>NC_090447.1:742410362-742720135 GCF_031143425.1 Pleurodeles waltl | reverse complement strand
ACGTCCCCTTTTGCTCCCCGTACTCGTATTGCGACGCTTTGTGTTTAGTGTAACTGGCTGCCACTTTTTCCTCACGACTTTGGCTACACCGGAATTGAGCTTGATAAGCTGGGCATAGAGCGTCCGTTCTTCCTGATTACCCAACCTTATCGCGGTGGAATAGGCATTTCCAAAAGGTGTATTTTTTGATCTAGCTGATTGACTTTGTCCTGCTTTGTCTTATTCAGCTGGTAGATATATTTTGCTGTGATGCCTCTAATGTAAGCCTTCATTGCGTCACAAACTACTAAGAGAGGGGCGTTGTCCAGGTTTACTGTGAGAAACTCCTTAAGGGAGTTAGACACTACCTGACAGAAATCAGGGTCGACCAACAAGTACCCAGGGAATGAGAAGGGATGCAAATGCACCCTAAGGCTAGGCAGATTGAGAGTGATGGAGGTAGGATTGTGATCAGATGATACATTTCTACCGCCCCCAGAAGTCCCCTATCAATATACAACATATTGATCCTGGAATAAATAGTGTCTCTGCGGAGGGGAAAAAAAAGGTATACCTGGGCACTATAGGAACAGGCAAGACGTCTGCAAGCCCATATCTCTAAGCCAGGTCAAAAACCATATGCCGAGGAGCGAAGTGATTAGTAGAGTCTAAAGCATAATCCATGACACAATTGAAGTCTCCCATTAGAATTGTCTCCCAGGCCATTCTAATAATTCCATGCTGATAGTGTTACTTGTTGCTGGTTCATCTACATTAGGTCCTAAAGAGCGGCAATTACATATTTAACACCAAAAACTACAAGCTGGGCCAATGCCCATCTACCCCTAGCATCTGAAGCCATCCTCAAAAATTATAATCTAAATTCTTGGCTGCCAGAATAGCTATGCCTTTAAGGGACACAACTGTGATGTAGTAGTAATCACTGCATACCCCAAATGTTTAAGTATGTGGCGATCCTTATAGGCCAGATGTGTCTCAGTTAAAGAAATTATATGCGGGCAATACTTTTTAAGCTGTTTGTATACCAGTTACCGCTTATTTGATGAGTTCCGCCCAGATACGTTCCAGCACATTACTTTTAATCTAACCGTTGTATACTGACAAGGAATACCTGTGATTTACCCCGCCAAAGGAGGTGCATACCCTGCCGGCTATTTCTACAATATCAAACAAAGAAAAACGTGGCTGTGTGTAGAAGGTGCGCACTTCCAAAGGCTTTTTGTTGTTAGAATACAAAGTTCATGACAGCAAAGTCTCTTCTTGGAGAAAAGGAGTGCTCAAGTGGTTAAACACCCCGCCACAGGGTGTATAAAGCTGTTGCCCAAGAAGGGTCCCAGTCCATGTAAATGATGAGAAAACCGCGGCACATCACAGGATCATAGTGTGAAACATTTACTATTTAATAGTATTTCAGGAAAAACAGATATCCTGATTCAATAGAATACAAGTGGTAAGAAAACAGCCGACACGTGTTTCGTCATCCTTGACTTTTTCAAGGCTCATTCAAATTTGGAAGAGTTGAATAACTGGTGGGAGTTCCATGTTCCAAACAGGTTTGCAAATTCAATCAGTATGGCAGAATAGTAGAAGGAGTCACAAGACCATGGTAAGTCTGCAGCCGATCTGTGGGTTCTTTGGGCCGGGTGCCGTGTGGAACTCCCACCAACCTTATGAATGTATTCTATTGAATCAGGATATCTGTTTTTCCTGAAATACTATTAAATAGTAAATGTTTCACACTATGATCCTGTGATGTGCCATGGTTTTCTCATCACCTGCCGGCGATTTCCCCTGGTGCCATCAGCACTGATTATTCTGGCCATTTTCACCCTTTCCCTGTCTGCCATATGTGCTCCCCCTCTACTTTGGAAGTAAACCCAACCCCCATTACCCCCCCACCCCCCACCCCTCCACACACACACACACACACACACACACACACACACTCCCCTCTGCCCTGTATGTAGCAAGGAGAATCATCCACACCTCTGGCTGTTGATGGTTGTACAACCAGAGTAACCAGCCACCCCATACCTCTCCAGCGCCCTCAACCCCACCGTGCTACCTTAAAGAATGCACCAAAAAATCAATTATTATAAATGCGGAGGGCTCCCGCTTACCCTCCTGGGCATAGGCCCAGGTGCAATCCCACCACTTTAACAATACATATTTTATAGGTTAGCTGAAGAAGAGAGAAAGAACCCCAACCCCAAATCACCAAAGCTAACCCCAACTGTAAGGTTAATTACTGCGTTACGGCCAAACCTAAGATCGCCTATGAGGCGTAGCAGCTTCTGGGTTCCTGAGCACCAGCATAGCCACCTGTTCAGAGTAGCACATCTGAATATGCCCATTGTGGATAATTTTGAGTTGTGCTGGCTCCTACAGAAAAAGCTGTGCTCCCATAGCTTAAGGTGGGTCTATCATTTGGTGCAGTCTCCACTGTTTGTCCATGGTTTTCCTACAAAGATCTGACAGAGCAAAGATCCGCAGACTATCAACAGCGACTGGTGCACTGGGGCGAGCTTTCAGTGAAATCTGCTGCCTCAACAGAAAGTTCCAATTGAAGACCAGAAAAGGATAATGATAACCCAGACATGATTGGGAGGATAGTTTGCTTCTGTCTCGGCTAAGAGGCAGCTGATGCGCCTGTTGAACCTGCAAGTCCATATCCCAATCTGCTATACTCGGGAATGCTTTTCCAAAAAGTTGGACTACATATTGACAGGGGTCATCCCCCTCGACCTTCTCCAGACTCCCAAACACCTGCAAATTATTCCTTCTCTGGCATTTTTCCAGAGCTTCAATCTTAGACTGTATGAGGCCCAAATGCTTTGTTGTGTTGTGTGCATATTGAGTGGCGGCTGTTCCAACCTTCTCTGCGTCCGACACCCTCAGTTGCAGTTCAACGATACCTGTATATAGATCATGAACTTTACGATTTACCTCGATGAGAGGCTGCTGGATGGCTGCGTTATTAGCCCTAAACTTGTAGGTAATGTTGTTGAGCTTCTGTCAGTTGAATTTGAATCAGCTGCAAAATTGACAGTAAAGTAGGCTCCTGTGAGTCCCTTGGAATCGGACCCTCTTTCCCCCCAACCCCCCAAGAGGTAGGAGAGCAGGGAGAATGAGTCAGACGTAAAGACTGTACCTTGCCATTCGATGGAGGAGTATGATCTACAAGTAGCAGGGTGTGTGAAGATACCTCTGTGGTGCGTTGCCCGCCCCTAATCTCCATATGAGTCCCCCCAGGATAAGCCCCAGAATTAGCCAAGGGAGGGAGAGGGCCATCTAATTTCATTTTTATTTTAGCTTTGCCCATGGATGTAGCCCAGTTCTGCAGCGAGCTCACCTTAGCATTGCTGTTGACAGATGTTTTCTTAGCCCTGAGGGCCTGTAGGGTGGTGCTCTTGTCCAGCTTACACCCCTTCGGATCACCCCGATGAGTTCTTAGGATAGCACCGCCAGTGCTCTGGTGCTCTGTCAAACCTTGAGTTCTTCCAGTTCTCTCAGCATTTCCAGGGGATGACACATATCTGGCTGCAGCGCTCTGGGATATTACCTTGTAGTTGTTCTACCAAATCTTTGGCGCTAACCGACCCAAGAGCAAGGTTTACCCCTCACTGGGCCTGGTCTGCTATCAGGAGTCCCCTACCCACCCCAGACAATCTCCAGTGTTTTGTGTATCTGTAGTTCCCTAAGTCGTTTGTTTTTGTTTTTAATGTGCATTTTTGATTTGTGGCCATTTAGAAAGCTGGGGAACTGTTTATTTTGCTGACTGCATGTCTTCTGGCTGCAGGGCCCAATAAAGTTACCTTTCAACTTAATGCTGTGCTGGTCTTTGGAATTTCTACATAATGGCAACATTTTTCATTCTGGCCCCCATCTACTTCCCTTCAACGTTTTCCTTCCTGCGCACCAAGGCTCTGGAGATGTTTCTGTTTTCAGTCTGCGTGATCATTGCCCCAAGCCGAGAGACCGCAGTCCAAGGAATCCTCCTTTATCAACCGCTTTGGCCTCCTCATCCAGGTCAGTGGTGATTTGGGAGATCTGGTTGGTGCTAACTTAGAGCCCATCAATTGCTCACCGTTGGTTGGCTTTCCTGTCACTCTAATTTGCTTGTTTCCTGCTAATGGCTTGCCCTATCCATCTTGTCTAACCTTCCCCAGGAGCATTGGTAAGTGATTTGTGTCCTTACTGCTTGCTCTTAGGGACCTACTGTATTTGTTTTGTCTAAAGCACCCCACAAGAATACATGTGTGTTCATGCTGTCTCCCTGCTGTGCTTCTGTTCCTCCTCCCCTCGACATTCTGTTTTGCTTTTTCTCTGCATTTTACTTCTCCCCTTCCCATTCCACATTGCTTTCTCATCTGTTGCTTCTTTTCTACACCTTCCATGTTTCTTTACCCCATCTGCACCCTCCTACTCTGGCGCCCTTTTGCTTTTTCTCCTATATCGTGATTGTTTCATCTCTGACCCAAGACCATGGTATACAACTAGACCCATGTATTGCATTGGGAATTTTCAGAACAAAGCTACACCAAAACATAGGATCGAATCTACAAACATCATTGGTATCTTATCAGGCCCAGACGATTTCTTCCGTTTCAGGGCATTTATGCCTTGTTCAACTTCAAATAAGATAAATGTTCATACTCTGGAAAGAAAATCCACTAAACTAAGCATACTCAATTTACTGCCCGCAAGCATCTAGTGTATGGGTTGCCTGTTCATGGTGTCCTATGATAAACAGTAGCACTTGCTGCTGTTTACTAGGGAGCTGCAGGCAGGATGTTGTGAAACCAGCCTGTAAACCCTCAGGTGTACCTCGCACCGAGAACAACAGCTGTACAGCGGTTGCCTGTGAGAAGAAGGCCTTCATTTAATAATGAATGTGATTAAAACACCGCTGCACCTCAGGTTTCCTTCACAGCACTGCCTTAAGAACCTCTGTTCCTTCAGAATGCATGTGTTGGATTGAATAGTTCCACACAGTTATAACCTTATCATGATGTAGCACATAGAAATTTAGATAAAATATTAACAGTGATGTTTTTTACCCACTTTGTGGTAAATGGTTTACTGACTACAGCAGAAAGGAAGGTTGACTGTGGGTTTTTGGAATTCAGTATTTTGACCCATTGGCCACCACATTTGCCAGCAGTGAGCATTCAACTCAGACATTCTGCCATGTTAAAACCCGTATCTTCTATTTCGTTTATTACCAACTACTTGAGTCGTCATTCCACCACCATGGGGGGAGTGGACCGTATGGTAAGTCTCAGGGGGTGGGGGGTAAATTTCATGAGGTGAGTAGGAACCTAACGTGGAGGAGGAGGCAAAGAACAAAAAGAACTAAAATATCCTCTGTGACTCATAGCTCCAAATGCATTTTTTCTCTGTCCGCCAATCCACTACAGCATAATTGTGGTCCTCAGCCACACTCTGTAGCGTACTGTTGGTCCGCGACAAAATATTTGTGCACTAAGCCCTGGGGAAAAATCTGTCTACTTGGCTCTCTTTTCTACATCAGCAAGTTTGCACACAGTGAACTTCTACAAAAGCAAGTGCAAGAGTCCTTACTGGGTGAGAAAAGGAAGGAACCTCTACTTGTTTTAAATGGGTTTAGTGGAATAAGTTTCTCCAGAGCAAAACATATTTCCTCTATTCAGATAAAAAAGTTTAGTTGGAAAAGTATATGTTTATACTACAGGTCCTGTTTTGGATTTTCTACCAGTTGGAAACTCTGCATGGTGCATTGTGATCAGCTAGAATGCTCATGGAAATATACGCTTCCTTATATTTCCTTGAGACTTTTGTAACTTCCATGAAATTTTCAAATCTTCCTCATACATGGGAGGAAATCTACCTTGAGTGGCTTTCCAAGTTTTAAAACTGTTTCAGAATCCACATTTCCTATTTTATGTGATCCGCCTTGCAGGGAAAAGTTTGGGTCCGGAAACTTGCAAAATATCACTTATACATTTGCTGTCTACTACTTTTTAAAAATGGAAAAGAATTAGAATATAATTAAATAATAGATTACAATTAAAATATTGTTTCAGATCACCTTAGTTTCAAAATTGTAGGAATGATTATTTACGGATTTGTACAAGGCTTTTTGAAGTCTTAACTTTACATACTGCCTTATCAGTCGAAATTTAGTAATGCACCTTTTAACATTTAATTTTATCCTGATCACAACTGATTTTGTCGATTTTTAGATCTCAGCTAGACCGCGTATGCACTGTCTTGAAGAGGCTGCTGTATATACTTTGTGGGCTGCAGCCCCTGCGCATAGGCTTCTCATTTGCTGGCTTAGTCATTGCTCTCATATTTCTTCTCCCCATTTGTCATTGGCATGCTTGTGTCATGCCTTTTCCTATGTTTAGCCCTCCATGACAGCATGGACCAATTACTGCTACCCATCCACTACTCCCATTTTAGGAAGTGTTTTAGGAGCTACTTTTTTCTTTCTCTAAGAGCACCTTACATGAGCGCTCATGTTTTCATTCATTCTGAGCTCTGTTTCTGTACAGGCTTGTAAATCTTGTTCTTATCTCATCATATTTGCTGTGCATTCAAAGACCGAGGTCAAATGTCAGATGCTGTTTTTACGACTTCCTCTGTACTCTTCTTTTTCAAACTTCAAAGTGTCTGTCGATCCTATTTCTTCTCATTTGCTCCCATAAAAATTTGCTACTCACTGTGTTTTGTCCGTCCCTGTCTCTCCTGTCCTTTTTCACTGTTGCATATGATTCCCTCCTTTCCCCTCACCCGCCTCCAGCATACAGGGTGTCTTTTCTCTAGTGCCACAATCCCATTACTGTCCTTTACAAATCAAGGGTGACTGTTCACTTTTCTTTTTCTGACTTCAAAGTGAGAGGATGCTTGTTGTTTTCTTAACGACTCTTCGCCAGTCCTCTCATTGTGTCTGCCCCAAGTACCTCATATCTGCTCCCACATACATTTGCTCTGCACCGTGTTCCACCTCTGTCTCTCTAGTCCCTTTTTAATGTTATATGCAATTCCCCTCATGCCGTCCACATACAGGGTGCCTTTTCTCTAGCGCCTCAGTGCTCTTGCTGCTCTTTACAATTCACTATATAAAACGTGTGTGGTAACTGGCGAGGTTGTATATACGGTTAAAAGTACATGGTGTATCGGACACAAAGGGAAGAGAAGCTCTGTTTACATACAGAATTCATAAGTTTATGAAAAGATAATTATGAAAGTAATGCTTAGATCGTGCATACAACTGAGAATGTTTCGAGTTTTTTTTTCTGCATGATTAGATTCATTCTCCGGTTGTTTTCCTAAACAATTTAAAACAGCTGACATCCTAAACTTAAATTACTTCTCAAGACCTGTAAAACTCTCCAAAAACGTTGTGGGTGTCTGCCAAAGGTTGGCAAAGGAATTTGAACGCAGAGAGAAATGCTTTTATGAGGAAATACCATAGCTATTAGAGATGTAATGTGCTAAGCCTCGAAAATCAGAATTGGTTGGAATACATCCATGTTAATTGGTGCCTGAAGCAAAGACTGTTGATAAATTACATTATTGTATTCACTAGAAACAGACGACTGACACTTGAGTGCTGATTGCAGCTCCCTTGCATTTAGGACACTGTCATCACAACTACCCTTTTTTTCCTTTCCTCCTATCGGGTTCCCTGGGAAGGAATAGTGGATGTACTCTTTACACACTAGGTGGGGGAGATGCAATTTTTCATAAATAGCACAAGCATGCTGTCCTTTCACAAAATTTACATCACAGTTCTGACAGGAAACACAAACCGCGCCAGTGTCCTACACTGCAATGTCCATGCGTTAAAGAATTAACAAAAGAAAGGATGACACTGATGCAAAGAAACCGTTATATCCCTTACAGAAAAAGCATATGTACACACACACACACACTCTCACTCACTCTCACTCACTCACTCACTCTTACACTCGAAGTCCAGCCCCTCCTGTGGCGCACATAGATCTGTGCCCTCCTCTGCTTATTGCTGCAGTGCCCCAAATATAATATATTTTTACAAACTCTGGCATACTTATTAAGTCCAGGCAGGTTTTACATGTGAGAAAGTCACTTCTGTACCCATACCAAAAACTTACTTACACTCTTAAATTGTATGCTTTTGGCTAAAAGACATTAACATTGACAAAACCAATAGCTCTCACATAAAGACTTGCATGTAATTACTTTACAAGCCTGTGGTTTGTTTTCAAACTTCGAGTTCAACACTGCCTTTATCAAATCTAAGTTGATAAAAGACAACATTGCTTGGAAAAAATGTGTAATCTGCATTGATTTTTACCACGCCCATGTTAATGTTTGACGTAGTGTGTGTGTGCTGATCCTATTTGATGTGTACACAGTAACAGTACTGTTTACTCCATATTATATTAGTTGTAAATCTTTCAGCCAAGGTTCTGAAACGGGTGTTTTAAGTAACTCTTTCCCTTTTTCCTTTGTCCTGTCAGGAATAGATTTACTCAGTGGCATAATTCCAGTGTTATGTTACAAGTATCCAGATTTGAATTTCCTAATAGGAGGAGAAGGGCCAAAGCGAATTGTTTTGGAGGAGGTGAGAGAAAGATATCAACTCCATGACAGGTAGGTGACTCATTTTGTGGTTTAAAAATTAGTTTATTTGAATTTCTGAACAAATACAGCATAGTTTATTTGCAGAGGCTGATAACTGAATGCTGAGACGATTAGGTTTGTTGCATGTGCTATCTACTTAGATAGTACTTTATTTTATGACCATGTTTATTAGAAAGAGAAATTTGAACAGCCAAGTTTGGAAACACCCACGTTCATCTTGTAATGTTTTGTTGAAGTTGGCAGCATTGTTTTAATCCTCCAAATTAGGAGAGAAAATATGAAGAAAATCGAGATGTAATAAAAAAATATTTAAAACAAGAAAATAAATATGATGATTATTGTTCACTTGTAGTGTGTTTTTTTTAAAATAAATTGCTCACACTTCATACTTCCTCGAACATACAAGGTTTCTGTATTTCAAAGTGTACATAACACAAGTTAAAGCACTCTACCTACATCAAGGCAGTACACATTTCACACATTGGTTTAAGCTGAATGCTCAACAACATTACACTTACACCTAAATGCTTTGCATATACATTGGTATAATATAGAAAGTGCCATAGCAGCGAGTCTCAAGAAATCTTAGTCGTATAGTAACTAGTTATTTGAGACACCACTAACCTGTTTAAGCACCTTCAATCTGTGCAGGAAAAAATGCACAATAAATGGTTCCAGTATTGTTTCTTGGATTATTTGTTAGCTGACAGTTTGCCCATATTTGCTATTGGATTCCTCTTTTATTCACAATGTTACTCAGCTGAAGTTCCAAGTCTCAAAACACCTGGGAAGATCTGAGCCCTTGACCTTCCTACTGCAATAACCCTGAACCTACTTACTTTTCTTAAGAACAATGTGCCCATCATCTCACATCTCTCTGTCATTTTTATGGTAAGAGACTCTCTCCCACTGCATACAAAAAAAAAAAAAAGAAACATACTGGTTGAGCTACTGACCTGAGAGACTTGGAGTGGCCGATAATGCCAGAAAGATGTAATGGTGATCCAGAATTGACAGGTTGGCTTGAAGGGTGGGGCAGTAGTTTCTGTTGTTCAAGATACAGGTGTTTCTGGTCAGGGTAATGCCCCTTTGTCTGTCCCTGAGTGTTTCTTCAAAACTACTGCCAGCCAGGTGCTGAGAATTTGCACTTCATTGTGCCCTTGTTGTGGATATTTCTGCTTGTGCGAACCCCATTATACCTCCTGTGAGATGCAGCACCTTGCACAAAGGCTCTATTTGTGGAGTATTCTGAAAATTGCATTTGAAAGATAATCACTCCAAGTTGTTTCTGAAACCTTAGTCTGGCCACATCCACTGTTTGGAAAATCCGTTTAAAAGTGGGATCCAAACCACCCCATTTTTTTCCAGTTCCAAGTTCTTGACCAAGGAAGGCAGTGTTCTTCATATTACTCAAAAAGCTGTGGTGTGATCAGGGACATGACAACCAGTTTCCAAGAGGTGAGGGGACATCTGCATTCATTTGCAGAACTTGCTGGAAAAGGTGACTGTCTGCCTAAAGTAAAAAGGCCTTCCTGCTTAGAGAGGGAATGAGAAGTACTGTCCAAGAGGAGAGGCCAGGTCATGTTTTCATAGTGAGGAACAACCAGAATTTGCTGACAGCCCTTGGGAGCAAAGTAGAAGTCTACCCCCCACCCTTCCTGGCGTGAAGGGTCTCCTGAACTCTCATTATGGCCCCCAGTGTACTACCAAGATGTAAACCTGTGTTGTTTGTCACCTCTGCAATGTCCAAAGGCCTGGCACTGTTGTTGCCTGACATCAAACAAATACAGTTCAGGAGTTGCCATCACAGTTAAACCAAAAGCCTGATCTCGTCCTAGAGGGCACAGCTGCTGGAAGCAAGTACTTTCAGACCCTGGTCTGGAGGTCGTATCTCAATGACAGGCACCCACTGAGCAGGTCTACAATGCTGTCCACCCACCACAACTGGAGTCCTGAGTGCCGCTGGTGCTGCAATCCCTTGTCAGCATAGTCACCAGTGAAAGTGCTGGCCAAGAGAAAGCCTGCCAGCACCACACAAAAGCAGCAATTTGACCAGGTAAAGGGGATTCACACGCAAAAGACTTAGCTTGACATGAAGACTATGTGCTGCAACTGTGAGATTGACTTTCACATATACAATTTTATTTGCAGTATGAAGTGTTGAACGGAATTTCGAAATACTCTGCATGAGAACAGACCTAATGAACTGCAACTGTGCTTATCCTTGGGTAGAAGTCTCATAAACACTAGAGAAGCTCAGAGAACAGGGACATGGCACCATATGGGTTGTAAACAGTCACACAGGAATCCTAGATGGACTTGCAATCAACCAAGATAAGCACTAGACTAGAAAAAAACATTATTTTGTCTGAGTGAGTTCTAACATTTTGCCCCGCACTACCTCCATGAGAAGTGTTTGACTGCTCACCAACTCTTTCTTTAGAGTCAAGAGACCAAAGTGTGTACTTGGACCAATCTGCAAAGCCTTAGTCGGACGGACTCCAGGAATACAGTGCAAAATATCTCAACCACCATGTTCCGGGACCAGTAGCCCCTGTCTTCCATGTGGCCCACCATATGGCAAACTGGCATTTCAATGGTCCTTATATTGTGACTGTTTCGCTGCTGCTGTCGTGCCATGTTTCAATAGCTATTAAATGCAGTCCCATTCGCTGCTACTCTCATAGTTTGCCCTTTTGATTCATCATCAGTCCTTATCACAACATAGCATAACACTAGACCACATACCCGAATACTTTTCGTATAAGACTATATATACATTTGCTTAGAAATACTGTCACTCATCATCTCTGCCTTCTCTTCCATGAGCGAATATACCATCTTAGGTCTCGGAAAGACAGGGGGCAGTGGGAGAACTGGAATTCGGAGGCTGAGGCCTGTTATTCATTTTTTACTTTGCATGGTTTACTATGTGATTTTTAGTACTCTTTAAAATATTTGGAGCATTATCCATTTACTATTTGTTTGCATGCAACTATAGATATGTCTTTCAGTGTTTTGAGAACTGTGTCTTCTGTCGGGAGATAATGTGGTAATGTTTTATGCAACAATGTGTATTACACGTCTAATTTTGAATGCAAAGTACATTGTAAGAAATTCAACCTGTATTCCAAAATGTGCCTTTCTTGTGTGGTGCATTGAAACTATAGAGTAGGCTTACTAAGACATATATAAAGAAAGAAACTAAAGTGCAATGTTGGACAGTGACTTTTTGCAAAGAGGGTTCTGCATTGACAATGTTTATTTTCGCACGCTGGGGAGGAATCATTAGTAGATGCTTGCATCAACTATGGGCCTGCAAGGGTGAGCATGTCAGGTGTGCTGATTAAGGCTTTAAGAGAAGTACTGAGCATGTTGGGTGTGCTGAGTAATGCTCTGAGCGAAGATTTTTTTTTTTTTTTAATAGCACTGAAATAAAAATTAAATGCTGTAGTAATATTAATGCTATCTTTACCGGGCCACACATGCAGCCCATCATTGAGAGCAGGTAGTTTAATATAACCAGTGATAATTTACCATTAGTCAATCAGGGAGTCTACAACCATGCAAAACATTGCCCACTTGGGCTAGATGTTCGAATCTCCAAATGTAATCTGTTGTTTTGGATCAGGTCTCCCTGAATCATTATGTACGCTCATTAGCTGCTTTAATCATGATAACAGTGTGTGGGATGTTACATGTAATCGAATGCAACATGATATACTTTTTCACGTTCAACCTGATTGCATGTGTTGGGTGTATTATAATATACAGATAATTCATTCTCCGGAATGGTGCTTAATATAGTGGCACTTAATGTATTTATGGGGCTGTTTTTTTATTTATTTTGTATATATCCATATTGTGGAGAGAGATTATTGTATATGCTGTATACAAATGTATTGAGATTTGCTACCACTCTAAGATGGCTGCTGCCCTGAGATAGAGTTTAATGTATTCATCGAGTCCTCTCCTGTTGCTTCTTAATTTGTTCACAATATATTGAGTTTAAAAGCACTTGCCACCCCATGCTTGATCAAGGCTTTGTGCTGAAATGCGTTGCAGGGACTGGTTATTTTGGAATAAACATCTGCTTCGTGCTTTAGCAGATATATATACTGAAAAGGTTAAAGTAATGTTATATTTAGGTGAATAGGTCATTTGAGATGTCATCTGTGGTGTCCTAATTGTTGTCATACAAGATGTCATGAGTAATGTAATATGTGAGGTGATAAGTTGTGCATGACGGGGCGCAAGGTTTAATTAGCTCTGCTAGTTATAACTGGTGAGCTTCTTTGTGGTTTTTGTAGTTCAGAATGTTAATGTTGTCACAAACATACTCACCTAACTATAACATTACTTTAACTTTTTTTGATTAATTGATTCTTTTTTTAAAAATAAGTCAGCATTCTGCCCCTCCCGACCCCCCACTCCCCCCTTCCTTTCGCGGAAGGCTGAAGGTAGGCGTTGTCTGCAGTCCCTGGCTTTGGCCGTACACAGCACAGGATTTTGGCCACAGGACCTGGCCAACCCACTGCTGCAAAGCCAGCAGCCTACCCGACGCTGCGCACAGTCTTGCATCATGCGCGGCGTGGGGTTGGCCTCAGGGCTAGGCCTGCTGCGATGCCCTGTGCCCCAAACAGGCTGCCAACCCCACACCATGCACAGCCTTTGTCGTGCACAGCATAGTGTTGGCTTTCGGGCAGCAGGGCCAAAACATATATATAAAGAGTAGAGGGATTGCAGCTTCCTTCCTGACCCTTAATGGGCCCTATCTCCTGGCACCAGTTCCAATAAAATGGTGTGGGTGCCGCATGTGGCCTCCTTGCACAAGCCTTTAAATGCCGCAGGGACCCTATCCCCTTGGGCCAAAATCTAAGAGGCGAGGGGCATGCAGCCCACCTCCCTGGGCCTTGTTAGGTCTCAGTGACCTTATCCCCGGGACCAATATAATACAGAAAAAGGGGTGAGGGGGCCACGTGGACCCCTTCCCGGTGCCTTATTAGGCCCCAGGCACACCTCCCCACTAGAGCCCTTTATGTCTCTGCTCAACTACTATTGAGATTGTGCTTCCTGCCACAGAATAGGGGTGTGGCCTTCAGCATCTACAACTGGAATTATTGGTGCACAAGTATAGTACCACTCAAAAACAGTTTGCTAAAAATAAGGCTGAAGGCACTTGCATTCACCACCGACTTCTGGTACCATTGTGTACTAGGATGTCATCACAACCGTAGTCCTCAAAATATTTATTGAAAGCTGCAATATTGAATAATCGTCATAAACCAATTTTGGCATTTTTATCTATTTGTGGGAAAACATGCACAATTCATTGGAGTAGCAGAAAAGTTTCTGCTGGTTTTTATTTTGAAGCCACACTCCCTCAGCTTCGAGAAGAACATCTGAAGCCGTTACATCTGACTTGCTAGGGACATCTAGTAAAGTCTTGAAGGCGTGCAGCTTAGTGATGGCTTTCAAGCTTTTGCTTCTTACAAAAGAGGGACAGCTTGTAATGATTTGAGGTAATGCAGCTATGTGCAAAATAAGACATATTGGCTTTGCCAAATTTTGCTACTACAAGTGTACACAACTGAGCACTGTTTATTGAAACCAGATGGATGCACCTGATCATATTTATAGCACATTTTCTTATCTGTTTAGGTAAGTTAATCACCTAATTGTACCATTAACTGTTTGGGGTGTATGGACACCCATCCATATCAATTGCTTAAAAAGAGGCCCAAGACACATTAGTAGTCAACTTTATCTAAGTTCCCTGAAGAAAGTACCGGACCTGGTGGGAACGGTTAGAATCACAGGAATACATCAATGAAAATAAATGCAGTGTCCATAAATTAGTCTGTTGAATTTTAGTCCTATAATATGGAGACTTTGGCAGTAAAGAATTATTTTTGGGTCAAGCCATAGACCGTTTTCATTTAGTGTGTATAGGTGTAGAGCAGAACAGAATATGTAGCACATAGGAACAGATGTACTGGCAAACAAAGGGGACAATAGCACCCTTGGATCTTTCTCAGTACCAGATTAGGATCCCAATAATGAAGATGCCAGACTATATTGGTAAAGGCTCATCATTCAAGGAGATGTGTCCCAAAAATGTAATCCCATATAGGGTTCGGAGACCACTTGGAGAGTGTCCCTATTATATGTGCACTGTGAAGTTAGAGAAGACATATAATCAAAAATCCTGAAATCCTCTTAGTCCTCATTTGCACTTTTTACTTACCACCTGATAACTAAACACAATAGTTATTTTATTTTTGCAGATTTTGTATTAAAATGTCCGCTTTCTAATCCCTAATGGGTACCAACACTTACTGGCATGTTATTTTCTTTTTTTTAAGACAGGGATATTATGGATCTAGGGCCTTGAGAATGTACTCACTGTAGATCAGCATCTCTCTTTATGCAGACAATATTATGTTGTTTGGTATAATCCCCAAGGACAACCTGTCCTCTATAATGTGTTAACTGCTCAGATTTCCTAAATATTTCTAAATATTCTAATTTTATGGCAAACTAGTCAGAATCTGAAAAACCTCTAATGGAGACAATGGGAAGATTAGGATCTTGGGGCCATATGTATCGAGCAGTTTTGCCCATTCTGTGTCTATGGGAAAATGTGTTCATACATGTGGCCCTTGATCTCTTCTTCTGTGTGTAGGCATTGAGATATAGTGATTGGCCAAGGCATTGTAAAATATGACTCAAGCAGATTTGGGTAGCTCCATTAATGAGCTTCGGTTCCAGGTACAGCATTTTAAATTACTTTTTTGTCCATTATTGCCTGTTTCTCTTCTGCTTAGATGATCTTCTCATAAAAGTTACTTTACTTTTCTCAAGATATACCATTCATACTTATTACTAATCTTTTTACATAGTTGAGAGCCATCTTGATTAGGTTGATCTGGGCTGGTAAGTAGCCAATGGAAAGTAGGAATAACTTGTCCTTTGTTATGGATCTGGATATCTAGCGGTGCTGAGCTCCCTCCACATTCTGGTTGAACTGACCACAGTGAGGTCAATATGACAAGAAAATCTGAAACAAATGGTTTGCGTCGTCTTGCAGAGCTGTAGAAGGATGCTTTAGAAAAACTGGGTATTTATTTTTAGATATTCCTAAAATCTTTTCAATGGCATGCTAAATGAATACACACTTCACTTGATCTCCCCTCATTCACGAATTTGAGTGACTCTTGTTTGCTCATATTTCTTTTGGTTGAAAAATAGATGTTCCTTACTGGTGTATTCTATCAGTGTGGAAGGGTAGGGAGCACTAGCTTTTTAGCCTCAGAAGGTCATCCTTCTATGGTATTTTGTGTAGAATGGTATAGGATAGTTAATAGATCCTTGACAAAAAGCCAGTGTTTTTTTTTTTTTTTGCAAACCAAGAAGATCACTCTCAATTATGGATATAAGTTGCAAAATTTCCGAATCTGGCATTTTACACCTCATATTTCTAAAAGCCTTTTGTCTTCTACCTGGAAGCAGATGATGGAGCTAAATGTTGGTCCTTATCTGTCAGCTTCACTCATTCGTCTCAGAGTTGATCCAATAGTTCTTTAATTTTTATAACCCTGGCCACCACAGTCAAATTTCAGTTTTTTTTTTATTTTATTTTTTTAAATGGGAGTCTAGAACGTCCACAGTGTGGTAACTCAAAGAATTTCCATTTATCTCCTTTTAGGAGGAACAATTTTGTCCCCTCTCATTATAAGGTCACCTTAGACACTCAATTCATCTTGAACCTTTTATCATGGTTTCTACTAGTCAGTCAAGATTCTTTCCCTGGGCCAGTCACACGCAATATGTTCCAAAGTTCTTAATCCGCACCTATTATTTCTCTGGAATGGAATTCCAATATCAAGTAAGATATTAACCCTAACTACATACTCATGGTCTTGTCAACTGTCTTTAATGCCTCACTTATTACTAGAAACCTCTGAAAAATTGGCTTAGGAATTCTTCCCACCAGCAATATGAGGGACATTAAAGTAATCCTTCTAATGATGGACTATCTTTTCCCCATGCTCTTTTCATCGAGCAAACCTACCTGTGGTTTATGATCTGTCAAAATATAAAATGTCCTTCTTCAGAAATAAGTTATAAATATTATGTAGCCCAAGCGCAATCCAGTGCTTCCCTCTCTATACTGCTGAGTAATATGTTTGTAAATGTTCAAGGGACCCACTGTAATGCAGTTCTTAATTCCTAAGTCATCTCAAAGCAAACCCAGTGTTAATATCTTTAGCACTCACAGCTTGGATGATCACAGCACCACTTTCCACCCAACTAGCATCTACTTTGTCTACGCTTTTAGCACCTGGGTTGAAAAAGTGATGAGCATGTGAGTTTATAAGCATGGACATGACTTTAGAAAAGGCTTACTTTTTAATCCCCTTCCCATGTGAATATTGCGCCTTTTCTTAGCAATTTTTTAAAAGGTTCAGTAACTAGGCCAAATCCTGGGCCAAAGTGGGCAGAATATCCACATAGCGGAAGAGATGATTTTACTTGGCCCTTGTTTGATGGGATTGGAGTAATTCTTTTTTAAAGTTAAATTTTATTGAAATTCCATCAAATATTATATAGAAAAATAATATTCAAATAGTTTAAATATAGATTACGTGTTCAAATAGCCAAAGATCACATAAGGTATATAACAAATTCATCCAACAAGGATATCCTATATTCCCAGGTTTCCACCTAATGCTTCGTCCCCCATAATAGTTCCTATGTAATCTTGCCAGTAAGTCCAGATCTTACTTGATAGAGCAGCCTCCAGATTCATAAATAGGCCATTCTTAAACTATGCTGTTATCTAACTCTTTAGCCCAGTTTTCCTAGGAAGTGTGTGACCCCCCTCCCCCCCCCCCCCTCCTACGATGTCCTTCTCCACCAACAACAGCCTCGGGTAAAGGAAGACCTCCTTATATCTTTTAGAGTAAAGATCCAGAAGAAGTGTAAGTTTGGCCTCTAGACTTGGTGACCAGCCAACCTTTTCTCCTTGTTTCCTCAACCTCCGTCAAATGCAGAGCATGTCACCATACTATGG
The DNA here is from genome assembly GCF_031143425.1 of Pleurodeles waltl. Taxonomy (NCBI): domain Eukaryota; kingdom Metazoa; phylum Chordata; class Amphibia; order Caudata; family Salamandridae; genus Pleurodeles; species Pleurodeles waltl. Next base: position 742,702,443 of record NC_090447.1, on the reverse strand, counting down.
TAAAAAATGACCCTCTCTATTCCCACACCTAAGGCATTCAGGAAAGGGAGTCTTCCTAAAGTGCTTGAGTTTGAACTGGTTAATGTAGACTCTCAGTAGTATCATAGTTGCATTAGGCTAAATTTCATGGCAGTGGCTATGGCTCTGTCTCTAAGGCGATCTTAGCATGTCATAATTCCTTGTTCAGATAAACCCCTAAGATCTTTTTTCCCATGCTGCTCTAAATAAAGCAAAATGATCAGATGAGTTATTGACAATAGAAAGATAAATCAGGGAAATTTGTTTACACCACTTTTCATTGTCTAATAGTTGAGCTTCTAAGAGGTTAAGTTCATGGTTTTCAATCGGCTGTCTCATATGTGGATGTAGAGCATGGCAAAGTTTGCGGTTATGGGAAAACTGTCAACTGTGTATGTGGAAAGAAGTCTGTAATTGGACAAATGGGATGAGGTAGGTCCCATTCATTACCTCCCCCTTCGTGGATATGCCTATGAAGTCGTAGAAACCCTCAAGGGTTGCAGTATCTCTAAGCATGGTTCCCACCCGAAGTGGAGTTTCACCACTCCTCCCCAGTGAGTCTCTTATGCTACCCCAAGTCCCTAATTGTCTCTCCCATCAGAGAATCTGCACTCACATCGTCGCTGGTGGAAGACATGTTGGGTTATGACCCATGTAAAGGTATTGAAAAAAATGCCCCTCTGCTATTGCCCATCTCTTTGCTGTGAATGCAAGATCAATTGTGGGGAGTGGAACCAGGAATTAACCACCAACAGGTGTACCACTGTTTGATAGCATTGAACATCTGCAGCTCCGAGGCCTCCACCAAATATTGACATAACTTTTAGACAAAGCTATTCTGGTCACCTTGACCTCTTGAAGACGCTCTGTACTACTGACATAATATGTTTGAAAAATGTCCAAGTTATCGGAAACTGCTCCACTTGCTAGAGAAGTCCATGGCAATGACAACATTTTAAAAATTGTCACTTGACCCATAAGGGAAAGGAGGACGGGTGACCTAAGCACCACTTTTATCAACTATCATATACTTCTCAAAGTATCTAAATCTATCAGTCGATCGCGTCATCGACAAGGCGCTGTTCGGATCCTCTGGGTCCACTCTTATCGGTTGCACTACTAACTTAGCCATATTATTAGTGAGGCTGGTAAAGCCTAAAAAAAATCCTTAATTTTTTTGGGGCCGTATATCTGGACTATCGTGGGTCTCATATTAAAAGATCATCCGCATAGAGGGAGGTTCTTTCCGAACTCTCCTTCGTCCACTCAAGCCCCTTCACTACAGCATCAACACAAAGCCATGCCACAAGGGGCGTAATGGCCAGCTGTTTTGCTTTCACTAATGACCGAGCTGACAAAAATCTCTGGACTGCACTTCTTAGTTCAAAGAAGACATTTATTAATACTTCACCAAGAGGTTCCTAAAAAGAGATTAGTAGGTCAAAAGCACACGTTTAAAAATAGTCACAGCAATGAAAGGAAAATATATAAAAAAATATTCTCAACTGCAATGTACATAGCAAATATATGTGATTATATTATAGCATAATTACAAAGCAAAGAATAAAGTAAAAATTCATCACCGTAGGGCCTGTCAAGCTCTTCATCTTTCTCATGCCAGCAAGAAGATGACCCCGTTCAACTGCGGGAAAGAGATATCCACCCTCATGGGACAAGTGTCAGGCATTTGACGTCCAATCCTGACCGATGTCTTGGAAACTCCCTTGCTACTGAGCAGGGCCACCTTTTTATACCTTTAAAAAACCGAAAGGGCTTCCTGGAGAAAACCCCTCCCATGAAAGAAATATTCAAACATGCTGGCTACTGTAGGTCAGAGTTGGAACAAAAACTGTTGAAAACTGGCCAATATTTCATGGCTCTCCTCCCAAGGCCGAACTATTCCCTGCACTATCCTTTCTTATCATGTTGACTGGCTAACTGTTCGGTGAGAGAAAATATGAAAAACAGGCTCAGTTTACCATTTGGAAAAACACAGCTCAACTGCAATGTCTTAACGCCACGATAAAGCCAATAGGCAGCTAAAGTGAATACAAAATGTAATCTGCAACTGGTGAACACTGAATAACTAATATGCAAAGTGGCGCAACACAAAGTCAGTGGTCAAAAACATCTATTTTCATTACATTTCTACCCTTTTAATCAATGACTTTGTGTACTTTTCTCTTATTTAAAAAAAAAAAAAAGAAAACATCATAAGCAAATCAGGTTTGCATTGTGTACAGCAACATATTGCAATGATTAAAAACAATCACTAGAAAGCAATAGAAGTGGATTAACGTATTGCTCTTATAAACATTTAAATCGGACACACCTATAATGAACAGACTGATTGGGATAATAACTGATTGACTACTGGCTCTACGATAGTAAGTTGGTGTAGAATTCGATGGAAACATCATGAATTCTAATCATGTAAAGGTACACGGTCCACCTGAAAGTTTTGCGGGAATGTACGTGAAAGCCAGGTTTTCACATGAAAAACAGCAAGCTAACTGGCAATTTTGCTTAATGAGACTGGCAGCATCATCAGATGGCAACAAGCCATGGGTTAATTCCAGTAGAAGAATGTAATCAAACAAGTTGACAGAACATCCATGGCACTCTGCATTGTCCCCATGCAGAACTTTGATCTGTGAAGCACAATTTGCACAAAATGGAGCCATAGGTTTTGTACTTCAAAGGCAGCAGGAGCGTTGCACAAAGGGTATCAGTCAGGTTCAGGTTGGGGGTGCGATCCTTCCCCTGACCCCACACGCAACCTCCCAAAGGGAGACCACTCAGCACACTCCTGGTCAGTGGCAAGTCGTAGTAGGATCTGTAAAAGAAACAAATATTACTTTTCTTGCAAATAACATTTGTCATCTGAAATGTGCTCTCCTTTTTCCTTTCCTTGTTTTATAATCAGTAGGACGTTATTGGGGCCCTTTGCTATGATTTCTTCAGATTCTGGAGGGCCATTTGGGGATTCAACCCACACCTTTTCACTGAGGTTTTTATCTGCTGAACTTCCCTTTCCTTTCACTGTCGGAAGGGCTGGGGCAGTCCCCCTCCTTACCAAACCTCCATATACTGCACTTATGATAAGTTGGGCAATTCTGTCTCCAATTTGAATGAATAAGTCAACTTTGCCACTATTTAACAGAATAACTTTGATTTCTCCTTGGTAATCTGCATCAGTCACTCCTCCTAAAACCTGAATACCTTTAAGGGCCAACCCAGATTTGGGAGCAATCAATCCAAAATGCTCTGGGGGAATCTGAATTCCAACACCTGTTTCACACAACGCTATGTCTAGGGGTTTTAGTCTGTAAGCTTGTAAAGCAGGTAAGTCCAGACCTGCAGATTCGGGTGTGGCTCTGTAAGGAGCTAACGCTCCAGGTCTTATTTTCCAGTATGTGATGGTATTGGTGGCCACATGTGGTTGTATTTGTAAAGCTGGAGTTAATATTCGCATCATAGGTGTTTCAGCATTTGTTAATGGTCTATTGTTCAGAATCTGGAGGGCTTCATTTAAATGCTCTCTCCAGTTTTTCAAAGTTCCATCCGATAATTTTCGCAATTGAGCTTTCAGTAAACCATTCATTCTCTCAATCAGTCCTGAGGCCTGTGGATAATAAGGACTATGATATATCCACTCAATATTGTGCTGAGAACAGTAGTCCTGTACCAATTTGCCTTTGAAGTGTGACCCATTGTCACTCTGGATCTGGAGTGGTACTCCATAGTATTACATTAAAAAGTCCAGAGTTCTGACAGTATTGTGCTGAGTAGCACATTTGCAAGGGACAGCAATCAAGTATCCAGAATAAGTGTCCACTACGGTACAGGCGTATTGACAGCCGCTACTAATCGGTATTGGTCCAATGTAATCAATTTGCTGTATCTGTTCTGGTAACTTTCCTCTCCCCAACTGACCTTTATTGGTATGCGGGACAGATCTCTGTTGTGTGTGCTGACACATAGGACATTGCAAAATTACAGTTTTTTTCAAATCTAGGGGAATGTGCATCCCTCTTATCTCTGCCCACCTGTAAGTGGCTTTTTCTCCCAGGTGTCCACATTTCTGGTGCGCCCACTTAGCCATCCCCACCAAGTCAGAATTCTGGGTTGACACTTCTGCCTCTGAACTTTTGTCTTTGACGTCTGAAATGGAACTGAACTAGCGTTCTAACGATTCAATGGAACAATGAGCATCTATGACTTTACTCTGTTCTAACATTGCCCAAATTTCCTGCCACAACTCTTTGCTCCACATCTCCTTTGAGTGAATGAACCAGTTATGTGCACGTCATGTGAGAAGCCAAATGGCTAATTGTTAGAAATGGGGTCTTTGGTTGACAGTCAGGTTACCCCCTGTTCAAGCAAGGACCCTCACTCTAGTTAGGATAAAAGAGAATCACCCTCAGCTAACCCCTGCTTACCCCCTTGGTAGCTTGGCAGAGCAGTAGGCTTAACCTCAGAGTGCTGGGCGTAAAGTATTTGTACCAACACACACAGTAACTTAATGAAAACACTACAAAATGACACAACACCAATTTAGAAAAATAGGAAATATTTATCTAGACAAAACAAGACCAAAACGACAAAAATCCAACATGCACAAGTCAAGTTATGATTTTTTTAAAGGTTTAAAATAAAAAGAGTCTTTAGGTAGTTGTAACACCACACTAGCGCTGCTAGTGTGAAAATGTACCTGGTTTGCGGCAAAAATAACCCCGCACGGGCGGTGTGCGTCGAAAATAACCCTGCACGGGTATATGCGTCGAAAACAGCTCGGCTCGGCGAGGCGCGTCGAAAAAGCCAGCCACGCGACGGTCCGAAGTCCCGCGGCGCTGGTTGCGATCTCTCAGCCTTCGTCAGCGATGCTGCGCGTCGTTTCTCCTGCTCCGGGCGTCGATTCTCCGGTCGCGTTTCCTGCGGCGTCGTTTCTCAGCTGCGGAGCCGGCGTCGCGTCGTTTTCTCAGCCGCGATCGGATTCGCGTCGATCTTTTCTCCGCACGGTGCTCGGTGCGTGTATTTTTTGTCCTTAGGCTGCCAGCCTCTCCTTTCAGGGTCCCAGGAACTGGAAGGGCACCACAGAGCAGAGTAGGGGTCTCTCCAGAGACTCCAGGTGCTGGCAGGAAGAAGTCTTTGCTATCCCTGAGACTTCAACAACAGGAGGCAAGCTCTACATCAAGCCCTTGGAGATTTCTTCTTCAAGATGGAAGGCACACAAAGTCCAGTCTTTGCCCTCTTACTCTGGCAGAAGCAGCACTGCAGGAAAGCTCCACAAAGCACAGTCACAGGCAGGGCAGCACTTGTTCCTCAGCGATCAGCTCTTCTCCAGGCAGAGGTTCCCCTTGATTCCAGAAGTGTTTCTAAAGTTTGTAAGTTTGGGTGCCCTTCTTATACCCATTTTAGTCTTTGAAGTCACCTTTCTTCAAAGGGGACTCACACCTTCTTGTGAAATCCTGCCTTGCCCAGGCAAGGCCTCAGACACACACCAGGGGGTTGGAGACAGCATTGTCAGAGGCAGGCACAGTCCTTTCAGATGAGAGTGACCACTCCACCCCTCCCTCCTAGCAGAGATGGCTAATCAGGAAATGCAGATCACACCCCAGCTCCCTTTGTGTCACTGTCTGGTGTGAGGTGAAAAACAACCCAACTGTCAAACTGACCCAGACAGGGAATCCACAAACAAGGCAGAGTCACAGAATGGTTTAAGCAAGAAAATGCTCACTTTCTAAAAGTGGCATTTTCAAACGCACAATCTCAAAATCAACTTTACTAAAAGATGTATTTTTAAATTGTGAGTTCAGGGATCCCAAACTCCACCTGTCCATCTACTCTCTAGGGGAATCTACACTTCAATCATATTTAAAGGTAGCCCCCATATTATCCTATGAGAGAGAGACAGACCTTGCAACAGTGAAAACGAAATTGGCAGTATTTCACTGTCAGGACATATAAACCACATTACTATATGTCCTACCTTATCCATACACTGCACCCTGCCCTTGGGGCTACCTAGGGCCTACCTTAGGGGTGCCTTACATGTAAGGAAAGGGAAGGTTTAGGCCTGGCAAGTGGGTACACTTGCCAAGTCGAATTTACAGTGTAAAAATACACATACAGACACTGCAGTGGCAGGTCTGAGACATGATTACAGAGCTACTTATGTGGGTGGCACAACCAGTGCTGCAGGCCCACTAGTAGCATTTGATTTACAGGCCCTGGCACCTCTAGTGCCCCTTACTAGGGACTTACTAGTAAATCAAATATGCCAATCATGGATAAACCACTTACATACAATTTAAACAGGAGAGCATATGCACTTTAGCACTGATTAGCAGGGGTAAAGTGCTCAGAGTTGAAAAGCCAACAGCAACATGTCAGAAAAATATAGGAGGCAGGAGGCAAAAAAGTCTGGGGATGACCCTGCAAAAGCAAAAGTCCAACACGACCCCCTACCAGCCTAAAGCCAGGGGAGAACAATCAATACCTTGATGTACTTCCCTGATTGGGGCGATAGAACAGGGACCCAGGCCCACAACAGCAGGGGCATGCTCCAGTTCTACGCCTTCCTGACTCCAGTTGGATCCCTCTGTCCATACTCTCAGGGCTCACTAAGCTAACCCATGGGGAACCCTTCTCCACATCTACAGACACCCTCTGTGCAACACCTAACTTTACTTTGCTCACAGATGTATTGCAATGGGCAGATAGTACCACCAGGGCCAACACAGTGGTGTTGCCCACTCCACCCCCGGGGTGTGACTCTCGTCCTCCCCCCCCCCAGGGGCAACTCTGTCCACCAGGACAGCAAGCCACAGTGGCCCCAGACAACTGTCAGGGATGAGAGCCCGACCTCAGGCCTCTCTAACCACTGTGACTGTGGAGAGTGGGGGGCGGTAGCCCCAGGTGCCTGGCACCCTTTGACCACTCTCTCTTCCACCAGGTCAGGGATGACAACCTGACCCTGGTCCTCCCCTCTGGGGCTCTGTACCCTCCCTGCAGAAGCGGCACCCCCAGAGTCCAAAACTGTCAGGGTGCTTGTAGGAGCAGTCCTGCACAATTCTTCCATCACTGCAGGGATGTTAACCTGCAACTGATCCTCCAACCTGGGGTCTGTACCTTCAGGTTGGACCAGGGCCAGGGGTGAGGCTTCCCTCCCCCTGCCCTCTCTTCTGGGGTCCTGAACCACCCAACTAGGAGCGGCCCCCCCAGAAGACAACATGGTAGGGGTACTGTTAGCAGTAGCCCCTTCCTCCAGGTCAGGGGGGACACCCTTAACCTGGCCTCCCAATCCAGGGTCTGTACCCACAGACTGGATCACTGCCTGGCAACCCAGGACTTCCTGGGGGGCATACCTACCCCCTACCAGGTCAGAGTTTACCCTCTGAACCTGGTCATCCAACCCAGGGTCACCACCCTGCGGTTGAACCACTGCCTGGCGCACCAGGACTTCCTTGGGAGCACACGTACTCCCCATCAGGTCAGAGTTTACCCCCTGAACCTGATCATCCAACCCAGAGTCACCATCCTGCGGTTGAATCATTGCCTGGCGCACCAGGACTTCCTGGGGGGCACACCTACCCCCCACAAGGGAAACACTTTCCCCAAGGGCCATACAAGAGTCTGGCTGGCGCAGGTCTCCTGACCTCTGCCCATCTGACAGAGTCTGGATTCCCCCCAGCCCAGAAATGGTCTCACCAAGGTCATTCCTGGGGGGCTCTGCACTCAGAGCTGACCCCTGAACCTCCAGGTTCTCCACTGGGGTCCGCAACCCCCTCTCAACCCTCTGTCTGGACTTCTGCAACCCCTCACTAGGAGTGGTACTGCCAGACACCAGAACTGGTGGGACGTTGGCTACAGCCGCCCCCCCAAGTTCTCCTGACACTGTGGGGTCTCCCTCAACAGATGGCCCTATGGTACAGGCTAGGCTCCCCTCCTGGGGTTCCCGCAGGGAACCCTCCAGGACCTGGGACCGGATCTCGGGCACCTTGGGCCTCAACCCATCCCCATTCCCTCTCCTCTGAGACTGGACATGGGGTCCCTCACCCATCCCACTACACTGGGACCTACCTGGGACACTACAATCCTTCCCTACCTCACCTGGTTGGGAACTACCTAGACCACTCCTCTCAGGAGCACCCCCAAATGCCTCTTCAGACTCTCTGGTACTCACCCAGAAGTCTGCCTCCATTGTAAGCTCCCTGGGGTCAGAGAACTCGCACTCCACCTGGTGTTGGCATAGCTCTGGAAAATAAGGACTAGACATATGCTCTCCAGCAATTACATCACTCAGCCCCTCACATGAATTAACCAAAGTACCCTTCACCCAACCATCCAGTGACTCTGCCTTGACAAAGCACCCCACCTCACCCTCCTGAGACTGGTGAGACAGTACCTGACTGTCCCTGACACTCAACCCACACTCTTCTGGGATGTTTTCACACTCCATAACCAGGACTTCTACCTGGGGGGAACCCCTCTCCCTGTCACTCTCAACTAGAGTCAGTAGAGTGTCCCTCCCACCAGTAGGAATATGACTCCCCATGCCAGTTCCCCAATCCACCTCAGGGACCCTGTGCATCACTGGAGCTACCTCATACCCCTGAACCTCCTGGCGTGTGTTAACTCCCTCCTTCAAGTAGGGCACCACCTCTCTGGGCATGTGTACTTCTGCAGCATCACTGGATATACAATTGTTGCTGCCACCATTCCAGCTGGACTCAGCCCTCATGACTTCCAGCTCTTTCAATTTAAGCTCGTAAGCATAAATCATTTTTTTAATCTCTAAGTCCCTCCTCCTTTCTGCCAGGGCTAAGGCTCTCTTCTCCTCGGCCCTCTTAAACTCTTCCAGACTCCGGATTCGAGCTAGGAGCCTATCATCTCTTTCTGTTCCCTCCTCAGGGCCACTGCCCTCCTCTTTGGAGTAATCCTCCTCCTCAGAGTAGTTATCCTCCTCAGACTCATTTGGTGGTGTTGCCTGACAACGTTTCAATTCATCCTGAAGCAGGGCTGACTCAAGATCCTCCCTTCTGGATTCCTTGTTCACAGCCAGTCCCCTTTCCATGCAGAATGCTTTAAGCTGCCACTTTTTATACATAGATAGGTGCCAGAAATTGACTTCCATTTCTGCAAAGGCTTCACAACCAAAAAACAAAGTCCAAAAATATCATCAATACTTCCAGGAGGACATCAGAGAACAAAAAGCAGAATCACAAGACAAGTAGTATGTGGTCACGTAGTGGTCTGAGATCAAAACAGTAGTGTACACTTAATTACTGTATGTCAAGTACAAATACAAGTCCAAATCCCGACCGCTGGTCACCAATGTTAGAAATGGGGTCTTTGGTTGACAGTCAGGTTACCCCCTGTTCAAGCAAGGACCCTCACTCTAGTTAGGATAAAAGAGAATCACCCTCAGCTAACCCCTGCTTTACCCCCTTGGTAGCTTGGCAGAGCAGTAGGCTTAACCTCAGAGTGCTGGGCGTAAAGTATTTGTACCAATACACACAGTAACTTAATGAAAACACTACAAAATGACACAACACCAATTTAGAAAAATAGGAAATATTTATCTAGACAAAACAAGACCAAAACGACAAAAATCCAACATACACAAGTCAAGTTATGATTTTTTTAAAGGTTTAAAATAAAAAGAGTCTTTAGGTAGTTGTAACACCACACTAGCGCTGCTAGTGTGAAAATGTACCTGGTTTGCGGCAAAAATAACCCCGCACGGGCGGTGTGCGTCGAAAATAACCCTGCACGGGTATATGCGTCGAAAACAGCTCGGCTCGGCGAGGCGCGTCGAAAAAGCCAGCCACGCGACGGTCCGAAGTCCCGCGGCGCTGGTTGCGATCTCTCAGCCTTCGTCAGCGATGCTGCGCGTCGTTTCTCCTGCTCCGGGCGTCGATTCTCCGGTCGCGTTTCCTGCGGCGTCGTTTCTCAGCTGCGGAGCCGGCGTCGCGTCGTTTTCTCAGCCGCGATCGGATTCGCGTCGATCTTTTCTCCGCACGGTGCTCGGTGCGTGTATTTTTTGTCCTTAGGCTGCCAGCCTCTCCTTTCAGGGTCCCAGGAACTGGAAGGGCACCACAGAGCAGAGTAGGGGTCTCTCCAGAGACTCCAGGTGCTGGCAGGAAGAAGTCTTTGCTATCCCTGAGACTTCAACAACAGGAGGCAAGCTCTACATCAAGCCCTTGGAGATTTCTTCTTCAAGATGGAAGGCACACAAAGTCCAGTCTTTGCCCTCTTACTCTGGCAGAAGCAGCACTGCAGGAAAGCTCCACAAAGCACAGTCACAGGCAGGGCAGCACTTGTTCCTCAGCGATCAGCTCTTCTCCAGGCAGAGGTTCCCCTTGATTCCAGAAGTGTTTCTAAAGTTTGTAAGTTTGGGTGCCCTTCTTATACCCATTTTAGTCTTTGAAGTCACCTTTCTTCAAAGGGGACTCACACCTTCTTGTGAAATCCTGCCTTGCCCAGGCAAGGCCTCAGACACACACCAGGGGGTTGGAGACAGCATTGTCAGAGGCAGGCACAGTCCTTTCAGATGAGAGTGACCACTCCACCCCTCCCTCCTAGCAGAGATGGCTAATCAGGAAATGCAGATCACACCCCAGCTCCCTTTGTGTCACTGTCTGGTGTGAGGTGAAAAACAACCCAACTGTCAAACTGACCCAGACAGGGAATCCACAAACAAGGCAGAGTCACAGAATGGTTTAAGCAAGAAAATGCTCACTTTCTAAAAGTGGCATTTTCAAACGCACAATCTCAAAATCAACTTTACTAAAAGATGTATTTTTAAATTGTGAGTTCAGGGATCCCAAACTCCACCTGTCCATCTACTCTCTAGGGGAATCTACACTTCAATCATATTTAAAGGTAGCCCCCATATTATCCTATGAGAGAGAGACAGACCTTGCAACAGTGAAAACGAAATTGGCAGTATTTCACTGTCAGGACATATAAACCACATTACTATATGTCCTACCTTATCCATACACTGCACCCTGCCCTTGGGGCTACCTAGGGCCTACCTTAGGGGTGCCTTACATGTAAGGAAAGGGAAGGTTTAGGCCTGGCAAGTGGGTACACTTGCCAAGTCGAATTTACAGTGTAAAAATACACATACAGACACTGCAGTGGCAGGTCTGAGACATGATTACAGAGCTACTTATGTGGGTGGCACAACCAGTGCTGCAGGCCCACTAGTAGCATTTGATTTACAGGCCCTGGCACCTCTAGTGCCCCTTACTAGGGACTTACTAGTAAATCAAATATGCCAATCATGGATAAACCACTTACATACAATTTAAACAGGAGAGCATATGCACTTTAGCACTGATTAGCAGGGGTAAAGTGCTCAGAGTTGAAAAGCCAACAGCAACATGTCAGAAAAATATAGGAGGCAGGAGGCAAAAAAGTCTGGGGATGACCCTGCAAAAGCAAAAGTCCAACACTAATCCATTGGTAATGAACCACAAATCAGTGTCCCCGCAGCTTTTGCTTTAGAATCTCGCACACAGTGTACAACTCTGCATAATGGCTACTTTTTCCTTCTCCTGTGGTAGACAACAACATTTCAGTAACTGGGTTGTATGACACCGCTTTCCAATGTCTTTTAGTACTTACGTATTTCAATGAATCATTAGTAAAACTAACATGCTTCCTATCCTCAGGAGATACGAATTCAAATGGCACACTCCATTTCACTGGTGACTCTTACCTGTGGTACCTCCTGCACCCTCTCCTCATCCTGTACAGGGGATTGTTTGTGACACCTGTTCATGTAGGCCTGCAGTGCCTGTCAGTCCTACTCGAGCCCTGTCTTGTATGTACCAGATCCAGAGTATGATACTAGCCTCTTGTGCATGTCCTAAACGGTGTGATTTACGTGAACTCATCACCCACTGCATGATTGATATTTCAGGTTTCAAAATTACATTATAATTTAGTGTGATTTGCTCAGTATTCACTAGAGTCCAAAAACATGTCAAAAGCTGTTTTTCAAAAGGAGTATAGTGCTCCCCAGAGTCGGATAGTTTCTAATCCAAATTCCTAGGGGCACCCTTGTCCTCCCTCGTTTATGCCATATATTCCAGTTTTCATATTGTCCCTGAACAGTTACATGTAACTCAATGTTTCCCTCTTGCACTGTCCACATGTCAAAAGTCTATTGCATTATTTAATTTGCCAAATCAGAAGCACACAGTAGCTCTTCACTCCATTTAAACTCCTGTTTTCTCCTAATTACTTTGTACCAAAGCGTTAACATTTTACTCAGATGAGGGCTATACTGTTACCAAAAATCAAACAATTTAATGAAACTCTGTGTCTCTTGCTTAGTGCAAAGAGTAGCAAGCTCCAAAATCTTTTGATTTACCTGTAACATCATCTCTCTATGTTCTGGATTCCACAGAATTTCCAGAAACTGCACATTTTGCGACAGTACCTCTGTCTTGTCTGAACTAATTGTACACATCGTACTCTGCAAAAGTGGTCTGAATATACCGGTAACATTGTCAACTTCTTGCTCAGTGTAATTTTTTGAAGAATGCATTTCAACTCCTGCCAAAGACTGTGAGCTACCCTGTGCACGAAGGACTACGCTATGCTCATGCAGCTCACACTGGCCCCCACCTTTTTTAACCTCCTTGTTACTGAAATGTGAAAAGTCAGATTCGTCTGTAACAGCTTGGTAGATTTCAGCTTTATCTTGCAATAATTTGTTCTGGCCAGTTTGCTCCCGTAAATTCTTATTTTCATATTCTAACTGTTTACATCTCTCATGCATTTTTCTGTAAGCAGACAAAAGTATGGAAACCCTCCTGTCAAGAACAAAAGGGACATCATTACTTTCAAAAAGCACCTTTTCTAAATATGAAAACACTTTTGTTTTATCCAAGCACCCATCCCAAAACTTAGAAAGTCCTGATAAACAAGAAAATACATTACCCAAAACATCATAAGGCATTTTAATTTCACGTGCATTTTCAAACATGGTTTGCGGTGCTTCCTTTAATTTTCTAAACAAAAATATATTTACACTTTTAAATTGTGCACTCTGAACCTCTCCAAACACTCTTTAGACTAACAAATACGCCATAATGTTTTGCTTTCACCAATGACCGAGCTGACACAAATCTCTAGAATGCACTACTTAGTTCAAAGAAGACATTTATTATTACTTCACCACGAGGTTCCTAAAAAGAAATTAGTAGGTCGAAAGCACACGTTTAAAAATAGTCACAGCAATGAAAGGAAAAAATATCAAAATGAGTCTCAACTGCAATGTACACAGCAAATATATGTGATAATATTATAGCATAATTGCAAAGCAAAGAATAAAGTAAAAATTCATCACCGTAGGGCCTGTCAAGCTCTTCATCTTTCTCATGCCAACAAGAAGATGACCTCGTTTAACTGCGAGAAAGACATATCCATCCTCACGGAAGAAGTGTCAGTCATTTGATGTCCAGTCCTGACCGAGGTCTTGGAAATTCCCTAACTACTGAGTAGTGCCACCTTTTAAATACCTTTAAAAAAACGAAAAGGCTTCCTGGAGGAAACCCCTCCCATGAAAGAGAAATATTCAAACATGCTGGCTACTGTAGGTCAGAGCTGGAAGAAAAACGTTGAAAACTGGCCAACATTTCAAGGCTCTCCTCCCAAGGCCGAACTGTTCCCTGCACTGTCCTTTCTTATCATGTTGACTAAATAACTGTTCGGTGAGAGAAAATACGAAAAACAGGCTCAGTTTACCATGTGGAAAAACACAGCTCAACTGCAATGTCTCAACTGTAATGTCTAACGCCCGATAAAGCTAATAGGCAACTGAACTGAACACAAAATGTAATCTGCAACTGGTGAACACGGATCAACTAATATGCAAAGTGGTGCAACAGAAAGCCAGTGGCCAAAAACATCTATTTTCATTACACAAGCACAAATAGAAAGTGTGAGAAGGAGCAGCCCTATCTTGTCCCCTCTCTCAACAGGAAATTCAGTGTAGAGTTCTAACACAAGTTGGATTCTGTCTCTTAGATCAGAGTAGAGGAGGTGGACATAGCTAATAAAGGTGCTTCTGAAGTTGGTCTTCTGAAAAATCGCAAATAAGTAATCCTAGACCACAGAATCAAAGGCTCTGTCAAAGTCAACCATGGAACCCTGCAGTCTGTCGGCACTTGCCAACACGTTATGTAGCCTGCAGCTGTTATGTCTAGTAGACCCACATATGGACCCTGTGAATCAGAGAGCCAATCACCTCTAGCAGAATGGTTGCCAAAACCTTAGTTAACTTAACCTCCATGTTGATAAGAGAAGTGGAACGGTATGAATCCCACTGATGAAGTTCCGGTTTAGGGGTTGGGGGATTTTGGGGGAATGGGGCCCCGGTTTATGAATAGTCACCATATCTGCAGGATTGTATGGCAGGATCTCACTTTCTAGCTTTGCATCAAGCATTACCTTAATCTCTGGGATGGAGTGTAATGCTGCAAGTCTGTAGACTGCCACAGGAAGTCTTTTAAGACCAATTGATTTTCCTACCTGAAGCTGGGACAGGGCCTCTTCCAACAATTCATCCTATGTAATGCGCTCCTCCAGTCAAGCCCGCTGAACACCAGAAAGGAAGAAACTGATGGGTTCCAATTCTAAAATGGTCGATATTACATTGAAAAACTGGACGAGGGGGTCAGTTGACCCTTCTGTTCACGTTTCAAGTCATGGCTTCTAAGTCAGTAATTTCCAATGTTCCCTGTTTTCCACCCTGCCAAATGGCTGATGCTCCTGCCATGTTTATGTGCTTTAAAGGCGTCTCGAAGACCAATGTGGGATTGCACAGAACTGATTTTATGCAAGAAGTATCCTTTTGTTTTAGTGAATATGCAGGCCTTAAATTTGGGATCAGTCTGCCACCAGGCTGACGGCCGCCAACTGCTCCTTGCATGATTACTTTCCTCCTTACGGTTGACCACAGAATTATCCGGAAGACCTTGAACCAGCACCTGCACATCAAGGATGAAATTCTTGTCAGATCCTGGGATTAGAATGTAATCAATTCTGGATTAGAAGTTGAGGCGGCCAGATCAGATGGTGTAGCCACTTTCATATGGGTGGAATCTATGCAAAGTGTCACTTAGGTTCACAGCCTTCATGAAATGTGTGAGTTGGGGGTAGGACCCCCGCAAAATACCCCCACTCAGCCAGAACCTGTACATGGCCCAGGCCGCAACACCATTAAGGCCCACATCTAGCATCCATAGTCCCTCTGGGAGCTACAAGAGAAGGCCACTGAGTCTCTCAAGCAAGGAGGGTGACAACAGGGGAGGACTGTACATGCTAACCATAGATACAGTAACTCTCCTGCCCCGCCCCCCTAAGCATTCCAGCGATGGCTGTACATCACCCCAGAGCATCACACCAGGTTTGTGCGTGTATAAAAGGAAACCTATTCTGAAGCAGAATTACTGAAACTCAGACCCCTGATGATATCTGCATGATATCCTATATCATAACCACAGGGAGGGATATTTATTGCTCTTAAAGTGTGTCACCTGAAGCAGGGCATTCACTTCATAGCACGTAGCCAATTTAAGAATATGTTGACATAGATCCTATCAAGCACCTATCTAGGTTGTATGTGTGAGCAAATGTTGTGTTATCCAGTGAAGCAGTCAGTGCATCATTCAGGAATATATTGGGGGGGAGAGAGACAATCGAGAACCAACAAACCTTCTCCACTCCCCCTCCCCCCCCCTTTTTTTCCAACCTATACCTCCAATATTAAAAGAAGCTGTTGAGTGACTTACATAAGAGAATTGCCAATAGGGAATTGCCCCCACCTGGGCTTGTGTAGCTCCAACCCTAAAAAACATCCCTAAATAGAACTTAAGCAACAAACACAAAAGGAAAAATATACAATGAAGTTGGTGAAGCTCCGAGCCCAGCATAACTGATTTGCACACCCACTTTCAACTGTGGGCATGCCCCTCCCCCCCCCCCCTCCCAAATCGGTGTTGACCCCTCCCAATCAAATCTGAACCAATGTCTTCTAGGCCTCACATGGAGGAAAATAAAACCTCAGTAGAATGATTGCAGTAAACATGAGACCTCAAGCATGAACTAAGCATGCAACACAATTATATAAGCAGCAAAAGAACTGTTGCCTCTAACTATAAGGGCCACCTTGGTCATTTGTACGGTTTCTAGATTCTGTGCTGGCCTTTAGCGTGGTTACGGCAAGAGTAATCTCTAGGCCAAGCCCTGTGCGTCTTCTTCTCTCAACCCTAGAACATCAGGGCTCTACCGCTACACTCCTTCGGTTCCTTGAATTGTCTCTCGTTCAGCTGTCCAGTCCTCAGTCGCCTGGTGTCTCAAAAAAGCAGCCTTGGATTGCCAAATTACTTTTACCAGAGCTGGATAAAGCAGACAGCATTCCAGCTGCAGTGCCCGCAGCTTTTGCTTTACCCCTTGAAACAATTGGTGCTGTTGAACCAGTCTAGTGTAGTCAGGAAAGATCATGAATTGGTGGATTCAAGCATAAGGTGACCCTTTTTCCTTGCTCCCTTCAGGATGACGTCTCTGTCTTTATGATTGAGAACCCTGGCAGTGATTGGTCTAGGGAATGCCTCAGCTGTGGACGCACAACCAGGGACCTGTGAGTTCTTTTAATAATACAACAGGATGAATGTTAACCAGGACCTTAGACTGCACCCTTTGTGAAGGAACTGTTCTATATTAAGGCCTTCAGCCCCCAGACTCTCAGAGAAGCCCAACATGCAGATGTTGTGGCCAAGTGATGTGCTCTTTGCCTCTTCTGTGCTATCAAACAACATCTGACTTGAGACGGGAGAGCCAGTGGACCTCGGTCTTCTGCTGTCTGACAGAATCCTTAATCTCACCACCTGTGCCCTCTGCCTCGATTACCCTGTTGATGGCATTAAGTAAATCTGCTGCAGAAGTAGCACATCTGATCCAACCTCGCTCTAGAAGACTCTTGAGTATGCTTGGTATGTTAACAATTGCCAAAAATGGCAGACGTGTCAGAAGAGGTAGCTTGGACCCTTTCTTTGGCCTGTAACTCTTCCATTACCACATCCTCACTATTCCCACCTCTAGCAGGCAGACCTCTTGTCCATTTTAGGCTGGTGGTGCCCAGATGTATTTTTATTCTTCATCATTGTGGGACTTGTAAAAACTGTCTGCCATGTGTGTAGAGAACTAAGAGAGTGGGGAAGAAGGTTGGAAGGATCCAAGCTTTCACAGCAAGGCCAGTGACCGAAGAACTGGCCAGCCAATGGACCCAGTCATCAATCCGATGAACTGCCAAATCAGCACAGTTAAGAATCAGCTGCAGGCCCGAGGTGACCAGCTGGGCACTGGCAGACCGTCACCTATGCGCAACAATTAGAATTATTCCCCGATGCAGGAAGTGTCCTATTCTGGCACTGCTCTTAATCAGATCCCCTCTTAAAGATAAAGTCTAGGCATATCACTTCTGGGCTGCTCACATACTACGATTCTCAACAACAAGCACAATCCTAAGAGCCACTTAATAAATGTCTAACCATTAGAAGGATTAGGACATTGACTATAGCTCACCTCCATTTATCTCCTCCCATCTCTCCTTTCAGGCGTCTACTTTCACACACTCCATCACGGGAGGAACCTCCCACCAGGGAGGAAGAGTTGCATTCCTGGAATGTCCAGCGTCCGATTAGCCCCCCCCAGTTCACTTAGCCTGTCCCAAGCAGGAGCAAGGCGTGCTGTGAGCCTGAGTGGTGCAGTCTCATTACCAGGAGTTTGTCACGCTACCAGGAGACTCTGAAACAGCACTTTTCCGACTCCAGCTTTCTGAGGTCGAGCACCTTGAGAATGGGGCCACCCACTCCTCTGCACAATCTGGGGCTCTGGTTTCCAAACCAGCCACACTTTTCCTCTAGTGTCACAGCAGAAGCTGTCTCCCTGGTGCACTGCTCTAGTCAGGCACTGGCCATCCCATGTCCCACATAGGAAGGATGCTCATCTGTGGTGTCTTGGATGAAAGGTCGACATTTCTGGCATTCGTGTCTCTCCAGCAGCCCTTTGGCTACTCAGCCTGTCCCCAATTGGTGGATGGCCACCCTGTGACAGGACACTGATCACCAGTAGATCACGCAACCTGGGGGACTCCAGTGTGCACTCCCCCGGGCACCACTTAGTATCTTGAGTCTACAGCCTGCCTCTCTGTGATACAATCTGGCATTCAGATCTCAGGTGCACTCTGCCACTTCCCCGACTACACTCTCTCTCCAATGCCACTATCATACCAAGCCACCATCATGCAAGTTCACAATGTCTTTGGGTCACCAGATTTTTCCTCAACAGGTTTCAAACACCACTAGGCATCAGGGCTGGTCGGCACGGACATGGGCAGCCCCGCATTGGGAGGATTAGCAAAGATTGTCAGTGGGCTCAATTAGGAGCTCTGTAGTTAAGCGGCCACCATGTTGCCACGCCCTGTTTTTTTTGTTATGCACTCACTATGTCATGATTGGGCTTAATACTCTCAGGGGTGATGAGATGACCTAAATTTTCAATTTTATCTACAAGAAATATATAATTTACTTTGTTTTTACTGTCCGACCAGGCAGTGACAAAAATGTTCAAAACCTTCTCAAGTAACAAATTATGTTCATCTTTAGTTTTAGAGAAGATTAATATGTCCTCCTAGTAGCCTGAGCTGAACGTTTCCTTTCTAGACCAACAAAGGTGTAGATTAATTTCTGAAAAACTGCAGCTGCAGACGCAAGTCCAAGCGGCCCGCATAACTACTGAAAGGCACCAAATGTTGTAATGAAGGTGGTTTATAGCGTAACATGGTGATATGCTAACCCGAAATTGATAGATAAAAAGAACTGGGCATACATAATTCTCCCAGAAAGTGGATTTTCATAAGGGGAATCGACCCAGATGTTATTATTTAAGGACCAGAGATCACCACACAGCCTAATATAACCATATTTAGATTTGGTTACAACGAATGGGGATACGCATTCCACAGAAATCACTCTCTGAATAAAACAATCTTTAAGTAGTGGATAAGTGGGTTTCTTATGATCTTCTTTCATGCTATAAGGAAAAACAGCAGTTCACTGGGGCATCAGTACCATTAGAGAAACAACTGTCTTCAATAATAGATCAATAAAAGTGCTGTTCCCGGCAAAAGAAGAAACAATCTATACTGTATGACAATTTCTTGACTTATTGCATACTTATTATTCTAATGATGTTTCTGGTGTAGTGAAGCATCCTTCTCACTGGATCTTCTGTCTGTTATTGAAGACCGCTTTTTCTCTTCTGATACTGATGCCAGAGTGATCCATTGTTTTTCCTAATACGTTACTTTAGCCCAGGTTCTCTAAAATTGTGGGATTATACTTGTTCTTAATATACATCCTTTATGCTCAGTTTGTGAACTGCCAGACTAGCATTTAAAAAACCCAAAAAACTTTAAGTTTGCATCTATGAACTAATCAATTCTGTTCCAAGATAGGGTATCATATATTTTAAGAATGTCGTAATTTTCGCCTATAACACATTCCCTACAGTAGGTGTGCCTAGCCTCATCACCATGATAACTTTCCCATGGTCACTCCAACCTCAGACATGTTAATCATTCAGCGCCCCATAAGTACTGTAGTAATTTTGCACTCTGCGAAAGCAATATTGTCAACAAAGTATCCTATCATGTCTGTTTTTGTACTCCATTACATACAGCTTTTATGTTGGGTGGAAAGAGCTTCCTGTTGTGCCGGATTTTAGTACATTTTACAGCTGAAATAATTGTAATGGGAGAACCACAAGTCCACCGTCATAACTAGTTCCTCATCACCAATTTTTATAACACAAACCTTTTGCCCTTTCTTGTTATCTGTCTCAATCTTGGTAGACAAAATGACACTGCGAAGTGTGCCATCTTCTTCAGCAGTCACTTGATCTGAACTATGTTGTTATTGTTAAGACCGATCTTGCCAAAATGACCCTGATTTTTGCATTTCAAAAATTGTTTTCTTATTGCTAGTCAAGATTTAGAATTTGCCAGATGTGGGCTTGAGCCAAACTTAAAACATATGTTGTTTAACACCTTCTGTGCCCAGGACGTAATGGTTACGTCCTGAGGGACAGTGCTCCTGTGCCCAGGACGTAACCATTACGTCCTGGGCACAGAGCCCAGAGGGAGCCCTTCCAGCCCCGACCACCCCCTGGTGACCCCTTGGGCAAGGGTCGTTCCCGGGCGGGGGGGCATTTTTTTTTTTTAGTTTTACATTTGGGCCATGAGATCTTGGCTTACACTCAAAATCGTCCCACTTGGAATGGTGAGGGCTGCACTTCATGGACTTTGGGACGCTGCCATGTAGAAAAATCCAGACGACCTAGACACATCTGAAAACTAAACATCTGGGTGATTCCAGGGTGGTGTGTTTCAACCCTCCGGAATCTGCAGGAATCCACAAAATTCCTACCACCCAGCATTGTCTCATCTATACCGATAAAAATTCTGCTGCACTTTCCAGCCTAAAAATGTTTTTTTGCAAACTGCCCCATTGGACCCCCTTTTTTCCCCCTTAATATCTACATGTTTTTGGCTCTTCCCTTTCACAAGCACTTGGCCCACCTACACAAATGAGGTATCGTTTTTACCGGGAGACGGAGGGGAACATTGGGTGGTATGAAGTGTGTCCCAGTGCGGTGATCCCACACAGAAATGTGGGAAAAATGTTTTTTTTTTGTTTTTTTTTTTAGCTACATTTTAGGTTTGCTGAGGATTCTGGGTAAGAAAACATTGGGGGATCCACACAAGTCACACCTGACTGGACTCCCTCAGGTGTCTAGTTTTCAGAAATGTCTGGGTTTCGTAGGTTTCCCTAGAAGGCTGCTGAGCTCAGGACCAAAAATGCAGGTGTCCCCCTGCAAAAACAGGTAGTTTTGTATTTGTTCATTTTGATGTGTCCAGATAGTGTTTTGAGGAATTTCCTTTCGTGGGCGCTAGGCCTACTCACACAAGTGAGGTTCCATTCTTATCGGGAGACTTGGGGGAACACAGAATAGCACAACAAGTGTTATTGCCCCTTGTCTTGCTCTACATTGTTTCCTTCCAAATGTAAGGCAGTGTGTAAAAAAGACGTCTATTTGAGAAATGCCCTGTAATTCACATGCTAGTATGGGCACCCGGAATTCAGAGATGTGCAAATAACCACTGCTTCTCAACACCTTATCTTGTGGCCTTTTTGTAAATACAAAGGTTTTCTTGATACCTATTTGTCACTTTTTTTTATATTTCAGAAAATAAATTGC
Organism: Pleurodeles waltl; assembly: GCF_031143425.1. NCBI lineage: Eukaryota > Metazoa > Chordata > Amphibia > Caudata > Salamandridae > Pleurodeles > Pleurodeles waltl. The sequence continues at coordinate 742,681,080 of NC_090447.1, read as the reverse complement.
TGTATACCCGGTATAGAATAAAAACCCATTGCGAGGTGCAGCTCATTTATTGGCTCTGGGTACCTAGAGTTCTTGATGAACCTACAAGCCCTATATATCCCCGCAACCAGAAGAGTCCAGCTGACGTAACGGTATATTGCTTTAAAAAATCTGACATTGCAGGAAAAAGTTACAGAAGGCTGTTTTTTTTTTTTTACCTCAATTCAATTTTTTTTTATTTCAGCTGTTACTTTCTGTAGGAAACACTTGTAGGATGTACACAAATGACCCCTTGCTGAATTCAGATTTTTTTTAATACTTTTCAGAAATGTTTAGCTTTCTGTGATCCAGCATTGGTTTCTCACCCATTGTGGTCACTAACTGGAAGGAGGCTGAAAGCACAAAAAATAGTTAAAAAATGGGGTATGTCCCAGTAAAATGTCAAAATTGTATTGAAAAATTGGGTTTTCCAATTCAAGTCTACCTGTTCCTTAAAGCTGGGAAGATGGTGATCTTGCCACTGCAAACCCTTTGATGCCATTTTCAGGGAAAAAGAACACTAGCTGCCTTCTGCAACCCCTTTTTCCCATTTAAAAAAAAAAAAAAAAGTTTCACTGTATTTTGGCTAATTTATTGGTCTCCTTCAGGGGAACCCACAAAGTGTGGGTACCTGTAGAATCCCTAGGATGTTGGAAAAAAAGGACGCAAATTTGGTGTGGGTAGCTTATGTGAACAAAAAGTTATGAGGGCCTAGGCGCGAACTGCCCCAAATAGCCAAAAAAAAAGGCTCGACACAGGAGGGGGAAAAGGCCTGGCAGCGAAGGGATTCATATTTTTCTTTTTTGGCTGTTGACTCCTTTGAGACATTTAATACTTTTGAATCTTGAACTGACCTTTCAGTCCTTTTGGTCAACTCCAGTGCTTCACTTAGGGTGTGGTTTTTGCAGTGTAGTAAACTCTTCTGGACTTCCTTGTGATAGATAAAATGTACAGCCTGATCAAATACTTCAAACTCACAGCTTTCTGCTACTACACTCTGCCTCTACATAGTCATCAGTTTCCTCGTCAGATAGTTTTAAAGAATCAATGGCGTTTAAAAAATATGCTAGGTTCCGCTGTTCACCATCCTTCAAACTGCTGAACAACTTTTGTAAATTCATTCCACCTTCCAGAAGCATTAGGTTCTGGGATAACCTTGGGTAGATGGTCAAACATCATGAGTCCCCACCGAATAGTTATAAAGGAGAGCGGATGTCCTTTTCACAATCTACTTTTTGCCCTGCATGAAAAAAAATAATATTCATAGTTAGATAACCAACTTTATCTATACTACTTGTAGTTTTCCTTGACATTGAAGTAACTGACCATGATAGAATTACTTTTTGCTTTTGTTAATTAACAATAAAATTCCTTTAGTAACAGTTTAAAGGTTTGTCTTTTTCTTGAACTCTGTTATTATACTTTTAAATTCCTCAAGAAAGATGTTTTAATAATGTAAAAACAAATATTATGTCTTTATTAATAAGAGTGGCACACTGTGGCCCTCATTTACAAGCCCCTTTTGCAGCTGCTGCGTCATTTTGTTTTCTGATGCAGTGGCGGCGCCAACAGTGCCCTACACTGCTCTATTTATTACCAACTAATGCATTGGGCCCAGTGCGTCAGTCTGTAAAGCCCTGCATCATATTATACCTGTGACAGGTATAATGTATGCAGGGTTAACCGTTCATATGGAAAAAGCCATGTAAAACTGATGCAGTGAAATTTACAACTTTTCACTGTGTCCCTCTACGACTTCACTGCATCAAAATTTTACTGCCTGCTCAGACCAGGTGTAAAATTGATGCAGGGCTTTTTCAAATGAGACTCTCCTCGTATTGTTGGAGTTGCATGAGTTTAATGATGCAACTCCAGTAATGCGTCACTTTAGCACCAACAGATGCATCAGAATTTCTGACCCATCTGTGAAAACATATGCTGTGGAGCTTTGTATTGTAAATACATTGCATCCCTGGTATTAGGGGATGTGCAACAGAGTGCAAGAAATCTCATCCATCAATGACAATATGTCAGTTTCTTGTAACTGAGGCCCTCTGGCTTTACATATGAGTAGTATTTCCACATAGAAACCAAAAACTAGGCACTGGGTCTTTGAAAGTCACATCACTTCACTAATTCATCAGCACACGTTGTTCTTTGGAACGCGAGATGACTTGTGAGGAAGAAGGCAGTTAATAGGAAAGTATCTCATTAGACTCGGGTAAAGAAGAATTCCTCAACCAAAGCCTTGAACCAGATCTTCATGGCAAGAGTCATCTGCAGCAGAGTCAGTGGCTTGTGACCACACCACAGCTTCTCTGAAAATTAGTTTAAAAAAAAATATATATATATATATATATGTATATGTATGTATATATATATATATATGTGTATATATATATGTGTATGTGTATATATATATATGTGTATATATATATATGTGTGTATGTGTATATATATATATATATGTGTGTATATATATATATATATATATATATATATGTTCGATGGCATGTGTAGCTGCAGATACACACGCTGTGCACATCCCGCCATCTGGTGTTGGGCTCGGAGTGTTACAAGTTGTTTTTCTTCGAAGAAGTCTTTTCGAGTCACGAGATCGAGGGACTCCTCCCATTTCGACTCCATTGCGCATGGGCGTCGACTCCATCTTAGATTGTTTTTTTTCCGCCATCGGGTTCAGACGTGTTCCTTTTCGCTCCGTGTTTCGGGTCGGAAAGTTAGTTAGAATCTCGGAAAAAACGTTGCCATTGTTTGCGTTCGGTATCGGGTTAGTTACAACAGATCGACACCGACTTTTGAAGAGCTCCGGTGGCCCTTCGGGGTTTTTTCGATTCCCCCGTCGGGGCGTGGTCGGCCCGGCCACGTGTGTCTTCAAGGCTGATGGAACGGACCCCATTCCGCTTCTGCCCAAAATGCCATAACAAGTATCCATATACAGATGAGCATCTGGTCTGTAACTTGTGTTTGTCGCCAGAACACAAGGAGGATACTTGTGAAGCCTGTCGAGCGTTTCGGTCCAGGAAGACACTAAGAGACCGAAGAGCAAGAAGACTGCAGATGGCGTCGGCGCCGACAGGACAAGAGCGTTTCAAGGAGGAAGAAGAAGCTTTCTCCATCCACGAATCGGACTCGGAAGAGCTCGATCCCGAAGAAACGCCGAAAACCGTGAGTAAGACGTCCAAACATAAAACTCATGAGAAGACAACAAAAGCCCAGGGGACGCCACCGCCAACAGGCCATGGCTTAACCCGAAAAATAGGTGACCGATCCACGGCACCGAAAAAGGGCATGCTTGTGTCGAAGTCATCCGACTCCGGTCGAGATACCGCCACACAGCAATCTCGGGCCCGAGACAGTGGCTCCGAGCAGATTCGGCACCGAGACAGCGGCACTGAAGTGATTCGGCACCGAGACACCACGACGCCGAAAATAAAAAAGGTTTCCTCTGAGCCCAAAAAGACGTCCGAAAAAGTTTCGGTTCCGAAACATCCAGCCTCTGAGCCGAAAACAGGTTCCTACACAGAGGAACAAGGATTGTCCTCCCAGATGTAAAGGCATAAGTTCGGAGAAGAACTTGAAGCAGTAGAGCCAGACTATACTCCAAAAGAAGGCTCCACATTCAAAAAGACACAGGGAAGATAAGCACTCTTCCCCCAATTAAAATGAAAAGAAGACTTGCCTTTCAAGAAAAGGACAAGCAGCCACAGGCAAAGGTGGCAAGAAAAACAACTCCACCACCGTCTCCACCACCATCAATGCACACATCACCGGTAACAACTCCACCACTGATGCACTCCCCGACTCATACTACAATGAGTCAAGATGATCCTGATGCATGGGACCTTTACGACGCTCCAGTATCGGACAACAGCCCAGCCTCCTACCCTGCGAGGCCGTCGCCACCTGAGGACAGTACATCTTACACGCAGGTGGTCGCAAGGGCAGCTGCTTTCATAACGTCACCTTGCATTCCGAACCAATTGAGGATGACTTTTTGTTTAACACGCTATCCTCCACTCATAGCCAATACCAAAGCCTACCTATGCTCCCAGGAATGCTAAAACATTCAAAACAAATATTTCAAGATCCTGTTAAAGGCAGAGCCATAACTCCAAGGGTGGAGAAAAAGTACAAGCCACCGCCAACAGACCCAGTTTATATTACGACGCAGTTAACACCAGACTCAGTAGTTGTCGGGGCAGCTCGTAAGAGAGCAAACTCTCATACCTCGGGGGACGCACCACCTCCAGACAAGGAGAGTCGCAAATTCGATGCTGCGGGCAAAAGGGTTGCAGCACAAGCAGCAAACCAATGGCGCATTGCCAATTCACAAGCACTTTTGGCAAGATTCGATAGAGCTCATTGGGACGAAATGCAGCATTTCATAGAACACTTACCCAAAGAGTTCCAGAAAAGGGCACAACAAGTGGTGGAAGAAGGACAAAGTATCTCCTAATAATCAGATACGGTCTTCAATGGATGCAGCAGATACGGCTGCAAGGACAGTAAATACTGCAATAACAACAAGAAGGCACGCATGGTTGCGTACGTCAGGGTTCAAGCCGGAAATTCAACAAGCCGTGCTGAATATGCCCTTTAATGAACAGCAGTTGTTTGGGCCAGAAGTCGACACTGCTATTGAGAAACTCAAAAAAGACACTGATACGGCAAAAGCCATGGGCGCACTCTACTCCCCGCAGAGCAGAGGCACATTTCGCAAAACACCTTTTAGGGGAGGGTTTCGAGGTCAACCTACAGAAACCACAACATCACAACCAAGCCCCACTTACCAAAGCCAATATCAGCGGGGAGGTTTTCGGGGGCAATATAGAGGAGGACAATTCCAGAAGAATAGAGGAAAGTTCCAAAGCCCCAAAACTCCTCAAAATAAGCAGTGACTTACAAGTCACACATCCCCATCACATAACACCTGTGGGGGGGAGACTAAGCCAATTTTACAAACATTGGGAGGAGATAACAACAGATACTTGGGTACTGGCAATTATCCAGCATGGTTATTGCATAGAATTTCTCAAATTCCCTCCAAACGTCCCACCGAAAACACACATTATGTCAAAACAACATATAGATCTTCTAGGACTAGAAGTTCAGGCATTGCTACAAAAAGAAGCAATAGAATTAGTACCACACCAACAGAAAGGAACAGGGGTTTACTCTCTGTACTTTCTCATACCCAAAAGAGACAAGAGTCTGAGACCTATATTAGATCTCAGAACATTAAACACCTACATCAAATCAGATCACTTTCACATGGTGACGTTACAGGATGTAGTCCCACTGCTCAAACAGCAAGACTACATGACAACACTAGACCTAAAGGATGCATATTTCCATATACCGATACATCCTTCACACAGAATGTACTTAAGGTTCGTATTCCAAAAAGTCCATTACCAATTCACAGTATTGCCATTCGGAATAACAACTGCGCCAAGAGTTTTTACAAAATGCCTAGCAGTCGTAGCTGCACATATCAGAAGGCAGCAAATACATGTGTTCCCGTACCTAGACGACTGGTTAATCAAAACCAACACACTAGAACGGTGTTCACAACACACAAAGTATGTCATAGAAACCCTCCACAAACAAGGTTTCTCAATCAACTACACAAAGTCACACCTTCTGCCGTGCCAAACACAGCAATACTTGGGCGCAACAATCAACACAACAAAAGGGATTGCCACTCCAAGCCCACAAAGGGTTCAAGCATTTCACAATGTAATACAGACCATGTATCCAAATCAAAAAATACAAGTCAAAATAGTGTTGAAACTCCTAAGCATGATGTCCTCATGCATAGCCATTGTCCCAAACGCAAGGTTACACATGAGGCTCTTACAACAGTGCCTAGGATCACAATGGTCACAGGCACAGGGTCAACTTCTAGATCTGGTGTTAATAGACCGCCAAACATACACCTCGCTTCAATGGTGGAACAGTATAAATATAAACCAAGGGCGGCCTTTCCAAGACCCAGTGCCACAATATATAATAACAACAGATGCCTCCCTGATAGGGTGGGGAACACACCTCAATCAACACAGCATACAAGGACAATGGGATACTCAGCAAAAACAGTTTCACATCAATCACTTAGAACTATTGGCAGTATTTCTAGCGCTCAAAGCATTTCAACCAATAATAAGACACAAACACATTCTTGTCAAAACAGACAACATGACAACGATGTATTACCTAAACAAACAAGGAGGCACACACTCAACACAGTTGTGTCTCCTAGCACAGAAAATATGGCATTGGGCGATTCACAACCACGTTCTCCTAATAGCACAATTTATTCCAGGAATTCAGAATCAGTTAGCAAACAATCTCTCTCGGGATCACCAACAGATCCACGAATGGGAGATTCACCCCCAAATACTGAACACCTACTTCCAAAGTTGGGTAACACCACAAATTGATCTATTTGCAACAAAGGAAAACGCAAAATGCCAATACTTCGCATCCAGGTACCCACAAGATCAGTCTCAGGGCAATGCGTTATGGATGAGTTGGTCAGGGATATTTGCTTATGCTTTTCCCCCTCTCCCACTCCTTCCATATCTAGTAAACAAGTTGAGTCAAAACAAACTCAGACTCATACTAATAGCGCCAACATGGGCAAGACAACCTTGGTACACAACACTACTAGACCTCTCAGTAGTGCCTCATGTCAAACTACCAAACAGACCAGATCTGTTAACGCAACACAAACAACAGATCAGACATCCAAATCCAGCATCACTGAATCTAGCAATTTGGCTCCTGAAGTCCTAGAATTTGGACACCTAGACCTTACACAAGAATGTATGGAGGTCATAAAACAAGCTAGAAAACCTACCACTAGACATTGCTATGCAAATAAGTGGAAAAGGTTTGTTTACTACTGCCATAATAATCAAATTCAACCCTTACACGCATCTGCAAAAGACATTGTAGGATACTTACTACATTTACAGAAGTCAAAGCTAGCTTTTTCTTCCATTAAAATACATCTTACAGCCATTTCAGCTTACCTGCAAATTAAGCACTCAAATTCTCTATTTAGAATACCAGTAATAAAAGCATTTATGGAAGGCCTAAAGAGAATTATACCACCAAGAACACCACCAGTTCCTTCATGGAACCTCAACATTGTATTAAGACGACTCATGGGCCCACCTTTTGAGCCCATGCACTCTTGTGAAATGCAATACTTAACATGGAAAGTTGCATTTTTAATTGCCATCACATCTTTACGAAGAGTAAGTGAGATTCAAGCATTTACCATACAAGAACCATTTATTCAAATACACAAGCATAAAGTAGTTCTACGGACAAATCCTATTTTTTTTAACCAAAAGTCATATCACCGTTCCACTTGAATCAAACGGTAGAATTACCAGTGTTCTTCCCACATCCAGATTCGGTAGCCGAAAGAGCACTACATACATTAGACATCAAAAGAGCGCTAATGTACTACATTGACAGAACTAAACTGATTCGGAAAACAAAACAATTATTTATTGCTTTCCAAAAACCTCATACAGGAAATCCAATTTCAAAACAAGGCATTGCCAGATGGATAGTTAAATCCCTTCAAACTTGTTATCTTAAAGCAAAGAGAGAACTGCCTATTACACCAAGGGCACACTCAACCAGAAAGAAAGGTGCTACCATGGCCTTTCTAGGAAATATTCCAATGGCTGAAATATGTAAGGCAGCTACATGGTCTACGCCTCATACATTTACCAAACACTACTGTGTAGATGTGGTAACGACACAACAAGCCACAGTAGGTCAAGCAGTACTACGAACATTGTTTCAAACAACTTCAACTCCTACAGGCTGAACCACCGCTTTTGGGGAGTTAACTGCTTACTAGTCCATGCACAGCATGTGTATCTGCAGCTACACATGCCATGGAACGGAAAATGTCACTTACCCAGTGTACATCTGTTCGTGGCATTAGTCGCTGCCGATTCACATGTGCCCACCCGCCTCCCCGGGAGCCTGTAGCCATTTAGAAGTTGATCTTGAACACTTGTAAATTTGTAAATATATTACTTTAAACTACATTATGTACATATGTATTCACTCCATTGCATGGGCACTATTACTAGTATACACAACTCCTACCTCACCCTCTGCGGGGAAAACAATCTAAGATGGAGTCGACGCCCATGCGCAATGGAGTCGAAATGGGAGGAGTCCCTCGATCTCGTGACTCGAAAAGACTTCTTCGAAGAAAAACAACTTGTAACACTCCGAGCCCAACACCAGATGGCGGGATGTGCACAGCATGTGAATCTGCAGCGACTAATGCCACGAACAAAGAGTTGCACATAAGGATAGGTGAGGGGAGGCATGCAACTGTGACTTTTATCTCCAGGAATGTATTTGGTTTTAGCATACAGGAAGATGGGGCTTAAATGTGGTGATCTTTCCAGGACTTCATACAAAAGAAAAACTTCCAAGCCCTAGAATCTTGGAATGCTGCCTGATCTGTAAACAAATTAAAAATATGCACCTTGTGCAGAAGAACAAGGAAACACTCTTATCTCTATTATTATTAAATATACAAAGAACAATACATGAATGCATCACAATGCCTTCCTTTCTAAAATAGTCTCCGATTATCACCTACACCAAACATCTCAGGTTGTAGTACTGCATTATAATTTGTAGAAAACAGATACCTGTCTGTTGAATTGAAATCTCCAAGCCATGTGGATTGTTAAATATACCACTGTTTCTCTCTCGTGCTCTTGTCAAGCAAAAATAAACAAAATTGTCACTTGTAATTGTTCTGCTGAAAGCTCACAGACCGAATTAAGAATGGTAAGTAATGATTCTAGTAAGTGTTATCTTCCGATAGTGAGACACTCAAAAGACTAGTAATGGAAACATTTGTATGCGTCTATTTTAACTATATATACCGGCATTGCGCTTACTATATAGAGCCCTTCTCATTTACTATGAATGTGATAATCGGGCAATCCTTTATTCTATTTTACATAAGTGACTTATTGATTATTTTCCCCAAAAGAAATATAATCATTGCATAAGTATGGATAAAAGAAAGTTATGTCAATTGATTATACACAGAATTGGATATCACTATATCAAAACGCACAAGATTTTAAAGTTGTTGTAGTGTGACCTTTACAATGTTTTATAAATAGGAAACATGTTAGCAAAGCCTAAACATAGTAAGTGAAATGATTGATCATGCACCGACCATTATGTACATTAATTACTATTTTGAAAACAAGATTTGGTTCTTATGGTATCTCTGTGAACAGACTCTAAGAACTTGGGGTAAAGTACAAATGACAGCTTGGAATTCTCCTCAGTACAAGGAGTCATATCTTTTTGCAGACGAAACACTGAGCATTACCTTTATTGTCTGGAGGTGAGAGATAATACACTGTATCCAAATTACTATATTTTCAGTGGCTTTCAGCTTAAATCATGTATATTAATATCCATTTCTTTACACAATGAGGCTCTGGCCACTACTGGCCTCCCACCCATGTTACGTGAAGCCCTCCTTATATCGTTACCCAAGCCAGGCAGAGACCTGGAGGAGCTCACTTCCTACAGGCTGCTAGCATTCCTTAATACCGACTACAAGATACTAACTAAAATTCTGGCTGACAGACTCGCTCTCCTAGTCCCGCAGCTGGTACATTTGGACCAGAATGGATTTCTACCGGCCAGTAGTACCTCCCTGAATCTCAGCCGGTTTACCCGAGTCCTTAAATATGTTCTGACTGCTGCCTGGTGCTGAACCTAGAACACCTCCCTGGAATGAAATTGAGGTGCTCCCTCACTATGGCCTGGGTACACGTTTTATCTGATTGGTCAAGATGTTAGATACAAGCACAGTGGCCAGGGTCAAGACAGGACAGATTATATCTGATCCAGTATAAATTCCTAGGGGCAGTTGATGGGATGCCCATTGGCACCTCTGCTATTTTCATTAGCAACAGAGCCACTGGCCCATATCCTTAGGGGGCAGGGCCAACAGTGGGGGATACCCCTGAGCGATAGGCAACACTCTGTATAACTGTATGCAGATGACATGCTCTTACGTCTTCAGAACACTCGGAAATTTCCAGACACCATAGTACATACACTTGACAAATTTGTGGTAATCTCTTGCCTCAGGGTCAGCTGGGCCAAATCTTGCCTCTTCCCATTAGTGGCTACTACACCAGACCCTGCTTTTCAAACCAACATAATTTCCCTACAGTGGCAACCTGCTATGTTCTGTTACTGGAGAATCCAGACCTCTGCTGACCTCCTGGACGATAACCTCGCCCAAGCCGCAATCTGTTTACAAGCATAGATGACTTTTTTGGCAGACCATGCCATTTTTCAGTAGCTGGCCATGTAGCCCTCACTCAAATGTTCATGTTGGTGCACCTTCTTTACTACTTTGCCAACCTGCCCTATTTATCACCAAACCTTTCTTTTGCTCCCTTGAAAATTAACTGGAGACTTTATATGACATGCCATGCGGCATGGCCCTTACTAAACTCAACCTCCTATCCGATCCAGATGGCCTCAGCATGCCTAACTTCAAACATTACTGCCTGGCCTCCTAACTACAATGTATGACCAGATGGTTAGCGGGTCACCAACTGTAAGACCTGGTGACAGACTCTTTTCCCCCATGGGACTTACCCCCATACTACACCTATTTCATCCGTATGCTAGGGTGCCGATACCCCAGTCACCCATGACACGTGGAATATCGCTGCTTCAAGGAGTCTTTTCCTTACCAAATCGATGTCACCTTTCTCCCCAGCCTTGCCACTTGGGGAAGGTGAAGTGATGTGAAGTGATGACCTCATTGCAGGAACAAGGCTGGGATTTACACCCTGGGGGACCTATCCTGCATGGTGCACTCCTTTATATGGATGAACTCCTCGCTGGCCTCTCTCTGGGACAGTTTTTACTATACCCCTCCATCACAAGTGGAGTAACATACAATGGGTACCAAACATGCATCTTACAATTCAATATTTACATGTGATGGAGGAAGGCTGTCACCTAACTCGATGGATAGCTGGCTCCTTGCGCACACATGCCTCAACATTCCTAGCCACATTGCAACACCACTGGGACGATGACTTAGGCTGTCCTTATACTGACAAGGAGTGGCATCACATTTTGGCATAACCTGCAGTGGTATCCTGTAACACCCGTTTTAGGCTTTTACAGTATTATGTATTGTATTGGGCCTTCCCTTATCCCCCATTAACTCAACCACTACTTTTACTTTGCTGGCGCTGCTTACCCCTGTTGCCACACACCGGATGTTGACTTTTTACACCTGTTTTGGATATGCTCATTACTCCCCCAGTCCTGGCAAGAAATAACCCACCTGGCACGCTGCACGTGCCACACTACATTACATTCCTAGGAAGAATGCCTGCTGGGTCTTATATGCCACACCAAGAAGACTAAAGCAACAACAAGATTCTTAGACATAGTCTTCTCCTGTCCGAATGTCAAATCACACACAGGTGGAAATCGCCCAAACCTCCAACATTTGCTGGCTGGGCCCTGTCCTTGGCTGCTTGGGCACAGACTGAGAGCAAGGCACTACACAGCGAAAATGCTAAAGGCCTGGTCAAATACTCCGTAGTGCCTAGCTGGGGTGACTAGATACGAGAACTAACAGCCACCCCATTGCAGGGGTACCATGGTTCATTCCCACAATTTCACACACACCGACAAGACACAAGTGTGGTTGATTAATTAACTCTGACCCACGGAGACAGGCGCAGACTAGTTTCAACAATTGCTGTTTTAAAAGTTTTTCTTTTTTTTTTTTTTTCTTTTTTCTCCTTTTACAAGTGTTTATGTATGCATGAATATTGCTATCTCGCGAGAACCTCAGGCTTCCTGTTGTACTCCTTTAAATTCGTCTAAATCCTTGTGTAGATCTTTTCATGTGTTTATGTTGATGTACTAAGTTATGATTCAACAGTTTCTGTGCTGTTTCCGGCTTGCAAACGGAGCTGTATGTACAAAGTGAATTGTAACCCTAAAATGCACAAATTAAAGAGTTACAAAGATGCATTCATTTACGCCCTCTTCTTTTTACCTTTCTAGGGTTCGGCTGCTGGGTGCCTTAGAACATAAAGATGTTCCGAACGTCTTGGTTCAGGGACACATTTTTCTGAATACCTCTCTAACTGAAGCCTTCTGTATGGCAATTGTGGAAGCAGCCAGCTGTGGTTTGCAGGTGAGCTGCTAATTCGAGATTGCTGCAGTAATCATTTGTACCTATGTTAACTCCCTTTGACATGCAGTAGCTGTGGATAGAGTGGAACTTGACCTTTTAAAAAGGTTCCTATTACCGATCAAGGGTTTTCTGAAACAAACTGTTTGAAAATTAAATGAACAAAGTGGTTGCCAGTGTTTTAAACTGGATATTAAACATCTCTGTTCTGAAACTACTACTTTCAAATGTCCCAGTATTTATATTTAAGGAAATCTTTACTATTCATTGACCCTTGGTTACATACACATTGAAATACACATGTAAATAACAGTCCTGGAAGGCCTCCCCTTGCCTCCTCCACACCATGCCCCTTTTCTGAAGTGAGTCAGGGAACCAATCTGTACACAGCGTTTGTAAATATGAACAGCATGAGGGAAGAAGATGGCAGGTTGCTAGGGTAAAGGTAGCAGAACTGCACAGTTTTTGGTTGGTCCAACAACCATGCTGCCTGTCCCTTCTTCTGTATTCGGTGCTTAATGCGCCCTGCACGTTTTTTTTACTCCGATCCCCTTAAGGGCAGAAATCACCTTTTGGTTCACATCTTGTTGGAAGCTTTGTGACAGGACATAGAGGGCCTGATTACAACTTTGGAGGAGGTGTTAATCCGTCCCATATGTGACGGATATACCACCAGCCGTATTACGAGTCCATTATATCCTATGGAACTCGTAATATGGCTGGTGGTAAATCAGTCACATTTGGGACGGATTAACACCTCCTCCAAAGTTGTAATCAGGCCCAAAGTCTTTTGTAGTCGAGCAGGTGAGGGCATATTTTGCAAATGTTGTATTTGTGCTTTTTTTATTTCTCGGACTTTTTACGCTGTACAATATGTATACTGTGTTGCTCGTATATAAATCATTATAATCATGTTTGAGAGTTTTGTACCCTTTGCCTGCAGTTTACGAGCAAAGGACTTACCATTTGTTAAACGAAAGCCAGATATTAAAACATACTTTGTCGTGCATAGTGACTGCTCCCCCGACCGTAATTACGCTGCAGCCAATGCGCATTGATTTTACCTTCTGACTTTGTTGTATGCAACAATACATTTATTTTATTTTCGAGCTTTACAAGTTATTAATATTGTTTTCTTTAGATAATTTTCAGCATCACAGAAGGAAGTGCAATCTTTCTACACAGATATTTTTACTGTGCACAATTCCTAAACGTTTCCGTAGCCTGTGTATTCATTTTCCTAAAGATAGAACTGATCCCATGCAATAACTGGTTCTAATGGTGCATGATGTAAGGAAGAACTGCTGAAACAATGTTTAATGTACAATGTACTACTTGGTTTAGATCGAAGATGCAGGAATATATATATGCAGTGAATTGCAGGATATATTACGAAAGTTAGGACCATTTTAATTTCCTTTCTTAACCACACCACCATTTACATTTGAAGTCTGCTCATAATGCTCCAGACACATAGCGTTTGTCTTCAAACCACGTGACCATTTAGCACGAATGCAACAAGTAGGATTGATGGGACCTAACATCACAACTTTAGTAAAACCAGTAGGTAAGTATTTAATATCTAATGTATGCTAAACCAGGCATGCACAGACTTTGTGCCGCAACTTTGTGCAGCCTTCCTCTTTCTGTGTCTCCTGGTGGGTGCTTCACGATTTTATTCCCAAATCACATAGTGCTGCGGTGCAGCAATCCCTGTTGTGTGAGTTTTGTATTGCTTCTGCTGCCCTGAAGCCACCTATTTAGTGTATGAGTTGCAATCTCTGTGTTTGAAATTTTTTTGAGGTGCTGATGCCATGTAGCGCCCTTGTGTTAATGCCCTGCAGAACCTCTTCTGTGCATATGACGGCCTTGCAGTGCTACCACTCATCAGCAAATTACCTGTGCAGTGCTGCTGCAAAGCAGTTTGCGTCTCTGTATGTGAAGGAAACCTGAGGTGCTGCTGCCATCTGCCACTCTTTACGTCTGAGAGAAGCATATTGTATTGTATTGTAATCGTATTTATATAGCGCTTACTACCCCTGATGAGGCTTTGAAGCACTTTTCGATGAGTAGCACGCTACTGTGGAACCCAACAAGAATTACTGATGGATTAGTATTGGGGAATAATGAGTACAGTTTTAGTATTATTATGAGTTAATTTGAGTTGCGGATATGAGAGTTTGTTAGTTATATTGACTGGACTAATGGAGGGGTGGAGGAGGAATGAAATCCAGAAGTGTTAATTGGGAGTATATCCTTCATTTACTCAACCCAAAGGCTTGGGATGAGTAAAGGGGGATGGAGGAGGGAAGAGTCTGTGGAAGGGTTAGGGAGAGCATAGTAGCAGGGTGAGATAAATGCGGGAGAATTTAGTAGGGTTGTGTGGGAGGTCACAGTAAGTAGAGTGTGGTTTGGTGAGTTAGATGTGGAAGCGGGGGGGAAGAGCTTAGGCAGAGTTATTTAAGAGATGAAACTAGTAGAAAGGATTTGGGATGAGTCAGAGTGAGAATGGAGGATAGTTTGATAGAGACATGACATATGATGATGGGTAGATAAGTGTGATAAGATGAGAGCAGGAATTCATAGATATCTAGTATAACAACCCACCCAGGAGCCATGCAATGACCCACGAACATGCCAAGCACAGAAACAACATATACAAGTACATACATATATATATATGACACACACGCATAAAAAACACACATGAATACACACACACATGCACATACAATACATAATTTGAACCATGGGTAAAATATACTTAGTCAAACAGGTTTAAAGAGTGTGTGTGTATTTTATTGTTATGACATAGTAGCGATACATATTTTCTAAAGAACTATACATAACTATTGTGGCATTGTCTGTGTGGCGCGTGTGTTTATTTAATTTGAAAGGAATGGCAATAAACTATTAAATCTGAACCTAAATCACCTTTAATTTAAACCACTGCACAGGCTTATGCTTTTCATATGTTTTTATCACAGCACAAGTTTATTTCTCTCAAGTACGTACGACTGTGTCATGGAACCCTAATGTAAATTGAATCAAACTAAACTAACAGAGTGTTAATAGCTTTATGACTGAATTAACAGTGACTGAAAAAAAATCAGATGTCCACTACTTAACTTTAACTGTTATCACAGATTCAACACAAGCAAACTTCGAAACAGTTGGCTGGTATTTTGAATCTCTGCTATAGAGAGAAAAATAAGTGAAAGACGATCCATTATGAAATGAGACTTTCTTTAGTGTGCAGCCATTTTCTAAGAACCCAATGGAATCACTGAGTGTTACTTAGTATCATTATTACAATATTATGTATGTTTCACTGCATGAAAACCTTTACGGTATAATATTAAGATCGCTAATCCTCGGTTAATACTGGATAGCTGCAAATCTTTGTACACTTTCCGCCTTGCTAGCAGTGGTAGAGTGCCTGTGCCCCCCCCCCCCCCCCCCACCCCCCCCACCCCCTTTCAATATGATTAAATTGGTATACCCTTAATTGGTGTATTTAACATACTAACAAGTCCCTAATATACAGTACAGCGTGTATCTATGGCCTTTAAGTTAAATGTCACCAGTGAAATGCAGCACCCATTGTGTCATCCATTAAAGTGACAGTGCAAACATGACTGTAGACGTACCGTTGTTGCGGTTTTATGTTGCGAATTTGACCTGCTATAATAACCTCTTTGGATAAGCTTAAACCTTCCTTTTTCATATTAAAATGTCACCCCTAAGTAGGCCTTTCTACCTGTAAGGCAGGTTTGATGTTATTTAAACATATGACTTGTTAAAAAAATCATGTTAAACATGTCCTTACAGTGAAAAAGCCTCAAAAGCTGTTTTCATTGTAGCAGGGCGGGCTGTACCATAGGAAAACACTGTTACAGTTTTACATTTAATAATTCAAAGACTCTTTTTTACAGTCTTTTAAAATGCAATCTAATGGAAAAATCGTTAATAACTATTACATTTAGAAAGTTAACTTTCCATGCCTGAAACTTCTAAAGGCTCACTTGCAAAGCTTCAGCTGTGATCTCAATAGCCCCCTTGATGAGGTGTGAAAACTGCTGACAGTTCCCCTGCTAGGATGACCTTTACGGCTGTGCCCAGGAACTGTGGTAACTTCAAAGAGGCCCCATACTGTCACATGGAGATGTTATGTGACAATCTAGATGGGCCCGTCTTTTGTCCCTATAAACCCCACTCCGCCAGGCATGATCTAATCAGAGTGGACTTTTTTTTGTTATTTCTTTTTTTTTTTTTTACATTACAGTGTCAAATTCGGAGTATAAAATCCTGCTTGACGTCTGCCGGGTATTTACATATATCTGCACTAGGAGTGCACTTGAAAGGAGGGGAAACAGGAGGCCAAAAAAAGCTAGTGTATTCACTGTCTGATTGCTGGAAAACCCTTCTTTGTTCTACCAGACCTCTGTCTCTAGGTCAATCGAGGGTTCAGTGGCTGCCTGAAACTGGATTTTAATGTTAAATTTGGACGAACACTAGGGTTATCATAGTACATCTCTCTCTCTCTCCCTCTCCCCTTCCTCCTCAGAGCCCAAGTTGAGTGTGGTCATAGGCTTCCGATATCTTGAAAATGCCCAGTGTGTAAGATTGCTATGGGTTTTTAGCCCATTCGTTAGGGCATGCCCAGGAATCCTTCTGACACACTAGGTCTTGTCTGGCATAAAAATGGCACCTCCAGGAGCCCATCTCAGAAGACTCCTGGACCTGTAGAAGACCATAAGAGTACAGATAGAGACTGGATCTGCTCCCCCTCTTGTACCCAGGACAAAGAAGTCCATGCCAAGTGTCATGAGGCTGACCTCCTGCTAAAGCTACACAGAAACTATAAAGCTACAAGAGGCCTTTTCCTGCAGCTGGCCAGGTACAACTGGTCCTGGAATAGGCCTAGCAGTTTGACCTCTGCCTGATATCCTGAGAGTCTCTGAACAACTACCCTATGTTCTGGGCAGAGGGAACAGGGCGGGGAGTGGGGCAGATCTTTAGAAGTTAGCCTCTGTGGTGTATTGAGACTTAAAGTACTAAAGTCAGAGAGTAAACTCTTTGACATGGGCGAACCTGGTTGGTATATGTGATCAGCAATTCATCTCAGCTATCCTCAGATTGCATTCAGCAAAAGCCCTGCTAGTGAGGTTTGCTGTGGAAAATCAAAAGTGAATTTAGAGCAGGCCAAATAAACTTGCCACCCGTCTTGGTGTTAAACGGTGATTAAAGTGTACCTGTTTTATTAGTGGATGCACGTTAATCTCAGAGATAACCACCAGGCCTATGCGCTGGTCAGTTCTCTCCAACAGCTCTACATGCTAGTGCTTACCTCGACCTGACGTTGTTACAATACCCCTTTCCCTGTTGAATGTAGATGGATAGAAAGCATCAATTAATTTTCTCAAGTTTCAAAAAGTTAAGATATATGAACATTAAACAAAACATATAATTGATGACAGATTGTAAGTTTTTACATTGTATTTTATCTCATATTGTGAGACTGTATTACATTTCACTGTAAAGTACTAAGTACATGTATAGTTGTATACATTTACAAGAGAGACAGGTTGTGTTTTTGGGCCACTGAGTTCATTGCGTCTCCTTGAGTGGTATGTGAAAAGTCCGGCCCTATGCCGATATCTTCGGTGTCCCAACTGCACACCTTTCCCGTAGGTTCCTTGCAAAGATGTACATTAAAGTCGCCCCCCATATAATTAAAGTCTCACGTCTATTACCTGCACATATTCTGATCAAAATTACACTCTATCATTTGATAATAGGGTTTCGTAATTTTCCTTTTTGGGTTGTGTAGCCACACCTTGTTGGAAATATATGTGCATCGGCCTCCTTTTGGCCTGCCATGGTTGATCTGTACAGCTGGTGTGTGAAATGTCTTGTAGCCATTTATGTGGACGGGATTTAGTATCCAAGTCTCCTGAAGACATATACTAGGAAAATCCTCTATGAAGTTCACCCAAAGCTCATTATTAATCTTATTAGTTAGGCCTGCCACATTCCAATAAAGTATAGCTGTTTCCATATGTTGGTGGGGTTGAGAACTCTCCTTCTCTATACCTGGTGAGGGTAGTCCGTCATCTAAAGTGTAAGTTATTGGAGAGGGAAGATTTCCCTGATTCAGGTGGATATCTATGATGTTCCTATCGGGTGCCATCTCACGGAATACATCTCCCCTATTCTTGGTAGGCTTTTCTATATTTACGACCGGGGCCACTTCATAAGGAAAATCTTTCTAATTCCTAGTTAGTCAATCCAAGTCTTCCAGCGTTGTAAGAGATTGAAATCTATTGCTAAGGGGAATGGGGTATTTAATGCTTGTTCATTTACAGATTGTAGGTTCCTAGAGTTACACCCCAAGGATCTTGGGTAGAAAAAACCCAGGGGTAGTAGTGAAATTCCTTGACAAGTGGCTTGCCTAACGCCTAATTTGTGGATAATGCTGTGCACCAAATCTGGGGTCTTAAATGAAAGGACCACACAGTCTCCTTCCACTGCTTTCTCCCTGTTTCCTGTCCACTTGACTCTTTTAGCCATTTTTATATCATCGAAGAGGACCCCCACACCCCCCGGTACCCAAGCGTGTTCCTATCCAGTTCAGGGCCTTATTCCTCAACACCGGCCACGTTTACCGATATTGATCACCTATGGGAGGAACATTTGTCAGGACCACGACATATGGAGTTGCCTCCGGAGGAAGATGTAAAAAGTCGCTTGGTAAGTATATAGGCTTCGGAGGTCTTGTCCCGATACAATGAGTCCTTCCTTTTGACTATTTGGGGGTGATTTGTCCTAATTAATGATGGAATATTAGGTGATGTTGTAGCTAATTTATGATTGGTAGTTGGTGCTGATGGGAATGATTGTGTTCTGATCAAAGGCTTATGAGTCAAATGTATGTAACTAGTACTTGGTGATATAAGTGGTAACTGTGATTTAGTCAGGATCTTTGGGATCAAAGGTGAGTCGTCAGCCCTATCTTGAGGAATGGATTGGGAATTGCGCTCAGAATTTAGGATCGGCAATGTTATACTAGAGTCTTGTTTTGGATCGTGTGAAGCCTCTGGGTGTAGGGACTTTATGATTCCCACGTCTGCCTCGATCTTGCACTCAACTGCTTTTAAGCGTTCCGACAAGGAATCCAGTGTGGAGAGAAAACTATCGAGGGTCCCTGGTATAATGTGTAGCCCATCCAGGGAAGTACTTGAACACAAGAAAGAAAACGAGCTACAGCTAATATACACTGTTGTTTACAATATAAAACAACCAAAACCGTCACGATAAATATAATACAAAAAGTGATATTTATTTCATATGCATGTACAACAACAAAACAATAATAATCCAGATATAATATATAAATATTTACATCTTCAATGGAAAAGACACACACACTGATATATAATAGTTAGACAGAGACAAAGAGTATACAATACAGAACACACAAGATAATAAAAGCATAACAGAAAAACAGAGAATCCAAACTGTACAGAATACAACAAAATACAAATTGAATATATACTTTCTTTATGGCTCTACTGTAGAGCCTTAATATCATTCACAATTGTGACATATGATAATTTAGAACAGGATCACGATTCTACCAAATACATAGGAGAAAAACTGTTTGGACCCTAGAATTGCGCGTTTCGGCGGAACAATTCCGATTTGTAGAACCGCCTTCATCAGGGCAATTCCTTTCTAATATTTGGTGACTGATATCACAGTTCTTCTAAATTCTCGTCTTTCCCATCCGAGTCAAATCAGATGACAGTGTTGACGCATTCCCTTACAGAGGGAGCTCAGAAGAAGTGATCCTATGACTTCAACTTCTGGTCACACAGGGCTCCTTATACCGGCATACAGCCAGAATCAAAGATCCATCTCATAATAGTCTTCAAAGTAACCCGATTTTTTTGGGGAGAAAAGATTTTTTTTTTATATCAGCTTCCATACAACTTCAATCTTTTGACAAACCGATTTCCCAACGACGGATATAACACGAAAACACCAGATCGATGTTTGAGCGGTCGTCTGATGTGAGAATTGAATCTGAGATATTTTGAATGCAGCTATTTTTATCTATAGCATCTCTATTCAGTGCATCATTATTGCATTGAATAGAGTCATCATTTATCACCACATTCATTGGTGAATGTGTGGTATGTTCTTTGGATGTCAGAATTTTCCCCTCTACGTTGGCAATTTGTTTGTCTATCATCCCCATAGCCCCTGAGATGTACTTTAGTATGGAAGTACTGTCTTTTACGTTTGGAGGGTGGCTCAATGTTGAATGCTTCCTTTTCCCCATGTTTTATATGATGTCACTCTAAGTCCAATGTAGGAGGATGAGGATATATAAGATACGCTAGTTAATTATGTTACCTGCACCAAGATAGCGCCACCCCAGTTAAAATAATTAAATGGCTTAGCCAAAGGTGAAGTACGAAGGGAAAACACTTTACCAACAAATAGCAATCTGCTCGGGTATAGAATCACAATATAAGAGATAAGGAAAAGAAGAAAGAAAATTGTCACTTGTGTATCCAGCGTATGGTAGCTCCTAGGATATTCCTAAAATTGGTATCCCACCAGGGGGTAGAAGCAGGTTCCGAAGTTTTCCAAAGAAGCCACCGTCTGGCCAAAGATGGGCAATGATTCTTTTATCTTCTCAGGTCCAATTAATATTTCCCTTTTTTCCTTTGTGACCGGGGACCCTCAAAAAGCAGATGAGAGGTGGGGCCCAGCCCAGCCTCCTCCTGGCGATGACGGGCCCGGGCACCGCCCGCGTCCCGCGAAGCGGGAGTGCTCCCTGCCGTTTATGGGAGCCTCCTGTGAATTGCAGCCAGTCAGGCGTGACCAAGGAAGCAGGAAGGGGCTCCTCCCAGCCCCAGCAGTTCAGGTCCCGCGAAGCGGGAGTGCTCCCTGCCGTTTATGGGAGCCTCCCGTGGATTGCAGCCAGTCAGGCGTGGTCCGCGATGCGGGCGCGCACAAGGAAGCACGAAGGTGCTCCTCCCAGCCCCAGCAGTTCAGGTCTAGTTGTATACATATAAGCTTGAGTGGTCCAATGTGTTCTTCCTTGCATTTACTGACCAGGTGTGTTTCTACTTTAATATCAGTAAATTAAAATACCTCTTGTCCTACGTTGGCACATGCTGTGCCAGAGTCAAGTTTTCAGTTAACTTTTTGGCAAATGTAAACTTTTCTGAGCATCAGACATAAATATTGATTGATAGCCTGAGTTTTCTAGAAGATGGTCATATGGGCTGCAAGAACAAGCAGGGGGTACTAGCTTCTACCCCTGGTAACTCCAATAGATGTGGATGCTCTCTGTCAACCAGCGCTTGTAATTGTGTACATAGAAATATGATGTATCCTTGTTATTTGTACCATTTTATTGAAAAGGTTTGAGCAGATGCAGACACGTTCATGATAATTATAGTACTTTTTACGAAAACCATAATAGTCATTTTATTGTCAAATGGTTGTAGGTTATATTTTTAATCAGGTAGACATATTTAAGGCAATTCAAATTTCTTCTTTAACAGGTTGTGAGTACAAGAGTGGGCGGGATTCCAGAGGTGCTACCTGAAAGTCTAGTTATCCTGTGTGATCCATCGGTCAAATCTTTGTGTGATGGGTTAGAGAAAGCGATTGACAATCTGAGGGCTGGAAGACTGCCAAGCCCTGAAACAATTCACAACACTGTGAAGACTTTATATACTTGGAGAAATGTGGCAGCGAGAACAGAAAAAGTAAGTGTACCTGTTATCTGAATTTAATTACTCACCACACATTGTCTTTTCTTTTCTGTTGACAATTAGTTGTCACAATGCCACTTAGTGAAGAGAATGGAAACATTGTTTTGAGATGTGAAATAGAAGCCCGTAGGCTGCCCAGCCCCACCCCTGCATTCCATAGAGCACTTTAGCCTTTTTAGGTAAGGCCTACAGACTATTTTAGCTGACCCGTTAGCCTCATGTAATCAAAAACATACGTCAATTCATACAAAAATACCTACATACATATAGAGTAGTTTGGGGTGGGAACTCTTCATCCATTGTCCTGCAGCTCTTTCACACTTTTTTCCACCCTGCACTGCATATATCATGGGGCAGATTGTCAGCGACTTCAGCCATTGGTTGTCTTGTGAGTGACTTCTTTTTTGACTGGTCGCATGTGGAAATCTACCTAAACTAATACCCTATAGAGCATTGCAGCTCTCTTATCTGATGCTCCAAAGAAGAGGCAGTCAAGGAAATTGATGCTGCTTTGCTTGGTAGGGAAGATCAATGTTTGGTATGTTATTGTTGGATACTAAATATACATTTGAACATAAAGATAGTTCTACCAATCAATAGATGAAAACCCTTGAGCAGACATCGTCCAGAAAGAATGTGTCCATGCTCATCAGCTGATGGCCCCAGCAAATTTTAAATCCCCATTGACGAGAACACAGTAGTTGTCAGCTCTGTGAACCAAAACCTCTTGTAGGCAGGAGCTATTACAATGTTTCCAGCTCTGTTTTTAATTCTCTTTACCACCCATAATGCAAGAGACAGTGGGAAGGTAGGGAAGGAAACTCATTGTTAGCAAGTTTTAGAAGGTAGTCTGTCCCCTTGTCTTGAGGCCTGCCTTTATCTCTGAAAGAGGGCACTTGCAGTTTCCCAGAGTCATATTGATCTATACAAGGAACATTCACAGCTAACAGATCTTTAGAACAGTTTATTGTTTCTACTGCCTATAACTTTGTTTCTGTGACTTTGCTTTGACAACCAGCCGGTGGATACACCTGAAGGAGCGCTCACATAGCCATGACTGCCTTGTAGAGGGTCACGTTTGTTACTACTTCTTTGTTGATGTATTCATCCATGTGGTTTAAGTTGAATAGATTTTTAAAGCGTATGGCTACCCAAAGGCCTCCCAGCGCTAAAAAGAGGACGGAGGAACCACAGTGGAATTTTTTGATGGGAAATTTACCTCGAAAAGAGAGTTTGGAATTGTCCATTCGGAGTGCCAGGGAGATGGAGTTCCATAGGTTAGCTCTGAAGGACCTACCGCCCCATCTTACTTTATTAACACCGCAGGTGTTAATTAGGGCAGCAGATGAGGATCTAAGGGATCTCTGAGGAGTGTAAGGTGTGATCATTCGCTTGATAAAAGACGCTCCCCTATCGTGAAGAGCTCGAAGCACCATACACATAGCTTTAAAATTGATCCTTTGCTGGATAGGAAGCCAATGAAGAGAGGCTAAGGCTGGTTTGGCCCATGCAGTTTCTAAGGATGTCCATGAGTAGCCGGGCTGCCACGTTCTAAACTATCTACAGTCTCCTTAGTAAGCAGATGGGAGAGCTCAGAAACAGAACATTCCCATAATCTAGGCGAGATAATATAAGGGCTTGAATAATAAGTCTTTTGGTGGGAAAGGGAAGAAATTTGAAGGTTTTTCTGAGCATTCTTAAAAGATTGAAGCAGGAAGCCGCCAATTTTATTTGCAGTCCAGCCATACTCCTAGGCTTTTTATAGTTTCCTTTGGGGGGGCAGTAGGGGTTGGGTAGGAGTTTCTTTAATTCTTCTGGAATTGAGATGGGAGATTTAAATATTGCCAACCAACATTGCTTCTGTTTTCTCATCATTTAGTTTAAGCTTGCTGTCTGACATCCAATTAGCGATGTCTGAAAGACAGGAGGATAGCGCTTCTTGGTCAGAGTTTACATTGGTGCTAAAAGAATAAACCAACTGAGTATCATCAGCATAAGATATTAAAGAAAGACCATAGGGTTCCACAATTTTTGCCACTGTGATAGAAGACAAAACATATAAGTTGACATCCAAAGATAAAACTATCACAACAAATACATAAGTTGCAGTTTAAAAGTAAAATTTTAAATTGATTAGAAAATTGATAGGTCATACGATAAACACTTCATTCAATGGAAACTGTGCAGATTTAGAAAGTCACAGTGTGCATAGCGCAATATAAAAATATACAAATACATATTTAAAATCCGCAATTAACGGAAAAAACAAGACCCATAGGATTTCAGCGACAGATCAAATCATTTAAAGCAGTGGTTCCCAACCTGTGGTCCGAGGACCCATGGGGTTCCGCGAAGCCTCCTCCGGGGGTCTGCAATTGCTTAGAAAATTAAAGAATGTTAAAAATTAGGCCCCCATCTTTCAGTTATGACTTAGTGAGGGGGTACCTGGATTCCCATAATGATTCAGCGGGGTACCCGGGTTCCAGTAATGATAAAGTGGGGCTCCGCAGAAGTCAAAAGGTTGGGAACCACTGATTTAAAGGGCCTACGTTGTTCAATATACAATACTGACCATAGAGAAAGGTGTCAAACTTAAAAGTGAAAGTGACAATGTATATTCTGTAACAATGGCGACATATTTTTCAATGTGCAACATTGACAACTGCAAAAAGGCATGCATAGTGAAGCATAGGGTATCTAATAGTTGCAAATATAAAATCATGCCATTATGCAATGAAACATAACCTTACCAAACTATCAGCCACCGGCCTAGTGGGAAGACAATGGCATTATACAAGCAGCCGGACAATGATGCACCCAGGGTAACTGAGAAATGTTAAAAAAATATCTAAAGAATTGATAGATCCTATTACAGACTATTTCGTTAGATGGAAATAGTACAGACTTACGATCCTCCAAGGCAAGTGCATATGTTATATTTAAGAAACCGAGGTCTTAAAAAGCAACGACGTGTGTTGAAAAAATGAGACCGACAAAGACAACATGATTGAGGTCTTAAATATGTAGCTGACAAAGCTCACACATTCTTTCTTCTTTCGGGACTCTATCCCAAATTCCAGTTATAATACAGAGGGGAAGCAAATCCATTCTCAATAAAAGTGTAACCCTTCTGACCCCATGATGCAAATTCCAAATTAAATAGGGCTGAGGTTTAATTCCCAAAGAGCTTTCCTAAAGCACTAGGTATCCGTGGGTTTGACTGGCTTAAGGAGATGTCTCTGTCCTGACTTATAGTGGACAAATAGTTTTTTATAAGGTTCTTTAGAGCAGGTTTAGACATCGGGGAGTCTACACGCAAATCAAGCCCAAATATTTCTTTGTACTTATAAAAAGCGGACCTTTCTTTTTGGATAGTGAAAGTTTTGCACTTCAAAACTGCTCACAGTTTTCCCTCCTCTCCTTTCTCGAGCAAATTTCCCAACTTCAGCACAGCGGCTAAAGGCCAGGAATAAGCAAACAATAAGCCAAACTTGGAGTGGAGAGCAAGAGGGGCTGCCAGGGTATTCAGATGACACATCTAACAAAAAATGTGTCCTTCAATCTCTTCAAAAGAGTCCCACAGTCTCATATCTGACACTTTGCACGCATAGCAAAGGGAAGCGTTAATTTTAACCCTATAAACTGACAGAGCATGCCCAAAATGACACTCCGTCAAATTTTATATAAACTCTTGAGGGCCTTTGCTTGAGAGAGGGCCCTGCTTGAGCAAACTGTTAGATGGTCATTATCCCACCCACACTGAGAAAAAAACCTTACTAAGAAAGAGATACAATTCAACTATTTAACATTTGTCTGAACCTATGTACCAATGGAACTTCCACTTCATTCTTGCATCATTCGTACAAAATATCAAAGTTTTACTTTTAACTAATCCATTCCAGAAAGTGAACTTCTGAGTACTTAGTCAGTGCAATCAAACAACGTTGTAAACCAATAGATGTTAAATCCAGTATGGCAGCAACATTGTCGGCATATAGTGGGAAACTGATGGACATCGAACCAATCCTTTGAGAATCGCCCTTCACCAAACTTAAGGTATCAGGAATATCATAGATACACAGGGAAAACAGGGGATCCAACAAACAACCCTGCTTCAGTCCATTAAGCATTTTAAACTTGCACAACAGGTCATGTGTCCTCCCATCAAAATTTGACACAGGCATCAGAGTCAAATTTCATTTGAAGCCTTTTTAAATGGTGTAGAACACCCAGGGAAAAGCGCTTCCTCCACAGTGTTTGAAGATCTACTCTATCCAACACAGTGGATAAATCAATAAATGCAATGTATAGCTGCATACCCCCGAGCAAGAACATGTATCTCAGTTACTGCATAAAGGACAGCTATGTTGTCAAGGAGTGCTATGATTGCTCCTGAAGCCAGCTTGCACTGGGGGAATGATTATTATCTTCATATGCCCATTGTTGCAAATGACATAGTACACTACGGGCAAAAAGCTTACCAGTGGCATCCAGCAATGCTATCTGCTTGGAACTTGCCAGGGAAGACTAAAGCCCCTTTTTGTACAACTATACAATAACACTACCCTTCAGTGATGAAGGGCTTTTTCCAAAACCGTAACAATGAGTAAATAACGGTCCAAGAAATGTTCCTCAAACTGCTGCCTCCTTTTTGATGACCGTAACTAGAATCTCATCATGTCGCGTAGCTTCAGAAAATCTAGCATTCTGTACAAATCCCACAATTTCATCTACCAAGGGAACACCGTACAGAGCGAACATTTCTTCATCTAAATTCAGATGCAGAGGGTCGACTGCCTCAGTATTATTTGCATATAACTCAGCCATGTAACCCACCCAGACTTTTTCAGAGCTAGCAATTGCATGAACTGTCACCTTAGCGTCACAATATTCCGCACTCAATTTCCAATATTTGTATGAGTCTCCAGAATTCACAGCCTCTCCTAGATTAATCTGTTTTAGGTTGCATTCCTTACATTTTTCAAACTGCCGAGCACCTTCAGGCCTAAAGCTCAACTTACGAAAGTCAACCATTTGGGATTCATAGAAGGATATGGGATCATCCCTTGTAGAATCCTTAAGATGAGCACGAACTCCATTAATCTTGGCACTTAAGGACGCAAAAATTTTAGCTGTCCAAAAAGAACAGCCATTTGATGTATTAAAACAGGTCTTACCCCGAGCAAAATTCCTGGGCACAAGTTCCTGAGGAATAAATGCCACAGTTGTGCCAAATAAGCTGTTATCACTCACATCCATTAGAAATACTGTCAGATTCTCACAAGCCCCAAAAACTTGAAAAGACACTATCACATAATCGAGTAGACATTGTGTAAAAGCTGATTGAAAAGTATAAGAGGCGACTTCACCCGCTGAAGATCTTCCATTCAAAATAACCAAATCATATTTTCCAGGAGATTCGAATAATGGGAAACCTCGCTTATCTGTTCTAATTTTTTCTGGGAGCACAACTTCCGATATAGACCAAACTTATTTGTTATCCATATTAGCAAAAATAGAGGAGTTGGAATTAGATATCTCTGCATTTTAGTTGCCCATGATTAGTGGACAATCTTCTGCAGCACTAATGTTATGAACAAAAGCGAAGAATGAGCTCACCAGATGATCAAAGGTTTTCTGTTGTTTGGGTAGTGGGGGGGGGGGGGCAGCTCACTACTGGGCTAAGGGACACTCCACTATATTGATTGCATGTCCCCCTTGCTCTAATGAGACAACAATCTCTTTAGTATTCCCCTATAAAGTATTATTGCCGGGCCCTATCGTGGCAACCGTCAGTGACTGATTCTCTTTTGAGAGATTGCTCCGAGTCCTCTGTTCAAAACCACCACGCAAGATTCCTCCCCCCTCACCCCTCCCCCTTTCCTGAGGTCTTGCGCCTCTGCCCAGGCTACCATGGGTCCAATGACTGTCTGCCAACCCCTTCCTTCCTTGCCGCTTTGCCACCCTGTCGCCGGTACTGTGACTTGCTAGCTGTTGTTTGGAACTTAATGGCAATAACTTAATAGTTATAATAATGATGTACTAATACATTTATTTTAATATATAGTGCTGCTTACTGCACTTATGTAGTTTCTAAATGCTGTAACTAAAAAATATTACCATTATCCAATTTATTGCACTTAATTTACCCACCTTGGAAGAATTGAAGTTTGAGTCTGACTTTCCTGGATTGAAACTCTTGACATCCAGAAACTGGCATTTGTCATCAGTTCAACAGTGAGCTCTCTAATCACTCAGCCATTGTGCCAGTATCCACTTCACTAAGATGGTACGAGGTTCAGCTAGTGAGGTGTAAGTGCTGTAAGCTCTATGTCCCCCAGAGACCACCCCAGCTTAGATTTTCAACCTCATCATATAAACAAAGTCCCTTTTTAGCATTGCTCACACTTGGGCCTTCTCAGTTTCAAAGCACAAATTGTTCTTATATGAATCTTATTTACTGAAAAGCTGTTCACATTTTTAATAGATATACATCAGATTCCCCAACACTGAATGTTTAATAGACTGATAATCTTGACTTATTCCCCACCGTCACGCTTAGACTACCTGGTAGTTTAAAACAGCAATAAAATGGGGATAGTCCCAGGAACCATGTTTATTTAGCAGCGCGTTTGCATTATTTCAAGGCACCTTAACCAAAAGCAAAGAGGTGATTGCACTGACCCAGAGTGCACTATCTCCCCAAGAGGCCCTGATAGCTCGGATTTTCTACAGCATGTTGAGTGTGAGGAAGTCCCAGAATGGAGCTCTGTCCGTCTACTCCACTAAACTCAAACTCCAGGATTACTATTTCTTCTCTCTGCATCCCTGCCCCAACTTCATCTACCAGATTGAAGTGTTTGTTTCTGAGTTTTGTATTTTGTTCTGGGCCGGGTAGAAAGTTTCCAGAATACCCGCCTCTCCTCAAAAGGCAAAAAAATCTTGCTCTAAAACCTGCTCAGCTTGTGGGACCCTTAGTGCATTTGTTTCATTCATCTCAACCACAGGGCATCCACATTTTGGAATGTCTTCTCTTTCAAGAAAGAAAGGTGCCTTGGTTTTATTTCTTCAAGAGAAAAGACCAGAAATGACATGATCCCACATCTGGTGATGACACCTACTCAGTGGATGATTCTGCGAGAAGTGCCCCTCCAATAACTTCAGCAAAAATGGTGCACAAAAGGAAACACTTGGAGATGACTGAATGGTTCACCAAAGAAGCACCAGTAAATTTTACCTCTTTTTCAAAAATGCAGTTTACCTCTTGATGCAGCTGCCTACCATCATTGTCCAGATAAATGGTGCGAAAATTGCCTGCGGCTGATACCTTCCCTGCTAAAACAGTCTTCAAAGACAGTGAGCAAAGTTCTTTCTGCTGAAAAGCCACCCATGACACCTGTCTGTCTACAACAGCCTTATCACTGACTTTGTCATCGACGTGCACCTCATTGCCTGCCACCTTGTCTTTATTGCCCACCTTGTTGCTGTCACCTTTCCTCCATGGCCATTTCTTTATAGAAGGGCTTCTACTTGACATTATCAAGTAGATATCCATATACTCAAGTTGTCAATAGTAACTCCACAACTGGGATTTCCACCATCTGTGACACTGTTGGCAACAGTAAGTGTCTGCTTAGGAAAGATATAAATCACCATTGTTGGGAGTGCCTGTAAGTTTTTGCCCAACACCCTTCTTCAGTTAAAGCGCCTGACCCTCTATTTACTCCCATTTTAAATGCAGTGGAAGAAGAAGAGGTTGTCTAACTTTACTTCAAAGTACGGTCCTAGACTGTATACAGTCTGGAACAATGAGGAGCTAATTGTATCCCAGAAAATGAGCCAGAATTGACACTAGGAAGCTACAGGGATGGTCAATATGAAGATAGGGGTCATTATGATGATATATCCTTGAAGGCTCAAATAAAACTACAACAAAGCTTAGCAAAAGGAGAACAGAAACTGTGCAAAAACAAGGTAAGGAAATGCACAACCGGACCGGGCTCCAGCACTGCCAGCCATCACCAATAACCATGCAGTATGAGGGGACAAAATCAGATTTTATCTTGGAATGAGAGAAAATAACTACGTAACATTGGGAACTCCAGATTGTTTACTGGGGGCTTATTCTAGAATTCTTAGAAAAGCCATCCACCAACCTGGGAGCTGTAACAGGACATTCTCAACCTCCTCCTCAAGGATTCAGTAAAGTAGGTACTGAACAATAATTGGGGCTTCTACTCAAGTTCTTGCTGGTCAAGAAAATGACAGGGGGCTTGAGAAAACCCATCTTAGTGCTTTGGAAATTGAACAAGTTCCTGAGAATGCAGTCCTTCAAAATGGTAACACTGCAAAGGGTCTTTTCCTTACTTAAAGAATAGGAATTTCTGATGTATTTGGACTTTTGGGATGCCTAATTTTATATCTTTAGCCATTGGAACCACAGGTCACATTGGAGATTTTCTTATGCTCGGCTGCATTACCAGTTCATAGCCCTTCCACTGGGCCTGAAAAACTTCACAAAATGTCTGGTGCTAATGGTGGCACATCTTCAGAAGAAAGGTTCTCTGGTCTTTCCAACTTTAGACTATTAGCTTGTAAAAGGATCAATGGCGAGACAAAGGACCCACAAATTTGTGCCTGGAACACTTTTGGCACCTAGTTGCCATTCTGAATGAGGTCATATCATCTCTATCTAAAGCAGTTACCCTTGCATGCTTCTGAGCATGTCTCAACATTTCTCAAGAAAAACTGGTCCCATTACTGGATTGTCTGGCAAAGCTGATAGCCCTAGCCACATCTATATCTGACCTTTGTAAAATTCCAGTCTGACAATGCAACTCACTTTTAGACCCATTTATTTCTGTTTTACTGTACTTCTATATTTCAGACATTGAATGCAAACAATCTGGCAAGAATTAGACTTTCAATGACAATAGTCCGAGGGATCACTGGAGGACGAAGTGACTGTAACCAGCTAGAATTGTTGTGTTAGAGAATGCCACAGAGCCTTTCAAGAGAACTTTCTTTTCAGTGTCCTCACCATCAGATGGTATTCTGTTTACACCCTTTCAGGAAATATATATACATCAGTAGGGCAGTGAAATGAGTAATATTCCCATTCATTAAGATGTATATCCGGTCAACCGCAAACAGGGTAATGTATAAGAATGCATTCATGCAGCGGAATACATTTTGGTATTGTTATTAGCTCATCCTCCCCATTATGTTGCCCCCAGACTACAGGTAATGATACGAAGTGCTCTGAAATCTTCTAACCTCTTCTCATCCCTCTCTTTTCTAAAAGGCTACCTGCCACAGATTTTGAAAGCACGAGTGAAAGGAATGAAACAATTATAAAGAATCCATAAAAGGATAGAAAGAAGAATTCCATGTGAATCTAAATACTAAATAGCTGTAGTTAGTGGTAAATAACTTTTGGTTATTGAGCAGTGGACCTACCAGAGACCCACAAGTGCTTTAGTGCCCCTCACAGGTGTTGTAAGTGATCCAAAAATGCTGCAATAAAACACAATACATGCTAAAGTTAAGATAACATAGGAGTGAATGAAGTGGGAACAGGCTTATATTTCGTGAACTGAATTTAATCTTACTATCATAACCAAACCTTTATTGCGCAGAACTACCAGTCCAAAGAGTGTGCTGCTGCGTTTGAGCTTTGTAAATGTGTCCCTTACTTTCCAGTCCTCAGCCCGGCAAATGTCAGGCAGGGGCACTCTTCCATAAAATGCCTCTGTTGAGTCCATACTCTTGGAGAAGTGTGCGTTTCCATCCTCTGAGATCCATTTACATTTTCGTGTCCGAACACTATGCAGTTTGAAGGCCATCTTGGTAGGCCTTTTCTGGAAAGTGGCATATCCCCTTCCAAGCTGTTCAAAGGTCACGAAGAACTGGCCGCTTTCCTTAATGTGTTTAGTCTTTTGTAAGTGCTACTTAAATTTAAAACATCTGCGCACATTCGCAGAATGCAGTGATTTCTCAGCAAGTGAGGCAGTATTTAGGAAGAGTGAATGAAGGACCACTTCTTCACTGAGATGGAAGCCTGAAGGTACTTTCGGGATGAACTTTTGATTCATTCCTGTGTTCAGGTGAAGAAATTGTCTTTCTTAATAATTGGGGCATGTCATTTCACATACTGTTTTTGATGAGATTGAGGTGTGAAGTAGTGCCATCATCAATGAGATAATAAACTTATTTCTGATAGACTTCTAGCTGCAGATTTCTCACCTTTCGAATATTCTCCTGGTGTCAGACTTGATCTGCAAACCTTTCAGCAGTACCTTGCAGCTCCACACTGATGTTAGATCTTTTCTTTTCAAGCCTCTAGGCGTGGATCTGGAGCTCCCTCTCAATTCTCAAGAGAGATTTACCTCGTTTTTTCACATATATTTCTTCAATGTACTCCCTTAAATGACAGGTTTCAAACCCTGTAAGGACTGTTGCAAACAGATGTCTGTGATGGATCCCTGTCAGGGGCCATATTGCGTAAAGTGCCCGGGGGTGCATCAGGCATTTGTGCACGCTTTGTGAACCCCTGAGGCACTTTGAAGTTACAGAAGGAGCCCCTGATGCTTGTCCAGCCATTTCTGGAATACCGTTATCACTGATGCCTATATGGCGCCAGCGCTATTATCAGAGGGCGTTCCCTCAGTTGAGAGCGTGACCCCATACAAATGAAGGAATCGCTTGGCCTCTGCGCTAGCGCCGTATTACTGACATGGGCGCAGAGGCAAACATGACTTTAGAAGGCGCACTGAAAGTGTGCCATAAAAAGGTGATGCGCTTACAGTGCATGTTCTAAAGGCAGCCCTCTGGTGGGGAGAAAAGGGGTCCCATAGACCCCTCGGACGCCCCCTTGCAGGCGGGTGCAGACACTCACTGCACCCGCCTACAAGGGGATCTCTAATCCCCTTTAGAAGTGCAGGCGGGGTGCCACCCGCACAAGGAACACAGAGCAGATTTTAAACAGCTGCTCTATATTTCTTTAACATGCACTGCCCCAAGGGCAGCAAGAGTTTTCAGATGCCCTCTGGGCAGCGCTTTCAGTATAATACGGCGCACTCTCCTTGTTTGCAACTGGCACAGCTTTTGAAAGGTGAGCCGTATTCTGTAATATGGTTCCAGATGTACCTGTGGTGCCTGGGGTTGAGCCCCGACTCAAAGGCCTGTGGAGACTGTGTATCAATTAACCCAAAGGCCATCATACAACACAAAATTCAGTAGCCAAGCATAAGAAGACTTTGGACCGTTTCAAGTCTTGCTCCACATCCAAAGTTTGCTCTCGCTTTCCAGTATTCAGAGTTGCTCCACAAGTCACCACTAACATTTGCCTGAACAGGTACGGTGGTGGAGCCACCCATCTTGATATTGCTCCAGAAATCGGCCGACTTTGGAGCTGAATCTTCAATCTTTCCAGAACAACCCTATTTTCTGAGGCCTTCAGACATGCTTGGTCAGATTGAAGAGTTCTGTGCAGCTATACTCCGTCTCTTCATGTCCCTGCTGATTACCACTAGGAGCAAGGAGCCTAGAGGCCTTCCACTTGCGATCTGCTGTTGTGTTCACCCTCGGTGCCAGCTGGACCCCTACACTTACCTTGCCACCAGCTCTCATTCTGACTTCGCTGCCGGTGTCACAACCCTCTCTGGCTGCAGGCACGCCAATGACTACTTTGCTGTCTTCAGATGTGGCGCAGATTGTCCTTTCTGACATCCGAAATCGCACCCAAATCTGTCCCAGACACCGCTCCTCTCGCTTGACTTACAGCAGCCTAGACCACATTATCTCCATTCCCTTTTTGGGGCTGACTGATAATGATTATGACTCAGGTGATGAGCTCACTTGGACGACCAGGGTCACATTTGTATGAGGCCCTACAGGAAGCGAATGGCCTCAATACCTTCCCTGGTACAGTTCTCTCTTACCCTCCTGGAACAGCCACAGAACAGTCTGCTTCCAACGATGTGAAGATGTGGACTGTGGCCCAAGTACTTGACCTCCAGCTCCCCACTGTGGAGGTTAAAACAAATGTCTTAACGTAATTCTAAAACTGGCCTTCTGAGCCCCTTCTTACCTTTAATGAGGCACTGACAGATACCTCATTGGGGCCACGGGCAAAACCTTGATGGGGCCCGTCAGTCAATTGACAGATTGCTAGACTTCATCTTGTTGCTCCAGGTGACCTGGCTTTTTTTCACAGCACATCTTGCTGAAAAGACTAGTGGTGCAAGCTTCCACCAGGCCCACTAATCCCAACAAGTTCCCATTACTCCCCCTGCTATAAGTGAGTGGAAACGTTTGACGAACGTGCCTTTTCTTCTTCCGGCTTGGCCCTCCGATCTGTTAATACCAGCTAATTTTTGGGACAATACTCACACGCCCTTCAAAGTTTTAGTGGTACAAGTCCTCCCTGGTATACTTGAAAACCTTTTCCCTGTACTTTCTTAGACCAACCAAAATGGTCATGATGCTGCCAAGTTCAGTTTGTTGTGGCTTGGACACCACTGACCCCATTGGATGTGTCATAGGCACCAGCGTTGCCATTCGCTGACAAGCATGGCTGCGATCAGCTGGGTAGTTAAGTGATATCTAGCCCTTAATTGACATGCCCTTTGATGGGACTCGCTTGTTCAGGGGAAAATCTGATTCTGCTCTCAAGCACTTCAAGGAGAGCAGGGATACAGATCGCACTCTGGGCCTTTACTCCTAGCCTCGCCAACCACAACAATTCCACCATTCTTTTGACAGCTTTAGCTGAGGTGTCCCTTAGCACCAATACATCCAGCCCCCACAAGGAACCCAGCAATTTCTCTGTAGAAGCTATTGTGCCCACCTCCCCTGCAGGCATGGTTAACACATCACTCAGCCCACTCTAATCCCACACACCTCCACCGCTGCCCCATCTGCCAAACCTCTTTAGCGTGCCCTTGCAAGGATACAGTCACCAAGTTGGAGACAGAATCCACTGATTCTTACTGGGCTGGTAAGACATCATGTAGGACAGTTTGGTCCCACTAGTTGTTCACAAGAGATACAGTTGTCCTTTCTCTCTTCTGCTCCACACCTTCCACTGTCCCCTGAGCTTTTGATGGAGGACCATTTTCCTTTAGTGGCAGGAATAACAAGAAGGGCGGAGATCTTCGGCCTATTCTAGATCTGCACCCTCTCAATACCTTCCTCCAGAAGGGGAAATTCGAAATGTTTACCATGGCCCAGGTGTTGTCTGCCCTTGACTCTGTAGACCAGACGGTGGTGTTATACCCACATATTGTGCAGCTTCCAGTCATTTAAAAAATATTATGAACAGACTTTGGAAGATCATCACCTCAGACACCCTCAAATGGCCAAGATCTAGATTTGCCCACAAGAGAGCAAATAATATTAGAGACTATTTAGTCCACATCCGATAGTCGAAGAACCAGGAAACCAACAACACAGTACAATCCATCTGGGACTTATAACCTGTCGTAGGTCATTACCCCTATCGGCCAAGTTCGGAAAACAACCAAAGTCCTACAACTCAATACCAATCTAAAATGAACATTGAGAAAATAGACCAACTGAAACACGAGGCACGTAATCTATATGATCACATGTCCCTGGCTCCTCAGGTATACTGGGATGATGTGCAGGAAGATCAAAACTCGCACAGGAGAACATTGCAGTATCAGAACATGCAAGAAATTCACCACCTGCATGAGCAACCATTTCTTAACTACCAAGCACACTGCCAATAAGCTGGAATGGGTCATCCTGGAGACATTAGACCATATTGAACTTTTTCAAAAAGAGCAACATTGGCTCTATCGTTTGAAGACCTGCAAAAAGGGCATGAATGATAACATCCCTTGGCTAGCACTTGACCAGTGAAGTTTGCAACACCATGGTCCAGTTGGTAACATTCCTAAGCTAGCGCTTGACCATTGAAGTCTGCAAGAACAGGACTCGGGAACCTAGACACTTGCAATCACCTGTAACAAACATAAAACTTTATAAACTCAAAGCTCAAAAATTGTGTCTGAAATGAGAAACAGGTTCACTATAATGCATGTTAGCTGCTCGTCGCGACCCACCGACCCACATCATCACCACTGCCTCAGGCAAAGATCGATTTACAACATGAATACAACAACAGCTAGGCCTTGTAGATAAAACACCCTAAACAAGGAGTAAGACTTGTGCCACACACACACATCATATAATGGTACTAGATAAACTCTGGCAAGGTGGAAAATGCAGCTGTTTGTTACACATCCCCACTCCCCTCTAAATTGAGGGGCCTTAAAGGAGTTTGCAAGTAGGTCTGCAGCATAATGGGGTCCATTCTGGTCACTGACAGACCTCTCTCTACTCACTGATTCTCCAAACACCTTACTGCTGTGGCTGGGGACTTCATACTGCCCCCATCTGATTCACCCCAACCAGAATGGTTTAATTCCCCACAGGGGCATTTCTATGAATCTCAGATGCCTTTGTAGGCTCCTTTTAGCCGCACCTCCGACCATGCTCTGGTCTGACTCACTTAGCCTTGACCTGGAGATGGCCTTTTACACCCTACGATGGTACCAATGTTTTTGAGGTCCTACAGTGATTTGGATTTTGGGCCCAGGCCAGCTGCCTAATACCACAGCTCTAGTACAAACAGGTAAACTAATTTCTTCCCTGTTTGTGGTCAGTAGGGAGACTCAAAAGGGCTGTATCCTGCTCTTTACTTTGGCCTTGGATACACTAGCGTGAGCTTGTGAGTTGAGAGCATGACCTAGGACATATCACTAATTGATGAGATGCACGCCATCCCATCATTTGCTTACAATATACTTATCTAGCTCATGGAACTTCAAAGATATCATTCTTGTATTCTTAGACCTTTGATTTGCATACTTTATCACTATTTCAGGCCTGAGTAATCTGTCAGAAATCTTGTGTCTTTCCCATCAGCCCAACCGTCATGGAGAAATCTGTAAACCTAAGTGGTAGACCCCTCTGGTGGTAGCGCACTACTTTCTACTACCTAGGGATTCGAATCTACCACTTAGACATGCTTGATGGTAATCTGACAAATCCATCCTCACATCCCAAGTTAATTTTAGGGAACACGCTCACTAGCCCCACTCGCCCTCCCCAAGATGGTAGCCCTACCTTGTCCCATGTAACGAGCGGCATGTCCATTATGTCCAGATGAACTGAATGGTCTTTTGGTTTCTGGTGCTTACCGGATGCACAGTCACTCGTGTCATCTCTGAGTCGGGCTTTGGTGCTGTTTTAGAGACTTACACTTGGCCAAACTGGTAACCCCATTCCTCTTCTTGACCTCCTGGCTAGGGAGTCCGGGCCTCATTTCACATGGTGACTTAAAAAATTGCCATAACTCAAACCTTATGACTCTGGAGGACATGTGAGGAATGGTATCTCCTCTTATTCAGTGCACTGAAGGAGCAATACATACCCCAAAGGTGTCCATTTCTAATGCTTTGTTCCATCCAGTGAATCCTTAGCAAATGCTGGTTCAATTCAGACACGTAACCAGACCCACATTCCTTTGTTTCATCGCTTTACACCTTAGTCTAGGAAGCAGGCACCTCACTTGGTTTTACAAAGCCCTCATATCCCACACTTGTACTACAGATTCATCTCTGCGCGACAAATGGGAGCCAGAAGTAGGAATGGTGTTCCACTTGAAGGACTGGTCAGACACCCTAGCATACCCACCCTTGATCTCCCGCAATTCAGACTCATTCAATATTATATTCTGCATGGAGCCAATGTCTCCCCCTCGTCCATTATTAAGCACTTTCCACTAGCAAACGATGTTTACCCTCGCTGCTCTGCAGACACAACAGCCTTTCAGCACATCGTATGGGCACTCCCTTCTTTGGGAGCATGCTGGTCCTTCACTGGAGAGCAAATTTCCCTTGACTAGGTGGCAATGGCCTTGGCAGCTTCAAACACTCCTAAAAAAAGAAGGCAACATCCTGCTTCTCTAATCTTGCACTTCTAATAGCAGGCTGAACATTATCTCGAACTGGAAGGCCAAGTCCACCACTTTTTGCGAAGCCTGACATCACACCACCATTAAATGGGCAAAGGCCAAGATCAGAGCTCTACAAAGAGAGCAATCCAGTGGCCGTAGTAGGTGCCCCATAGTGAGTGAGACTGGGATACTATCGTAGGGAACCCGAAAATGACCCCCAAGGATGACGTGTTGCCGCCATAGTAACTCATTCTTCTGGTTCTTTTGTGCAGCAGCCTCATCCCATACGTCCTCTCTTTTGTCAGGTGGACACTCCACCCCTCCCAACTATTTTGTTAGTTCCGCAACTAAGGAATTTCACTCTGCACCTAGTCCCTTGCCACAGCTACTTTTTCTTATTACTCCCCCCAATCAGACAGGTTTTTCAAAGGGCCCCGGAATGGCTACAAATATTTTAACTCTTTCCATTGTCATTGACAAATGCAAACAGAAAAATCAACCTTTGTATCCGTGTTTTGTAGACTTCAAATCAGCCTTTGATTTGGTAAAGCAAAGTCTTCTATGGGAAAAGTTAGCCGCCTGGGATACACCAGAGAAATTATTAATGGTTATTCAGCAGTTATATACAGATACATGGATTAGAATGAGGATAGGGGACGGATCTTTCCTTTTGTTTTTAATCTCTTAACTGTTCTGAATTTTGTACTGTTTGTTGCTTACCCTGTCACCTTCTACAGGGTTAAGCATTGACTTTGGCCATCCTACTCAGAATAGCCTTTGGCTCATCTGTTAAACCCAAGTTTGGGTGTTACAGTCATTTAAGAATAATTCTTAGATGCCTTTACTATATCTTCCATCTCAGCCCGGCCAGTGACTCTGTCAAGAAGTGTATACACAATGTTCCATTTGTATTGCATCCAGTTGTAATTTAAAAAAAAAAAAAAAAAAAAGTTCACACAATTCATATTTTCGTTTTCTTGGTCGATGGTTATTGTGCTTTTGGTTGTTTGTTTGGTCCTTGTTTGTTTCTGACCCAATAAGTACACCTTGTGGAAGCTTTTGCTAAGTGTGCTGTGTATAACTTGCTTGTGTTTTTTTTCTCCCATAGGTCTATGATCGTGTCTCTGGTGAGGTGGTATTACCCATGAATGAAAGACTGAACAGATATATCACTCATTGCGGTTCAGTCACTGGATACATTTTTGCTCTCTTCACCGTGCTTAGCTTTGTTTTTCTTGTATTTTTGAGCTGGATGACTCCAGATTCCAACATTGATCAAGCTGTGGATGCTACAGGCCCCAAAGGACCGTGGGCTGAACAGTATTCTAGCGAAAAAGGAAGGAAAAAGGACGGACCTTAAAATATTTTAATTTGTTTACTGAGGAACTCGAGACCATCACAGCCCACATCATCTACTTTTGTTGTTTACACAATACACAGTTACTTAGAGTAATTTAAATTATTTTCATAGGTCCAACTAGTAATATTTTGGTACCTTATTGACCAGGGTGTTGCATCAAAATGCTGAAAGTCCTCTAAGAAGTGTGGGCACTTGGGCATTCTACCTCAAGTTAGGATTGTGATACGGTAGCTTTAGGTAAACTGTAGAACCTATGCAACTTTTTAATTTAAAAGCTGCCATGAACAGTGCTGGGGGAGTGCGGAAGAATGAGCTGCCTACGTTTTAAATCTAATATATTTTTAACATTTTAGTTTTTTTTGTTGCTGTTTCTCGAAAAATGTGTTCTTTTATACAAACATTCTTTTATGCATCAGGTGCATACTGTATTTAAGCCAACTGTACATCAGTGGGTCTACCACTGATTGTGTTGTGTTGTAGAACATTTTGTAAAAAAAGATTATTCTTTTGTTTTGTGATCATTGTTAAGTTTGAGTGACTAATTCCAACAAAAAGTGGAGGTAGAGAGAGAACACGGACAAAGAAACAATGTATAGTGTTTATGTATGTCCGTATATTACGTTTGTATAATTGGCATACAGTGCGCCCTGCGCACCATTGGGACTCAACAACACTATTGAAGGTAAAGGAACCGTGAATCAAAAGCCGTCCTTTATGTGCTATGCATGCACAGAGACTGAATTTGACATCCTAAAGGGGTGTATAAAATAATAGTGTGGAGTAGAGTACCTAGCACGTGCAAGTTTGAGAAAAAGACGCGGCCTGGCACTATAGTTTTAATTCAGGATCCAAAATTACATTCATGGGCATTGATCCTCAAAACTGTCTGTGAAATATTCCGATTTTTTTGTGCCCTAGCTTAGCCCTGGGTGCAGTTTACCGCCATGTTAGCTTTGATGACTCTTCCTGGACTTCTATGATGTCACCATAGACCTCCAGTACCCACAGAGGTGAAGTAATGACACATCTTATTGCACGACATTTGAGCAGTTAGAGCAAATTGTCGTCTGTTTTATTTTTTTCTCTCGCAGGAGGCCTTCTTCATATTTGATCTCTGCTCCGCTGCTTCAAAGTGTTTAATTGGAAGCATTTCCGCCGAGAAACTAATGAAATCCTGCACTAATGTTTACTGGTATTTTGTCAGATTTAACCCTATTAATTAATTGTCTGACTTGAATAGTATTGACTCCGTAACAGATGACCGAGCATGCCTGCGCCGTATTTCACCACTAAGGGAATTAATGACAAGCTTCCTAGTAATTGATAGTATGTGGAAAAACATTATTCTTCATAGAGATAGTTGTATTTGTAATCTGTGCGATCATAATAGATATGTTTTACCCTGAAATATAAATAAGTTACCCATATATTTTTTTTGATTTTATATAATTTTAATCAGCCCATCACTCACAGAAACGGTGGGCAAATGGGTGAATGCTGAGAGCAAGCAGGATTTTAACTCGGAAAATGGAGGGTTAGATTAGATGTGTGGATTTTGTTTCTGCTGCCACGTGTTTAGTTATCATATTTAGCTTGTGTTTTTTTTTTTAAAGAAACACATTGGCTACAATCTGTTTGCTCCTTTCCAGATTTACAAAAAATGTACGGAGAAAGCCCCATGATAGCTAAAAACGATAATAACACACTACAGTGTTCGTGGCTTAGGAATCAATTGTTCTAAAGGAATCTGTTTGACTTCCATTACCCCAATTATCCTCTTAATGATTCTTAAATGTTCTGGGATTTCTGTTTTATGGCGGATGACTTCAGACCCATCCAGTTTGCTATTAAAAACATTGAATATTTTCCCTCCGCTTGTATGCCAGATAGAACAGGTGGATCTCCTCATGTATGGGGTCTTTGCACTTGCCTCGTGTCCCTTTTGAAGTGTAAAATGGTTGTCCTTGATATTTTGAAGCCCGTGGACTTGTTTTGAATGTGTCATGTATTGCTGTTGACCCTCCTACGGTGTTAAATTGCACTGAAAATAGCGACGCCATTTCCGAACGTCTAGGTCAAAAGTGTTGCAAGTCGCATAGCCAAAAATTTAAAGAGCGAACTCAGAACAGTTCTTGCTGACGATATCCTGTCACTGTGATTTGATGTCACGGTTGTATTTCAGAATATCGCTAACGAAAATATGGGATGAAATGAGTATAATAACTAACTAAAAAAAAAAAATGTCCCTTCAATGAGTATCAATTTTCTTTTAAAACCACTGGTGTTACAATTTTGTAAACAATATTTAGGACACAACCAAAGCCAGGCGTTTTAATTTTGGTACCATGGCATTTGTGCAGTTCCTGTGTATCTTAAGCACGTTTTCACAAAAGCACTTTTGAAAACGAGTTACCTCGTAGTAGGGAGCTGCGAGATTTGCATTAATTGAAGAGAATATTTGATAACAGTTGCATTACTTTTTATAAGTAATCGAAATCCTCATTATTCCTAAATTGCCGTCTTGATTTTATATAGTCTGAGAACATCCGTTAGTCATTGGTTTGGAGGAAGAGTAATTACGTGGTTTTGTTCCAAAAAACGTACAACCAATATGTACAATAATATTACATATATTTACATTAAAGTGGAGTAACCGTGGTCTATTGCAATATTTAAATCTTTTATATGGTATATGTATTCTCATGATTGGTCTGTTTCAATTGCTATTCCCATTTTGTTTCCATCAACCACAGCATGCTGCAGGTTATAGCAGTAAGTCAGCCACTTCAGCCATTGGGCTTTCCGAATTACGAGTGATGGTATTTTGCTTATGCACATTTGCTTAAAAAATTAGTGTACTTCATTGCCAGCACTCGTTTACCAATCTTTCCTTTTCTCTACTTAATTACTAAAATTGTTTGCAATGATTTAATATATGCTTATTTTTCTACAAGGGCCTGTAGCACCCCACTACCATGTGCCTTTCAAAGCACTCTGGGGGTCATTCTGACTCTGGCGGTCCGAGACCGCCAGGGCAAGAAAGACGGAAGCACCACCAACAGGCTGGCGGTGCTTCCTTCACCATTCCGACCGCGGCGGTAGAGCCGCGGTCGGACTGCCGGGGCCGGCGGTTTTCCGCCATTTCGGCCCCGGCTGGGATAATCCACCAGGGCAGCGCTGCCCTGGGGATTATGACCCCCTTACCGCCAGCCTGTTTCTGGCGGTTTTCACCGCCAGGAAGAGGCTGCCGGTAAGGGGTGTCCTGGGGCCACTGGCATGGGCAGTGCAGGGGCCCCCTAACAGGGCCCCGGCCAGCTTTTCACTGTCTGCATAGCAGACAGTGAAAAGCGCGACGGGTGCAAGTGCACCCGTCGCACGGCCGCAACACCGCCGGCTCCATTCGGAGCCGGCTCCTGTGTTGCGGCCTCATTCCCGCTGGGCCGGCGGGTGCAAACTTGGTTTGCGCCCGCCGACCCAGCGGGAATGTTGGAATGGGGGCTGCGTGACTGCGGCCGCATGGCGGTTTCCGCCTGGCGGGCGGCGGTAGCCGCCCGCCAAGGTCGGAATGACCCCCACTGTGTCTCGCACAGACATTGGTGGTTGCGGCTGTCAGCCTAGGATGGTTTTTCCCATACTTTATTATTAGTTCACCATTCCCAGATGGCCGTCTGCCACCTAGGAATGATTAACCAGTGGTATAGTATTGCAGAAAGCATTTAAAGCTGGCTGTGTGCACACACAAGGGCAGCCATCTTCAAATGTTTTTGTAATATGCTAGGTTTCCTTGTGTGTGTGTTCTATATTCTTTGTTTAATGTTCTGTGTTCCGCATTGCATCAGGGCGCTGGTGAAGTTCCAGAACCAGCAGTTGTCAGTTGGACACTGGCTCTGGACTCATCAGGGCACTACTTGCTGTCGTGGATCCTTACCTTAGAATAAAGAAGAATCTTCAAAGTGGAAGTGCGAGCTAAGTTTCGTCTTTGTGTTCCTGCGCATTCCCCACGCTACAATTTGGTACCAGGAGTGGGGTGGAAGATTTATGATCCACCGACTGCAATCGGAGTGTGAACGGCGTGTTTCTTGTCCACTCGCAAGGGCCATTTTCTTACCGCGATCTACGCTCTCCTTCCTGGAGGTAAGCCCTGGTGAAGTGTGCCAGAGGATTAGAGAGCACACGAGCTGTTGAGCTCTTTCCGTTAGGCGCTCAAGCGTTCAGGATTATCCCTGTGTGTGCTGGCTCGTGGGCACGGCTATTTCTCCGCATGCACAAGCGTGCACAGAGACGCCTCGCACGCTGACCGTTGCCTAGCAGCACGCATCTTCTGCTTCCTGTTTCTTTACGTGTGAGTTGCTAGGGCAACGCGCCAACGCTAAGAAAGAAGTGTCCTCAGGGGATTATTCCCTCGGTGCACAGATCGGATACATATTAACGCTCTCAACCTGCAGGGGACACGGCAATGTGGAATTGTTTGAGACACTACTTCAGGTTTAAATCCACAGATGACTGCAGATGCAACAATAATTTGACAATCTTGTTTAACTTAATGGCTATTATAATTTCGGTTAATTAAAACAAAAAATATATATTTTTTGTTTAAGACTATATTCGCTGTGTTGTGCATTTGGGACAATTTCTATCTTTTGAATTTGCCGGACATAGTCTACTCTGTTGTCATGGCGTCAAATCAACTTGTGATGCAGCCTCCTCCCTTTTTGCAAAAGGCTGGTAAGCCGGAGATAAGATGGAACGAATGGTTGAGAATTTGTGAAAACTATTTGTTGGCGATAGATGCTGTTAGTTATGCGCCATCCAGGAAAATGGCACTCCTATTTAACCATCTAGGAATAGCTGGTCAATGTGTTTTTGACAATCTACCCGTAATTCAACCGCCGGCTGGAGATAATGTGGCTTGGGACGTTTACACCGAAGGAAAGGAGAGGATTAAAAAGCAATATTCAGATGACTCGAACGTTTTATTGGAAAGATTCAACTTTGCCATGTGCAAGCAGTCTGCACACG
Source organism: Pleurodeles waltl (assembly GCF_031143425.1). Taxonomy (NCBI): domain Eukaryota; kingdom Metazoa; phylum Chordata; class Amphibia; order Caudata; family Salamandridae; genus Pleurodeles; species Pleurodeles waltl. The sequence continues at coordinate 742,636,618 of NC_090447.1, read as the reverse complement.
AATCTGCAGATGAATATTTGGCTAATTTGTGTGTACGTACATCAAAATGTGACTTTGGTAACATCGTTGATATGTACATTAGAGATCGATTTGTTTTTCATTGCTACTCTAAGAAAGTTCAAGAACGCCTACTGGCTTGTCGCAACCCTTCTTTGGATGAGGTTGTTGATTTAGCCAAAGCGATTGAGAGGTCGATTGTCACATCCAGAGTTGTGTGTGGACAGGGTGTTGCATATGGGTTAGGCGAACAAGGTATTGTCAATCACTTAGCAGATGAAACAGCAGTAAGTTTTATAAGAGAGAGATCTATTAAACAGAAGAGAGCGCAGACCCAAGTGGGCAGGGCCTGTTTCCGTTGTGGGTCCTACAATCACATGGGTAACAATCCGAATTGTCCCGCTACAGGGAAAAGGTGTTTAAAATGCCGTAAGATTGGCCACTTCCAGGTAGTTTGCAAACAGGCAAACTGGATCTAAGGTGAGAATCAGCAATGTGAATGCTGAAGATGCAGAGGAGATAGCTCAATGTTCTGGTAGATTATCTAACCTAGTCCTCACTGTGGATCTCCCTAATCAAAGTAAGGGGTGTTCTGGGTTCACTTCAAGGGTCCTGTATGTGAGGCGACTGTAGATTCTAGAGGAGTTGTTGTAATGGCAGACTCTGGTGCTCCCATAACCATCCTGGCAGACAAAACTTATTATCAGTTATGGCCTGAAACTAAAACTACTGAAAGCCGATGTTGCTCCTAAAGCTTTTGGGGATCAAGACATAGATCTTTTAGGTTTTTTCTATGCTACTCTGGAAATACTAGGTAGATCTATTGTCACTAAAATCTATGTGGCTTTGAAAGGCAGGATCATAATTGGGTGGAAGGACCTGGCACGTTTGCGTATTGTACTGTGTCCAGGGCAGGAGAATCCTATAAGATTAAGTGAGAGGCCACACATGGTTGACAATGAATCGGTTTTGCATGTCGTGCCCAATAATATAGTTCCTGAGCAATATACCCAAAAGTTTCCTGATATATTTGTGGATAGAGTCGGGAATGTGAAGCGGTTTGAGCACACTATCAGACTCAAAGATGGCGCTGTCCCTGTTGCTCATAAGGTTAAGCCCGTCCAACTCTCCATCAGAGATCAGCTTAAGGTGTTGCTTGACAAACCAGTAGTGGACAACATTATCACTGCAACAAATGCATTGGAATGGGTTTCTCCGATAGTTGTTACAAAAAAAAAAAAATGGGGACCTTAGATTGTGTGTAGATTTGAGATCCCTCAATAAAAATATTCTAGTTTATTGTCACCCTCTACCACACATACAGGAACTGATAGCCACAGTGGGAAATTCAATTTTTTTCTCAACTATAGACCTACACTCAGCCTATCACCAGATTCCCCTTGGCAAAGACTCTCAGGCTTTAACTACTTTTGTTACACCCTATGGTGCTTTTAAGTTTCTCAGATTGCCATTTGGGCTTGCCTCAGCGGCAAGTGTTTTTCAGAAAATGATGGATACTTTGTTTGGGCATCTTAAGGAAGTTTGCGCCTTTCAAGATGATATTCTAATTCATACAGCAACCATAGAAGAACATGAGCAAGATTTAGATAAAGTTTTCAACATTCTTCAAAAGTGTGGGTTGGCCATTAAGACTGAGAAATGCAATTTCTTGGTTGAGAGTGTGGAATAGCTAGGTCATTCCATATCTGCTGAGAGCATAAAACCCAGAATGTGCAATCTGGAAGCTGTGAAAAAAGCCCCTGCTCCGTCTAACAAAGACAAATTACGTTCTTTTCTTGGGCTGTGCGAGTATTATTCCAGATTTGTGAATGGATTTGCAATGATAGTCCAACCCCTCCGGTCTCTACTAAAAAAAGGTAGTAAAGTTGTTTGGGATAGGCAAGCAAATGATGCTTTTGAGCATATCAAACATGTGGTTCTATCTGCTCCTACTTTGAAATCTTTTATCCCTTCGGCCAAATCATTCATAACAGTGGATGCTAGTCTTAAGGGGGTCGATGCGGTGTTTGGGCAGTGGCAAGATGGGCAGGAACATAGTCGCTTTTGCATCCAGAGCTCTTTCTAGTGCTGAGTGTAATTACAGCACTATTAAAAGGGAAGCGTTAGCTTGTGTTTGGGCTGTTCAGAAATTTAAAACGTACATTTGGGCAACTCACTTTGAAATATTCACGGATCATAAACCCTTAGTATTTTTATTGAACGGCAATGGTCTAGGTAAGGCGTCTGCCCGGCTGGTGCGACTCTTATCTAAACTGCAAGAGTATAATCTTGAAGTCAAATACGTTAATGGAGGGAAAAATGTAAGAGCGGACTGTTTATCTAGACTTCCACTGCCATACACCACGGATGTTGGAGATGACCAAGACACGGAATGTGTAAAAGGAGTTTTAGATTTAATCTCTTCATCAGAAGTTATTTTTTCACAAAAAGAGTGGGAGTCCACCATGGTCAATGATGCCTTACTCTCACAAGTACTATATTATGTCAAGCATGGTTGGCCCAACAAAAAGTCATATTCTGGGGAGATGAATACTTTCAAACAGCTTGAGATGGAGCTGTCATGCGAGAATTGCTTTTGCTTGAGGGGATCTGTGTGTGTACCTCCTAAAGATTTGAGACCTAGATTGATTGAAGTAGCACATCGGGGGGGTCATATGGGTATTTTTGCCACATGTAAAATTTTGAAGGGAAAATATTGGTGGCCCAACATAGACAAACATGTTACAGAATTTATCAATCAATGTCCATTGTGTGTAGTGTCTGATAAACATTGGAGAAACAGTGTAAAACCCTTGCATACTGTTGCTTTGCCAAATAAGCCGTGGGAGAGAATTGCTTTGGATTTCTATGGTCCTTTCTATTTGTTACCTAAAGATATGAGGTATCTTATTGTTGCTATTGATTATTTTTCTAAGTGGATATATTTTTCATTTGTAGATAGTACAGACACGGATTCTGCAATTCGATTCTTGACAGATTTATTTGTTCTGGAGGGAGCCCCATCAGTGATTGTCTCAAATAATGGGGTACATTTCACCTCAAAGAAAATGTTTTTTTTTTTTTTTTTTTAGAAAAGTTCAATATTCAACATTTACAGGTTGCTTTGTACAGTCCTGCCTCGAATGGATTCGTGGAGAGGGCCAATAGAATATTAAAAGAAGGAATTCAGACAGCTTTAGCAAGCAATTGCAGGGTCTTAGAGATTTCCTAAAAGGGAAAATATGGGCCTATTTGAACACGCCACATTCCACCACAGGCATTTCCCCTTTTACTCTACTAAGAGGTAGGGGATCAAGGTCCAGTCTTGTACCGGCCTGCTTAGCCAACTCTCTTAGGGACAATTCAGATAGGTCTAATGTTGCCATGAGTGTGATGAGAGATCATGCTATAGGAAAACAATTAATTAAAAAAACAAATTACGATAAAAGACACAATGTCAAGGACACAGAGTTGAATGTGCATGATTGGGTGTTAATCAAGAAACCTCATAGAGTTGCTAAAGGGGAATCAAAATATTCTCTTCCAGTTAAAGTGTTAAGGGTAACCAAAGCGTCTGTTTTGCTAGAGGGCAAAGGATGATGGAATAGAATCAGCGTTGTTCCTATCACTAATAGACCGGCTCAAATATTTAAAGATGTTTACTCTGACAGGAATAGTGATGCCTCGGTCAGTCTTTTTCATCATGATATCCCTGCATCTCCAGTTACATCATTTTCTTCAAGAGGTGATGAAGACACTGTGCAATCAAATGAAACAGTTGACTACGGAATCACACATTTCCAATTCCTCATGAGATGGATGCTTCTACTAGTGATACAGACAGTGCTAACATTTGTGATTATTCGAATGTGAAGTGTACTCGCAGCAACAGAATAGTTAAAATACCATCCAGATTTGATGATTTTGTGTTAGATGGTTTTTGATAAATATATTAGCAAAAATAATAGTATTATTTATTAGTTTTGTTTTAGTTTAAAGGGGGGGGAGATGATGTAGTATGCTATGTTTCCTTTTGTGTGTGTGTTCTATATTCTTTGTTTAATGCTCTGTGTTCCACATTGCATCAGGGCACTGGCGAAGTTCCAGAACCAGCAGTTGTCAGTTGGACACTGGCTCTGGACTCGTCAGGGCGCTACTTGCTGTCGTGGATCTTTACCTTAGAATAAAGAAGAATCTTCAAAGTGGAAGTGCAGGCTAAGTTTCGTCTTTCTGTGTTCCTGCGCATTCCCCACTCTACAGTTTTCCTATTCTATGTGGTGAGAAGAGCAGCTGAGGTCCTGGGCCTTGAGTTGCCTTCAGTGGCCGTCAGGACTAACCTCCCGACAGATGTGATTCAACCAGGACCTTCTTCCTCAGTACCCATGCTCCCATTTAATGAGGGCCTCACGGATGTCCTACTGGGTACCTGGTCCACACACAGCACAGGGGTTCCTGTGAACAGGACAGTTGCCCCCAGCCATTGCCCCGCTCCAGGGGACCCATGTTTTTTGACTCAACACCCCACCACTGAGAGCTTGGTTGTCCAAGTCTCTGCTTCCCAGTGCGCATTCTATTCCACACTCCCGGATAAGGAATCAAAAAGGCTGGACACACTTGGGAAGAAGACTTTTTCTTCCAACAGACTTGCATCGTGGTCCATGAACACTGCATGCCTTTCGGACTGTTATTACCACATGCTGTTGGATACGTTTGCGCAAGTGCTGCTAAAGGTCCCGGAGGAGGCCCAGGCTGTACTCTCTCAGGCTGTTGCCAATGGGAGGGACGCAGCAAAGTTCACTATTGGTTGCGGACTGGATACAACCGACTTGTTAGGCAGAGCGGTTTTATCGAGAGTGGCCCTGAGGTGCTACACCTAAATGAGTATATCTGCCTTTTAGGGGGATGTCCAAGCTACTTATATTGATGTCCCTTTGATGGCACCCATCTGTTTGGAGACAAGACAGAATTGGCACTCGTGTGCTTCAAAGATTCTCGATCTAGGGGCTGGTCCTTGGACCTCACGGCAGCACTTTGTCCCCCTCAGTCGGCATTTTGGCCCTTTCATGGCTGTGGAAGAGGCCAACTGTGTCTATTCCCTGCCAGCCACCGTACGGAGCATGCTGCCTAGCCTCTGTGTGGCAAAGGGCATGGGATCCACTGGCCTTGTGGATCAGGGAGCCAGAGGTCTGGATGGTCCGCCACCCCAACCCTAGTCTGAGTCTACCCCACCTAGGGTCAGTTAGAGGCAGGATTCCCCATCACCTGCTCTGCTGGCAATCCATCACGTCAGACAAGTTGGTTTTGCAGATAATCCGAAGGGACTGCTCCCTCCCCTTCAAGTCTACCCTTTCATCCATGCCACCATCCTGTGATCGGATGATAGAGGATCACTTGTCCCTTTTCTGTGAGGAAGTTACTGTTCTCTTGGCCAAGGGAGCCATAGAGAGGGTTCCTGTGCTAGAAGTAGGTTGTGGTTGCTATTCCAGCTACTTTCTGGTATGTAAAAGGAGAAGGGCCTCTGCCCTGTCGTAGTTCTTAAGTTCCTCAATTTCTTCCTCAACAAGGAGAAGTTAAAGATGCCCACTCTGGCTCAGGTTGTATCTGCCCTGGATGCTTTTTCCCACATTCCTGTCCTGCCTGCCCACCGACTTTACTTGCAGTTCACAAGCACTTTCAATTTACTGTGCTTCCTTTGGCCTTACCAGAGTCCCTCCGGTGTTCACCAGGGTGATGGTGGTGGTCGCAGCCCGTCTGTGCAGATCAGGGGTTCAAGTCTTACCCTATTTTGCTGAGTGGCTGTAGAAGGCAGGCTCTCCACAGGCTGTCATCTCCCACCACAAGACTACGGCGGACCTGCTCGGGTTCGCTACGAACAAGCTGAAGTCAGACCTGACTCCCTCTTATATGCCCCATTTCATTGGAGCTGTTCTGGACACAGTGCACTTTTGGGCTTATCCTCCTGAACAGCGAGTCTCGAATATTCTGCAAAGATACTGATATTTCAGCCTCTATCCTGGATTTCAGTGAGATTGACTCTGAGGCTGCTGTGCCTCACGGCATCCTGTATCCTATTGGTGACACATGCGGGGAGGCATATGCAGGCTCTGCAGTGGGACCTGAAGTTCTAGTGTGCGCATCACCAGTGGAATTTCTCCGACAAGGTCCACATCTCGGAGGGAACTGCAAAAGACTTGCAGTCCTGTGTTATGAAATATGCTGTATATGAGCGGAAACATTTCATGTTGGCGGTAGAATGTCTATGGTGGGGATGGGAGTCGAGGTTCAGTGAGAACCGAGGGCAGCAGCTGCTGTTAAAGTCTTGCCATATCTTGTAAATTTCACACCATTTTGGGTTTTAAGCTGTCTCAACCCTTGCACCCCATCAACCATAACTCCCCTTTAAGGAGGTAAGTGTGAGTGTATATATTTGTACATGTATTGGGTCATCTAAACATTTTTATCCTCGCCAGATCAGGCATCCCTGTAGTTTTGTTAAATACCATTTATATTGAATACCTACATGTTGTGTTATTCTAAGTTTGGATAGGAACCCACATGGGTAGTTGCACACTCAAAATTACCGATAATCGTGAGCTCTATAATGCAGATAGGATGGAATACTGTGCAATTGGAAGTTTTTCCTCTTGGAATGGGATATGACCACATATTGCTGTATGCAGTGATTATTGCATGCTATTACACTACCACACACCCTTTTTCCCCGGCACATTTTGCCATGGTTTTTCTTGGTGAAATGTCTCACCTGTGAAAACTGGAAGTCATGTTTCTTTTTTGCCATTAAACCTATAACCTCAATTGTACCAGTAGGTTTAGTTCCCAGATAGATCACAAATTTTGTGACAAAAGTAATTAGCTCCATATTGTTCCAAATTACTCCCTCTTATTGCTTGACCCAAATTTTGGCCAATGAGGCGGAGAAGTTACAGATCCACTCCCCATCAAGGCTTCAATAGTTTCAGACTTATTTATGCACATTAGTGTAAGGGGTGAATTACTCTGAATATTTCTACATGGTAAAACATGAAATGTACCAAACCTCATTTTCCCTGGGGCTTTTCTAGACAGCACCATCAGGAGAGACTGAGTTATTTAAATTTCTTGACTTATTATGGGAGCTTGGATATTAGTAGGTGTATCTTATGGTGAATAGCATCCTGACTAAAGATACAAAAAAAATACTTTTGTTGGATATTAGTAGGTGTATCTTATGGTGAATAGCATCCTGACTAAAGATACAAAAAAATTACTTTCAACTGTAAATGACCTGTCATCCGCATGCACAATGCATTTAACAGCGCCACCCGCAACATGGTCCTAATTTTGGGAAATCTGTAACAATTGCAAGTAGAAAAGGCATCAAACAACTGTTAAAAAAAAAAGTGTCTGGATGTCACTTTAGTGGATAAATGATAGTCTAATTCTTTCTTGTAGATTCAGCCTGGGCAAAAGGACTCTCTAGTACTGCCTGTAAGCCCAGACATATGAATTGCCATCACCTACGACTTTGCCAACCACTGGGGTGTTGTTAGCCTCAAATCCTTCTTTAGCAAGGTACACAACTTTACTGCTGAACACCTCAGCAACAGTCATAAACAACACCTTCAAGACAGATGCTGTCTTCCTTATCAATATCAGTCTCATCGACAGCCCTCCCACTACAATGTCCTCCTTGTTCATTGCGAACACCTAGAGAAATGTGTGGTCAGCAAGATTGTTTTCCAATATACTCTTATCCATGTCAATGTCGACAAACCCCCTCATCAATTGCATAATCTTTAACCCATCCCTGTCAATTAGCCCCACACAAGCCTTTCCAGACCGACAGCGAATGGGGCTGTCGTACATTAATATAGTTGGCTTAAGAGTACCTAATTTAAACTCGAAGTGCAAGTGATAATACTCAACGTGCCATTCAACAGCAAATCAATTTTTTTTAGGCAAGCATGGAGATGCAGCTTTACAGGCAAGTGATAAAATCACTGAGACTGCAAACTGTAAATTATTTCCAAGGTCACTAATCGTGCTTGTACAGAACACAGTAGTATGGAGGAAAAGAAACCTCACAATTTTAGGCCCTACAGGTCCTACTGCTCTTCTCAGTACGAGGAACAGCAGAGTCGATACCCCAGCAAAGACGGTGAGATACATCCAACTTCAATTGTAAGTAGCAGTCAAGAAGGACGTGAGCTTAGGCTGGATGCTCCTCTTCTTTAGTCACTCCTGTTGCGGAGGTGATAAGACTTTTTATGAAAACATGTTATCATCTCAGGCTAGTGTGTCCTAGAGTTTAAGTTAAGGACAGTTTTTAGAATTCTGCAGGAAATGTCATCCCATGCGCCAAATGTTAGTGTAAGGAGATAATACCCATATGTTCTGCTCTGAAGTTTTCTACAGTTTAAAACCTGGGTTTGTTGGATCTCTTTTTTCCTCTGGGGACTCTAGCTCTACCAAGACTTCTATAGTAACCCCTTTAAACAGGGCATTGAGGTACTTATATTTCTTCCTTGGTTTTGGGAAGAATGACCTTAAGTATTGTGAATCGTGTTGACTAATTAAACTTAAAACAAAGTGTCTCATCTATGCAAGATTTGTTGTCAAAAGATTTATATAGACGATTCATACTCCTAATGCCTTTATTGTCTCCACCTGCATCACAACCATAATGGTTGTGAAATTTGTATAACGTTCTCTTTGAAAAGGTTGAAGGACTCAGGATGTAGACTATGACCAAGGTACTGGGAGCCTTGAAGTGCCCTTGAATCAGTCCACAGGGCCATGCTTCACCACTTGTCTTGGAAAGTAGCTCTATTTTGAGTAATAACGTCTATCTTATCTATCTGTGCTTTCTTTTCAGGGATGATGTATTAATCATTTTTATATTTCAAACTATTTTAATGCTTTAGGATGTGTATTTTCACTAAAACGAAGGCTCATATTTAATGGAAAATGACAGAGCGCGACGCTGAGCCAAAATTGGCAGCTCTGCGCTCCATAATTTTCACAACACAGGGATGCGCCATATTTAACTAAATACGACACACCCCTGTGTTGGCCCCTTCACTGTCGCTAAATTGAGCTGCTTAGCGCCAATACAGGCATCCTTGCACCGTTGTGCAAGGATGTCTGCGTTTAGGGGTTTGAGGGACACCTTCCCGCACATAAACAATTGTCTGGCATTTTCCTCTTTCTATGCGTGCTGCAGAATGCAGCACATATAGAAGAAGCAAAAAACAAAGGGAAATAAAAGTATTCCTCCTCATTGCGCCTTGCTAACGCCACCGCGTTACATTTTGGCACTGCCTCAGGTTTACGGAAACTCATAAATCTGAGGCAGCGTTAAAATACAATGGGTGTTGCTATGGCACACCCACAGCAACACCCATTGCACGCCCCTTCCACGCAAAGGGCTATGTGTGAAGAGGCCGTATTTACAAGGTGGCGTTGAGCTTAAAGCTTAACGCCACCTTGTAAATACGGTGCAGGGCATTGTGCCACCGGATTGTCATGGAAAGTGGCTATGTGTCGATGGAGTAGGACGTGAGCTGTGGCGCTCTCAGCTGAACCCCACCATTCAAGGGCATCCGGCACTTTATCTGCCCAATTTGACTTGTTCTCACAAGTAGCTAAAGCTCTCTGCCGAAAGATGACCCAGTCCAGTGCCCGGGGGTGGGGCGGATCTGGCAAACCAGTCTGCTGTTTTGATGAAGAGGGCCACATGCCCAATTTCCAAGATGGCAGAGCGGATTGGAGGTGGTGCATCACTTTAGAGGCTTCCCTGACTGCCCGAACTGGGACTTAAGACACTAAAATATCATGCCCCAAAGTTGTGGCACACTTCTTCCTTAGAGGTGAACCCTGCTGAGTAGAGTGACTTTTGAGACATTGCCACCTGCGACATACAGAAGAATACTACAGAGGTGCAGCTACAGAGCTGATGTTGAGCCGCTGCACATGCAATAGAGTTCTTCATGTGCAGTGCAGCTCAGGTGCATTGAGTCTAGGCACGAGCAAACTGCCCTGTGATTTCTGAGATCAAGGTATACCTTTTCCTGAGTGACAAACCTTGTTAGAAATGGTGCTGCCAGAACCCATATGGCCTGTGTCAAACTAAAAGGGGCTGCAGGTGTTCTACTTCGAAGCTAGTATTGAGCCACTGCTCACATGGTGGTGTCATGAGTGTGCGGTGTGGCTGAGCTGCAGTGTTGCAGGAAGTGCATCCCACTATCCAGTAATTTCTACTCTGCCGCTCTGTGCCAGAAACCATAGCAGCAAGAACACCAGAGGGAGCTACACCACTGCAGCCTACAGAGATTGGCTGCTGGGGGCCCTGCAGGGAGCTTGCCGGGGTGGCCCAGTTCAGGTGATTAAGCTAGGTGGCCTCATAACAACCTGAAATACAAACAGTCCCTGCTGCTCGAAAAAACAGGTGAACTGGAGGGGCTCTAGGCTCTCCCCAATCCCGGAGGCCCTGAAATTGTTTGAGCTGTAGGAAGTCCCCCCCACTGCTGAATTCTCTACTGCACTGCAACTTCAGTACCTGGGGTGCTGCAAGCCATAGTCACTGAGCAGACAGAACCTTGCTTGCACCACAAGACGAGCTCCTCCCTGCGCCCAGAGGTATTGGGCTACTATGGGGAACCACTCTAAGAAGAAAGAGGTGATTCACTCTTGCCCCCTCCCAAACATCTGGGTCTACTGCCATGGATGAGGGGCCCTGACAGCCAGTCTTTAGGATGGTGGTCAGCACAGGGCAACATTAGACACTGTACTCCAAGACACCACTGCTTTTCGAGAAGTGCTTGAATTGAAAATTTATACTGTGGTGTTGGCTGTGGGGCTCATGTGAGACGACCACTAAAGTCTAGCAGAAAGAGTCACTAGTACTGAATGCTCCTTGGATGATGTTACCCCTGTAATGGTGGCTATGCGCGAAAGGATGTCACACATGGAGGGTAGAGTCAAAACCTTGAAAACTAGGGCCAAAGATACTGAAAATAGATGTCCAGAAACAAAGAGCCTCTTTTGTGGATGCCAAGAAATGCCTTTGTCAACTGTGGATTATGTTATTTTCTGGCCAGATTGTAACAGAGGGACAATGTGCACGTTTTCACCTCCCCTTAACTTCTATGGGACTGGATTGACTGCCTCCCCTAGAAGAAGGAAAATGCAACTGCTGGCAATCAGTGGACAGCCTGGAGGCATTGCAGGAGTACAAAAGGTGGGACCAATGCAATTCTGTCTCGGTCGCTAGCACTGTATGAGCGTCAACAAGCAGTGGGGATAGTGGCAGCTATAAAAGAGAACAGGCTCTGGCTCCCCTTCTGTGGTTGGTGATGAAGAGAGGAGAGACACCGAATCTGCCTGAGCTTCCATCTATACACAGAACTCGGAGGGTTTATTAACGCAGAATATGCCTGGCACTTCAGATGAGATTTTTTTTAATGTGAGTGTCGGCTGTGTATGCCAGTGCTCTGTCGGAGGCACGCCTGAGTGTTTGGACAGTCCTGAGTCTGTTACTGTTCTGCAGCTGGGCTCCAATATCCTGTATACTGCTTTCAGATGGTGTGATGTGAGGCTGGGAGGCGCCTTGGCTGGTGCAAACACCCACCAGCTCAACAACAGATGTTATGCATTTGTTAGATGTTCTTTCACTGGTTTGGGTGGGGGAGTCATTTTCTTCTTGTCCTGGGGTTGGGGAGTTGGGTTACCCGCTGTAGTTTGGAGGTATTTATGTTGGGTTGCCTCTGCCTTTCTCCCCTCGATACTACCACTGTGGTTCTGGGCCCCTTGGGGGACCTATCGATTAAATCCCCTCCTTAGGGAACCGGAGTGCCTCTGCAGTTCCTCAGTATGGCATCCCTCATGACTTATAATTTTGTTAGCTGGAATGCTTGAGGTTGTAACAACATGGCAAACAATATAAGATACACACCTACAGCAAGAGAGGGGGAGCACATACTACCCTCTTGCAAGAGACCCATCTCACAGAGAGCAAGGCACTATGCAAAGGATGGCTGGGTCAACTATGCTGCAGGCTGTTAAGCCATTACAAGGTCAATTTTTCTGTGTATCCTACCAGGCATGTCCTTCCTTAAAACAAGTCAACTGATAGACCCTGGCGCTGGGTATGTAGTGGTCACAGATCGAATGGCAGCGTGGAATATGACCATAGTCTGGATCTAGGCTCCTAGTACAGAGCAAAGAGGTTTCTTTGCCGAATGTTCCAGAATACTGGTGCTGTATATGGGGGGGATTACATCAGTGTTGCTGGCCCGATCCTTGATCGGTCCTGTCCGCCACTGGGCGATTCCCCAATTCTTTGTTTAGCCTGTGTATTTATGGATTGGCAATGGCGATGGGGATTGGTGGGTTCCTGGAGGCGACTACACCCTCTGGTAATGGTTTACTCCTTCTACTTTGGTATAAACAAGCTCCACGTTCCCCTGGGGTCGTATGCAATATAGATTGTCTCTGTAGAATGGTCTTGGATCACAACCCAGTGTTACTCTCCCTGGACTGGCATAGAGAGCGTCCCTGCATACCTGACTGGTGACTATGTGTTGAGGCGTTGGAAGCCCCAACACACTATTGGCAAAGAAATACGGAACTACTTTATGGACAATGCTACTACTACTGCCTATTTCCTGATTGAGTAGAATGTGTTTAAGGCAGTCATTAAGTGGTGGTGCTGTATAGCTGAAGTGGTAGGGGTGTGGTGCTCACTGGTAAGGGAAGTTGACTCCCAGGAGTGAGTGCTATGTGATCTAGAGTTTCCAGACCTGGAACCCAAGCTGAAACAACTATTATTTAAGACCAAGGTGCTCTTGGTGGTCCACCTTAAGAAGTTTTGCTGCTTCGATTACCGAGAGTACATGCTCCGCCCCCCAGGCGGAGCGCAATAAAGCAGGACTGCTATTGGTGTGTCTTGCCAAACCAACATCCAGGGGCTCTTAAACGCTAAAAGTGGAATTAGACACTGGTGAGTGCCTCTATACCTAGGCCAGTATTAATGGTAGGGTGGGGGAGTTCTAAATGTCCTTGTGTACCCCCACCCCACCACCTGTCCTGCCCCCTCAGATCCTTGACGAATCCCTGGATCCAGTGGCCCTCCTGAGACTTGCATGGGAAGAGGCAGAGGAGCTTGGTGGTGCTATCACACTTCAAGAAGTATGGGTGGCAATCAAAGCCATGGCAAGAGGCAAAGTCCCCAGAGCAGTAGGCCTGATGATCGAGTTTAACGCATATTATGTGGAGGAACTAGTGGCGAAACTGGTTACCCTCTACAATGTGGCCCTAGATGTAGGCCACTTACTGAAATCCACCGGTGAAGCTCTGGTGATCCCCCTTTTGAAACCGGCCCCCTTTCCTATGATGTTAGGGCCTAACCACTCCCTGTCCATGCTTAATGTGAACTATAAAATAGTTAGTAAGATATTGGCCAGTCGTCTTTCACTCCACATGTCTAAAATGATCCATGTTGACCAAGTGGGTTTTCTAATGGGTCGTAATATGGTGATTAACATCTATGGACTACTCTCCCTACTCAGGGCCAACCTCTTAGACAAGTGCAGGGTGGTGGTCGTGGTGATAGAAAATATGAGCATCATCAGCCTCTCGCAACTGGTCACCACTCCCCACCCACAGCACAGGGCACGCACTTGACCCCATCTTCTCAATCAAGAACAGAGTCAAATTCTCCCACACTAGTGAATTAACTTGGACAGACCACTGCATCATCCACTTCACAATCGACAACCAACCAGAAGCCCAGCCACCACCCCTCACCCACCCTCACTGTAATTGGACCAAGGTCATGCAACCCATCTGGATCGCCACCCTCAAAGAAGCTACCCCCATCCCCTCAGATACCCTGGAAAAAGCATATTCAACTTCGCCAACTGGATCTCCTCAGCCGCCGATAGCATTGCCCCCCTGAAAAACACCACCACCACCAAATCTACCAAGCAGGTCAGGTGGTTCACCCCGGAGCTTTTTAACCTCACACCAACTGCAAGAAACTTGAAAGAAACTAGATCTCCAACAAATCCCGTCAACCACAATGCCTACAGATCTGCCCTTAAAAGCTACAACTACCATCTGAGAGACCAAGAAAAAAGTCCTCTCCTCCCACATACAGGCATACCAAGGAGGTCTTCAGCATCGTTGGAAAATTCTCCTGCCCAACTGCCACAGAGAATACGATCCGCCTCTCCCAAGCCCTCTGTGACACTCTAGCAGACTACTTTCACCACAAGATCTCCAACATCTACAGCAACTTTGACCCCCCCAATCCACCAATCTCAGCCACCTCACACCCAAACCAACACCTCCTCCACCCATCGGAGCACCATCCACTGCGGATCCCCCGTGGACCCCTGCCCACACCACATCTACAACATAGGAAAATAAGTAATCGCAAGCTCCCTGGCAGACATCCTCAACACCTCCATCACCACAACCACCATCCCAGATGCTTGGAAGCATGCTGAAGTCAACCCCTCCATAAAAAACCCTCAACAAACCACAACAAATTCAAGAACTCCCACCCCAACTCACTTCACCCCTTCTCTACCAAAGTCTTGGAAAAAGCCATCAACCACCAGCTCACAGACTACCACAAAGGAAACAACCTGCTCGACCCTTTCCAATCTGGCTTCCGACCAAATCACAGTACTGAGACTGCCCTGATTGTGGCTACAGACAACATCAGATGCCTCCTCGACTTAGGAGGAACAACTGCCCTGATCCTCCTTGACCTATCAGCTGCCTTCGACACCATCTCTCACAACACTCTTGTCACAAGACTCCTCCACATTGGCATCCAAGGCAATGCACTTAACTGGATCTCCTCCTTCCTCACTGGTCGAACATTAAGGATCCACCTTCCACTTCCGCCTCCGCACCCAAAGACATAATCTGTGGCGTCCCCCAGGGCTCCTCCCTCAGCCCCATCATTTTCAATACCTACATGACACCACTGACAGACATCACCCACACCTATGGACATAACATCATCTCCTACGCCGACGACACTCAACTCTTCCTGTCCCTCACAGATGATGCCTTTGCCACCAAGGCCAAAGCACGATGACCAACATTGCCACCTGAATGAGGACCAACTGCCATAAACTCAACTCTGACAAAACGAAGGTCCTCATCTTCGGGAACAAACTCTCCCCCTGGAACACCTGGTGGTCCTCAGCACTCTGCCCCTTTCTCACCCCGACCAGCCACACACACAACCCCGGAATCATCCTACACTCGCAACTAACCATGAAGCAACAGGTCAATGCCATCTCCTTGGCCTGTTTCCACACACTCTGCATGCTCTGCAAGATCTTCCGATAGATCCTGATTTCAACCAGGAAGACAGTCACCCAGGCCCTTACCTCTAGCTGTCTCGACTACGGGAACGCACTCTACATTGTAACCACCAAGCAGCTCCTGAACTGACTTCAGACCATCCAGAACTCTGCAGCAAGACTCATCTTCAACCTCCTTAGAAGAACCAGCATAATCCCTCACCTCAGGATCTGCACTGGCTCCGTGTCCAGGAAAGATGCCTCTTCAACCTCCTCAGGCACACCTACAAAGCCCTCCACAAATCCGGACCAGCCTACTTAAACAACCGCCTGACACCCCATCAACCAAACAGAGAGCTTCGCTCATTCACCCTCATTGTAGTCCTCTTTTCCACCGCGGAGGGTGTGCCTTCTCCTACCTTCCTGCCAGATCCTGGAATGACCTCCACCTCCCCCCTCGCTGAACCAGCTCAAGACCTGGCTCTTTGACCACCATCACCCTCCGAACAAGGCTTGCAGATGTCACCAGCATCTGGAGACACCCCCGGGGTGACAAGCAGCGCTATAGAAGACCCACTGATTGATTGACGGACATCAAAAAAGCCTTCAACAGTTTACAGTAGGATCTCCTTTATCAGGTTATGATGATGGGTATGGGATCTGGTTTTGTTCAATTGATAAGGCATCTTTACTCCTGACCTACAGCACAAGTATGTAAATTGATTTCAGACTCATGTTGTGGGGCGGGAGACTAGACTGGGGTGCACTCTTTCACAATTGCTATTTGCTATAGCAGTGGAGACACTTGACAGCAGTGTCTGAAGTGTTCTACTGAGGACTGGAACCACAGGACACATCGCATTATATCACCTTATATGTGGACGATATGCTCCTGTTCCTTTGGGCACGGATCTACTGAGAGCGATAGCTCTACTGGAGCACTTCAGGAGGGTGTCTGCCTGTGCATTAACTTGCAGAAATCCTATCTGTTCCCGCTATGGGGTGATGTGCCTCAGCTCTGAGACCAGCATGGCCTGACATGGGAAGGGACCTGCTTGAAATATCTGGGTGTCAAGATCTTTCATGATCCCTGATACCTCCTAGACGGTAATATTGGTTCTGCCCTCAGGGCTTTCCGCACTAGTGTGGAATTCTGGAAAGCCACTGTCCATGGTGGGAAAAGTAGCTGTGGCCAAAATTGTGGCACTCCCTCAGCTACTGTACTTCTTCTTGATGTTGGCCCTCCTCGTTCCCCAGCAAATATTTTGAGAACCTGAATCAATGATGATTGGCCTGGCATGGGGGACAGACAGGCATAGAGTAACGATGTCCAAAAGGTGACATAATCTCTCAGTATCCAGACATGTGGAATTTGAAGGTACAACTTTTTCATCCTTCAAGATAATCTCATCCACTGTAGACAACTCAGAGTTTACCTCCCAAAATGGCTTTGCACATTGATCCAGGGTACCACACCTGGGACAATAATTTTGTATGTGACCAATCCCTAACTGCAAAATTACATCTTTTTTTTTATACTGACACGTCTATTTTCCTTGCTTATAGCTACATGACCGACATCATGAATATGTTTTACCTGGAATTCATTCCACACCTCATCCTCACATTCCTCCAATTGTTTGGGCATTCTTGACAGGAAATTTGAACCATCTTAATCTTACAGGCACATAGCCCTTGTAGTTTTAATACTCCAATTTAACAAAAAGTCTTGCCAATCTGGGAGACCCATTTACACTACCTTTAGTAGTCAATAGCCTCCTCAAGGGCTTGTGATAACATCTGAAAGTGAAAGGCTTACCTCAAATAAAAGCTTTGAAATGGTTACATGCACATGCAAAAGTCTCCCTCTCAATTACAGAAAATGTTTTTTCCGTGGGAGAAATAGACCTAGCAGCATATGCAATTGCACATTCATGACCATGTTCTTCAACGTGAGTCAGCACTGCCCCAGGACCTTTATTACTCTCATCAGTTGTACTGACACAAAGTGCCTCTGAGGCAATAGCCTTTAAGAAGCAACACTTGCAACAGATTCTTTTATACACTGCAAGTCCAATTCACAATCTACAGACCACTCAAGCCTATTTTATTCTTAAGAAGTTGTCTAACATGAAAAATTCTCAGTTAAAATTGGAATATATTTTAAGCAGAATTCACTGACACAATGAAAGATCTTCTTCCTTGTTACCTGGTGTAGAGGCACACTGCATTGCTTCAAATAATGCTTTATTTTAATGCCCTCAGCGTTAATAACATAACCCAAGTAAGTAACACTACTCTGAGAAAAGATACATTTAGAAAATTCCACAGTTAAACCCCTTGATGCCAAGATGTTCAAAACGCCATTCAACATCAGATCATGCTCATTTTTAGTCTTTCTAAAAATAAATATATCCTTCTGAAAGAAAGTGACTCCTTCTGGCTTTCCAAACAGCTTAAACATCAGTCTCTGGAAAACCGCTGCAGCATAAGCCAGCTCAAAAGGCATTTGTTTAAATTAGAAACCCCCTGATAGGACTTACAGATGCTGGTAGATTTCTTGAGTCTCTTGTTATGAGTATTTGGTGATAAACTGATAAAAGATCCACAGTGGAAAGCCACCTAGCAATATTCAATAGTGACATTTCATTTATCTATGGTAATAGAAGCCTATCGACAACTACGTTGTTAAGTGCCGCAAATCAACACACACTCTCAATTTACTGTTACTACAGCTTGGAACCACCAAAGAAGAAATCCAAGAAGATGACTCCACATGTTCAATAATGTTTCCCTTCACTAATTTATCAAATTCCTTTATGACCTCTTTCCTCAAAGCAAATGGGAAATTTCTAACTTTATATCATTTAGGACATGCAACTTCCTTTAAAACAATCTTGTGTTCAAAATCCTTTAAATGTCCAATAGTCTGTTTGAATACACTTGGGAATTCATTCAACATTCTCTCTCCTGTTTTCACCCCTTCATCCATAACCAAAATGTTTTCTTTAAAGTTAGGGTTGAGAATAATGTGAAAGTTCTTTTGGTCCCACCATCCCAAAACAGAGGGATCCTTCTTTGACATACACAATTTACCATAAGCAGAGCTGTTCTTAAATATTAATTTAAAGCTTCCAAACCCCACAATATTGATTCTTTCACCAGAGTATTTTTCTGCGTGAGCAAATATGCTTAACTGTACACCCCTAATGATCTCCTGACAAACCGGTTTATCCTTACCAATCACTAAACATCCATCTTTGATATTTAAAACTAAACTATCATTTTTTTTTTTCATGTGATCATTGTTCCAATCCTTATCCCATAAGAGTTCTTGTCATCAGAATCATAAGCATAGAGTTTACATGTAGCTGTGAAGCTTGCTCCCCCCTTATATCAATTTACCAGTATAGTAGCACAAAAACTGCAGAATTAATCACTATTTGTAGAGCTCAATACTTTTGTAGACCCTGTGAAATTCACTGATTGGTGAAGGTCATCACAAAAATAGTGTAGCCAAACCAATACTGCTTCAAGCAGTAGGAGATCGAAATAGTAGCACAATATGTGAAATCTGATGTGAGCCGTAATAAGTTGAGACGCTGCTTGCTGAATCAAATACTAATTACTGAAATTGAAGGGGATTCAAAATGGCTGTGCCATACTAGAAATCCAAAGTGAGGTTTGAAACACATGAGCATTGTGTATGCTGAGCTCACGAGACATCGCTCATCAAACAATGTACGTTGAGCTCACAAGACCAAGCGAGGAGCATGAGCAGAAGTTAACTGTTATTCCTGCGCCACCTGCACGTCCAAAACGGCAGCCCACAACCCCTCGCCAAAACCAATTCTCATTGCAGATGTTCACCAGTATCCTTGGAGGCATATAGCAGCAACTTCTAGAAATTCACCTGGCAATCAAAAGCTTTTGCCTCAGAAGAAAAAACTCTGGCAGAGATCTTCAGCTGCTCTCCTCCTGACACTCCCAATCCGTCACCTCATCGCCAGTGTCACATTTGGAGAAGGAGTCTGACACTTGGGGTTGTAAAAACAATTTATTTCTAAGAAAAAAAGAGAGCACCTTGGTCCAGCAACTCCGTACTCCCTGCAATAGTTGTACCAGATCACATTCCATTACATCAACATGGAATGCGAGCTACATAAAACACCAACATAGCACCTCCCTGTATTGAGTTAAATTTTTCTGGGTAAATAGTATTATTTGTTCAAAAGTGTTTATTTCAGCTACCTGTGTCTGTTTTACTGTGGACTCTCTGTGTTTCAGGCAGCCTGGCCTCTTTTAAAGTGGTGTTTTTTTATTTATTTGTTTTTGTTGTGACTGTGTGAATTACCTTGCTAGTTGGTGGCACATAACCGCCCCCCTTTTTTTCTTCTAGGTAAAAAGGCTACATACATCTTGCAGAGTGTGTTTTTAGGAGACTGTTTAATCTGTTTCTGTGATTTAAATTGTGCTTAAAAACTGTCTGCCCCCCTGTATTTTTGCCTTTAAAAAAAGCCCGATTTCAGCGTGCGCACCCAGCAGTATTCCAGAGTTTGTTTCTTAAACAATCTCTCCCTTACCTGGAAAGTAGAATCTGCTAGCTTGGAAGTGTGGATTCAGCCTGTCTGTATCCAAGGAGATTCTGAATAGAGCAGCAGTTGCCTTTCCCCCTGACCACAGGGACTGGACTTAGCTGATTGGCTGCCTGAGTCCCTGCTGCACCTGACCCCCGCCCCCCCACACCTGCTCTGGCCCCTTAAGTTTGTGGAGGGAAGCCCAAGACAGCCACATCCATTTTGTGAGCCTCTGCATCTCCCCTGTGTCCTGATACAGCCCACTGTTGAAGGATTGCAAAAAGACCTAGGTAAGGAGCCCTGAGATTTTTCTGGGTAAATAGTAGTATTTGTTCAAAAGTGTTTATTTCAGCTACCTGTGTCTGTTTTACTGTGGACTCACTGTGTTTCAGGCAGCCTGGCCTCTTTTAAAATGGTGTTTTTTTTATTTGTTTTTGCAAGGACTGTGTGATTTGCCTTGCTAGTTTGTGGCACATACCCCCCACTTCTTTTCTTCTAATGAAAAAGGCTACATACATCATGCAGAGTGTGTTTTTAGGAGACTGTTTTCATCTGTTTCTGTGATTTAAATTGTGCTTAAAAACTGTCTGCCCCCCTGTATTTTTGCCTTTAAAAAAGCACGATTTCAGAGTGTGCGCCCAGCATTATTGCAGTGTTTGTTTCTTAAACAAATCTCTCCCTTACCCGGAAAGTAGACTCTGCTACCTTGGAAGTGTGGATTCAGCCTTTCTTTATCCAAGGAGATTCTGAATAGAGCAGCAGTTGCCTTTTCCCCTGACCACAGCGACTGGACTTAGCTGATTGCCTCCCTGAGTACCTGCTGCCCCTGAGTCCCGCCCCCCCCCACACCTGCTCTGGCCCCTTAAGTTTGTGGAGGGAAGCCCAAGACAGCCACCTCCATTTTGTGAGCCTCTGCATATCCCCTCTGTCCTGATACAGCCCAGTGTTCAAGGATTGCAAGAGGACCTAGGTAAGGAGCCCTGAGATTTTTCTGGGTAAATAGTATTATTTGTTCAAAAGTATTTATTTCGGCTACCTGTGTCTGTTTTACTGTGGACTCTTTTTGGTTCAGGCAGCCTGGCCTCTTTTAAAGTGGTGTTTTAAAAAAAAAATGTTTTGCTATGACTGTGTGAATTGCCTTGCTAGTTTGTGGCACATAACCCCCCCCCCCCCCCTTTTATTTTCTTCTAAGTAAAAAGGCTACATACATCTTGCAGAGTGTGTTTTTAGGAGACTGTTTAATCTGTTTCTGTGATTTAAAATGTGCTTAAAAACGGTCTGCTCCCCTGTATTTTTGCCTCTAAAAAAGCCAGATTTCAGAGTGCGCGCCCAGCTGTATTCCAGTGTTTGTTTTCTTAAACAATCTCTCCCTTACCTGGAAAGTATACTCTGCTAGCTTGGAAGTGTGGATACAGCCTGTCTGTATCCAAGGAGATTCTGAATAGAGCAGCAGTTTCCTTTCCCCCTGACCACAGGGATTGGACTTAGCTGATTGGCTCCCTGAGTCATTCTGCACCTGAGCCCCACCCCCCCCCCACACATCTGCTCTGGCCCCATAAGTTTGTGGTGGGAAGCCCAAAACAGCCACCTCCATTTTGTGAGCCTCTGCATCTCCCCTGTGACCTGATACAGCCCAGTGTTGAAGGATTGCAAAAAGACCTAGGTAAGGAGCCCTGAGATTTTTCTGGGTAAATAGTACTATTTGTTCAAAAGTGTTTATTACAGCTACCTGTATCTGTTTTACTGTGGACTCTGTGTTTCAGGCAGCCTGGCCTCTTTTAAAATGGTGTTTTTTTTATTTGTTTTTGCAAGGACTGTGTGAATTGCCTTGCTAGTTTGTGGCACATTATCTCCCCCCCCCTTTTTTCTTCTAAGTAAAAAGGCTACATGCATCTTGCGGAGTGAGTTTTTTAAAGACTGTTTTAATCTGTTTCTGTGATTTAAATTGTGCTTAAAAACTGTCTGCCCCCTGTATTTTTGCCTTTAAAAAAAGCCCGATTTCAGCGTGCGCGCCCAGCAGTATTCCAGTGTTTGTTTCTTAAACAATCACTCCCTTACCTGCAAAGTAGACTCTGCTAGCTTGGAAGTGTGGATTCAGCCTGTCTGTATCCAAGGAGATTCTGAATAGAGGAGCAGTTGCCTTCCCCCTGACTACAGGGACTGGACATAGCTAATTGGCTCTCTGAGTCCCTGCTGCACCTGAGCCCGCTCCCCTACACCTGCTCTGGACCCTTAAGTTTGTGGAGGGAAGCCCAAGACAGCCACCTCCATTTTGTGAGCCTCTGCATCTCCCCTGTGGCCTGATACAGCCCAGTGTTCATGGACTGCAAAAAGACCTAGGTAAGGAGCCCTGAGATTTTTCTGGGTAAATAGTACTATTTGTTCAAAAGTGTTTATTTCAGCTACCTGTGTCTGTTTTACTGTGGACTCTGTGTTTCAGGAAGCCTGGCCTCTTTTAAAATGGTGGTTTTTTAAAATTAGTTTTTGCCGTGACTGTGTCAATTGCCTTGCTAGTTTGTGGCACATAACCCCCCATTTTTTTTCTTCTAAGCAAAAAGGCTACATACATCTTGCAGAGTGTGTTGTTTGGAGACTGTTTTAATCTGTTTCTGTGAATTAAATTGTGCTTAAAAACTGTCTTCCCCCCTGTATTTTTTACTTTAAAGAAGCCCGATTTCAGGGTGCCCTCCCAGCAGTATTCCAGTGTTTGTTTCTTAAACAATCTCTCCCTTACCTGGAAAGTAGACTCTGCTAGCTTGGAAGTGTGGATTCAGCCTGTCTGTATCCAAGGAGATTCTGAATAGAGCAGCAGTTGCCTTTCCCCCTGACCACAGGGGCTGGATTTAGCTGATTGGCTCCTTGAGTCCCTGCTGCACCTGAGCCCCGCCCCCCCACACCTGCTCTGGCCCCTTAAGTTTGTGGAGGGAAGCCCAAGATAGCCACCTCCATTTTGTGAGCCTCTGTATCTCACCTGTGTCCTTATACAGCCCAGTGTTGAAGGATTGCAAAAAGACCTAGATAAGGAGCCCTGAGATGTTTCTGGGTAAATAGTATTATTTGTTCAAAACTGTTTATTTCAGGTACCTGTGTCTGTTTTACTGTGGACTCTCTGTGTTTCAGGCAGCCTGGCCTCTTTAAAAATGGTGATTTTTTTATTTGTTTTTGCAGTGACTGTGTGAATTGCCTTGCTAGTTTGTGGCACATTATCTCCCCCCCCTTTTTTTCTTCTAAGTAAAAAGGCTACATACATCTTGCAGAGTGAATTTTTTAAAGACTGTTTTAATCTGTTTCTGTGATTTAAATTGTGCTTAAAAACTGTCTGCCCCCTGTATTTTTGCCTTTAAAAAAAGCCCGATTTCAGCGTGCGCGCCCAGCAGTATTCCAGTGTTTGTTTCTTAAACAATCTCTCCCTTACCTGGAAAGTAGAATATGCTAGCTTGGAAGTGTGGATTCAGCCTGTCTGTATCCAAGGAGATTCTGAATAGAGCAGCAGTTGCCTTTCTACATGACCACAGGGACTGGACTTAGCTGATTGGCTTCTTGAGTCCCTGCTGCACCTGAGCCCCGCCCCCCCCCCCCACACCTGCTCTGGCCCCTTAAGTTTGTGGAGGGAAGCCCAGACAGCCACCTCCATTTTGTAAGCCTCTTTATCTCCCCTCTGTCCTGATACAGCCCAGTGTTCAAGGATTGCAAGAGGACCTAGGTAAGGAGCCCTGAGATTTTTCTGGGTAAATAGTATTATTTGTTCAAAAGTGTTTATTTCAGCTACCTGTGTCTGTTTTACTGTGGACTCTCTGTGTTTCAGGCAGCCTGGCCTCTTTTAAAATGGTGTTTTTTTTAAATTAGTTTTTGCTGTGACTGTGTGAATTGCCTTGCTTGTTTGTGGCACACAACCCCCCTTCTTTTCTTCTAATGAAAAAGGCTACATACATCATGCAGAGTGTGTTTTTAGGAGACTGTTTTCATCTGCTTCTGTGATTTAAATTGTGCTTAAAAACTGTCTGCCCCCTGTATGTTTGACTTTAAAAAAGCCTGATTTCAGGGTGCGCGCCTAGCAGTATTCCAGTGTTTGTTTCTTAAACAATCTCTCCCCTACCTAGAAAGTAGACTCTGCTAGCTTGGAAGTGTGGATTCAGCCTGTCTGTATCCAAGGAGATTCTGAATAGAGCAGCAGTTGCCTTTCCCCTGACCACAGGGATTGGACTTAGCTGATTGGCTCCCTGAGTCCCTGCTGTACCTGAGCCCCACCCCCCCACATCTGCTCTGGCCCCATAAGTTTGTGGTGGGAAGCCCAAAACAGCCACCTCCATTTTGTGAGCCTCTGCATCTCCCCTGTGTCCTGATACAGCCCAGTGTTCAAGGATTGCAAAAGACCTAGGTAAGGAGCCCTGAGATTTTTCTGGGTAAATAGTACTATTTGTTCAAAAGTGTTTATTTCTGCTACCTGTGTCTGTTTTACTGTGGACTCTCTGTGTTTCAGGCACCCTGGCCTCTTTTAAAATGGACTTTTTTTTTATTTGTTTTTGCAGTGACTGTGTGAATTGCCTTGCTAGTTTGTGGCACATTATCCCCCCCCCTTTTTTTCTTCTAAGTAAAAAGGCTACATACATCTTGCAGAGTGAGTTATTTAAAGACTGCTTTAATCTGTTTCTGTGAATTAAATTGTGCTTAAAAACTGTCTGCCCCCTGCATTTTTTACCTTAAAAAGCCCCATTTCAGTGTGCGCACCCAGCAGTATTCCAGTGTTTATTTCTTAAACAATCTCTCCCTTACCTGCAAAGTAGACTCTGCTAGCTTGGAAGTGTGGATTCAGCCTGTCTGTATCCAAGGAGATTCTGAATAGAGGAGCAGTTGCCTCCCCCCTGACTACAGGGACTGGAAATAGCTAATTGGCTCTCTGAGTCCCTGCTACACCTGAGCCCGCTCCCCTACACCTGCTCTGGACCCTTAAGTTTGTGGAGGGAAGCCCAAGACAGCCACCTCCATTTTGTGAGCCTCTGCATCTCCCCTGTGGCCTGATACAGCCCAGTGTTCAAGGACTGCAAAAAGACCTAGATAAGGAGCCCTGAGATTTTTCTGGGTAAATAGTACTATTTGTTCAAAAGTGTTTATTTCAGCTACCTGTGTCTGTTTTACTGTGGACTCTGTTTCAGGAAGCCTGGCCTCTTTTAAAATGGTGTTTTTTTAAAATTAGTTTTTGCCGTGACTGTGTCAATTGCCTCGCTAGTTTGTGGCACATAACCCCCCCTTTTTTTTCTTCTAAGCAAAAAGGCTACATACATCTTGCAGAGTGTGTTGTTTGGAGACTGTTTTAATCTGTTTCTGTGAATTAAATTGTGCTTAAAAACTGTCTTCCCCCCTGTATTTTTTACTTTAAAGAAGCCCGATTTCAGGGTGCGTTCCCAGCAGTATTCCAGTGTTTGTTTCTTAAACAATCTCTCCCTTACCTGGAAAGTAGACTCTGCTAGCTTGGAAGTGTGGATTCAGCCTGTCTGTATCCAAGGAGATTCTGAATAGAGCAGCAGTTGCCTTTCCCCCTGACCACAGGGGCTGGATTTAGCTGATTGGCTCCTTAAGTCCCTGCTGCACCTGAGCCCCGCCCCCCCCCCCCACACCTGCTCTGGCCCCTTAAGTTTGTGGAGGGAAGCCCAAGACAGCCACCTCCATTTTGTGAGCCTCTGTATCTCACCTGTGTCCTTATACAGCCCAGTGTTGAAGGATTGCAAAAAGACCTAGATAAGGAGCCCTGAGATGTTTCTGGGTAAATAGTATTATTTGTTCAAAACTGTTTATTTCAGGTACCTGTGTCTGTTTTACTGTGGACTCTCTGTGTTTCAGGCAGCCTGGCCTCTTTAAATATGGTGTTTTTTTTAAATTAGTTTTTGCCGTGACTGTGTCAATTGCCTTGCTAGTTTGTGGCACATAACCCCCCCTTTTTTTTCGTCTAAGCAAAAAGGCTACATACATCTTGCAGAGTGTGTTGTTTGGAGACTGTTTTAATCTGTTTCTGTGAATTAAATTGTGCTTGAAAACTGTCTCCCCCCCTGTATTTTTTACTTTAAAGAAGCCCGATTTCAGGGTGCGCTCCCAGCAGTATTCCAGTGTTTGTTTCTTAAACAATCTCTCCCTTACCTGGAAAGTAGACTCTGCTAGCTTGGAAGTGTGGATACAGCCTGTCTGTATCCAAGGAGATTCTGAATAGAGCAGCAGTTGCCTTTCCCCCTGACCACAGGGGCTGGATTTAGCTGATTGGCTCCTTGAGTCCCTGCTGCACCTGAGCCCCCCCCCCCCCCCCAACACCTGCTCTGGCCCCTTAAGTTTGTGGAGGGAAGCCCACGGCAGCCACCTCCATTTTGTGAGCCTCTGCATCTCTCCTGTGTCCTAATACAGCCCAGTGTTGAAGGATTGCAAAAAGACCTAGATAAGGAGCCCTGAGATTTTTCTGGGTAAATAGTATTATTTATTCAAAACTGTTTATTTCAGGTACCTGTGTCTGTTTTACTGTGGACTCTCTGTGTTTCAGGCAGCCTGGCCTCTTTTAAAATGGTGTTTTTTTTAAATTAGTTTTTGCCGTGACTGTGTCAATTGCCTTGCTAGTTTGTGGCACATAACCCCCACTTATTTTTCTTCTAAGCAAAAAGGCTACATACATCTTGCAGTGTGTTGTTTGGAGACTGTTTTAATCTGTTTCTGTGAATTAAATTGTGCTTAAAAACTGTCTTCCCCCCTGTATTTTTTACTTTAAAGAAGCCCGATTTCAGGGTGCGCTACCAGCAGTATTCCAGTGTTTTCCTTTCTTAAACAATCTCTCCCTTACCTGGGAAGTAGACTCTGCTAGCTTGGAAGTGTGGATTCAGCATGTCTGCATCCAAGGAGATTCTGAATAGAGCAGCAGTTGCCTTTCCCCCTGACTACAGGGACTGGACTTAGCTGATTGGCTTCCTGAGTCCCTGCTGCACCTGAGCCCCACCCCCCCCACATCTGCTCTGGCCCCATAAGTTTGTGGAGGGAAGCCTAAGACAGCCACCTCCATTTTGTGAGCCTCTGCATCCCCCCTGTGTCCTGATACAGCCCAGTGTTCAAGGATTGCAAAAAGACCTAGGTAAGGAGCCCTGAGATTTTTCTGGGTAAATAGTACTATTTGTTCAAAAGTGTTTATTTCAGCTACCTGTGTCTGTTTTACTGTGGACTCTGTGTTTCAGGAAGCCTGGCCTCTTTTAAAATGGTGTTTTTTAAAAAATTGTTTTTGCTGTGTCAGTGTCAATTGCCTTGCTAGTTTGTGGCACATAACCCCCCCTTTTTTTCTTCTAAGTAAAAAGGCTACATACATCTTGCAGAGTGTGTTTTTAGGAGATAGTTTTAATCTGTTTCTGTGATTTAAATTGTGCTTAAAAACTGTCTGACCCCTGTATTTTTGCCTTTAAAAATGATCAGATTCAGAGTGTGCGCCCAGCAGTATTCCAGTGTTTGTTTCTTTAACAATCTCTCCCTCACCTGGAAAGTAGACTCTGTTAGCTTGGAAGTGTGGATTCAGCCTGTCTGTATCCAAGGATATTCTGAATAGAGCAGCAGTTGCCTTTCCCCCTGACCACAGGGCCTGGACATAGCTGATTGGCTCCCTGAGTCCCTGCTGGACTTGAGCCCGCCCCCCCCCACACCTGCTCTTGCCCCTTAAGTTTGTGGAGGGAAGCCCAAGACAGCCACCTCCATTTTGTGAGCCTCTGCATCTCCCCTTTGGCCTGATACAGCCCAGTGTTCAAGGATTGCAAAAAGAGCTAGGTAAGGAGCTCTGAGATTTTGCTGCGTAAATAGTATTATTTGTTCAAAAGTGTTTATTTCAGCTGCATGTATCTGTTTTACTGTGGACTCTGTGTTTCAGGAAGCCTGGCCTCTTTTATAGTGGTGTTTTTTTTAAAATGTGTTTTTGTCTTGACTGTGTGAATTGCCTTGCTAGTTTGTGGCACAGAACCCCTTCCCCCCTTTGTTTCTTCTAAGTAAAAAGGCTACATACATCTTGCAGAGTGTGTTTTTAGGAGACTGTTTTAATCTGTTTCTGTGATTTAAATTGTGCTCAAATCTTTCTGCCCCTCTGTATTTTTACCTTTAAAAAAGCCAGATTTCAGAGTGCGCGCCCTGCAGTATTCCAGTGTTTGTTTCTTAAACAATCTCTCCTTTACCTTAAAAGTAGACTCTGCTAGCTTGGAAGTGTGGATTCAGCCTGTCTGTAAAAAGGCTACATACATCTTGCAGAGTGTGTTTTTAGGAGACTGTTTTAATCTATTTCTGTGATTTAAATTGCGCTTAAAAACTGTCTGCCCCCCTGTATTTTTGCATCTAAAAACGCCCGATTTCAGAGTGCGCTCCCAGCAGTATTCAAGTGTTTTCTTCTTAAACAATCTCCCCTTTACCTGGAAAGTAGACTGTGCTAGCTTGGAAGTGTGGATTCAGCCTGTCTGTATCCAAGGAGATTCTGAATAGAGCAGCAGTTGCCTTTCCCCCTGACCACAGGGACAGGACTTAGCTGATTGGCTCCCTGAGTCCCTGCTGCACCTGAGCCCCGCCCCCCACACCTGCTCTGGCCCCTTAAGTTTGTGGAGGTAAGCCCAAGACAGCCACCTCCATTTTGTGAGCCTCTGCATCTCCCCTGTGTCCTAATACAGCCCAGTGTTGAAGGATTGCAAAAAGACCTAGGTAAGGAGCCCTGAGATTTTTCTGGGTAAATAGTTTTATTTGTTCAAAAGTGTTTATTTCAGCTACCTGTGTCTGTTTTACTGTGGACTCTCTGTGTTTCAGGCAGCCTGGCATCTTTTAAAGTGGTGTTTTCTTCTTATTTCTTTTTGCCATGACTGTGTGAATTGCCTTGCTAGTTTGTGGCACATAACCCCCCCTTTTTTCTTCTAAGTAAAAAGGCTACATACATCTTGCAGAGTGTGTTTTTAGGAGACTGTTTTAATTAGTTTCTGTGATTTAGATTATGCTTAAAAACTGTCTGCCCGCCTGTATTTTTGCTTTTAAAAAAGCCAGATTTCAGAGTGCGCGCCCAGCAGTATTCCAGTGTTTGTTTCTTAAACAATCTCTCCCTTACCTCGAAAGTAGACTCTGCTAGCTTGGAAGTGTGGATTCAACCTGTCTGTATCCAAGGAGATTCTGAATAGAGCAGCAGTTGCTTTTCCCCCTGACCACAGGGACTGGACTCAGCTGATTGGCTCCCTGAGTCCCTGCTGCACCTGAGCCCCGTCCCCCCACATCTGCTCTGGCCCCTTAAGTTTGTGGAGGGTGGCCCAAGACAGCCACCTCCATTTTGTGTGCCTCTGCATCTCCCCTGTGTCCTGATACAGCCCAGTGTTCAAGGATTGCAAAAAGACCTAGGTAAGGAGCCCTGAGATTCTTCTGGGTAAATACTATTATTTGTTCAAAAGTGTTTATTTCAGCTACCTGTGTCTGTTTTACTGTGGCTCTTTGTGTTTCAGGCAGCCTGGCCTCTTTTAAAGTGGTGTTTTCTTCTTATTTCTTTATGCCGTGACTGTATGAATTGCCTTGCTAGTTTGTGGCACATAAACCCCCCCCCTTTTTTCTTCTAAGTAAAAACGCTACACACATCTTGCTGAGTGTGTTCTTAGGGGACTGTTTTAATATGTTTCTGTGATTTAAATTATGCTTATAAACTGTCTGCCCCCCTGTATTTTTGCCTTTAAAAAATCCCGATTTCAGAGTGCGCGCCTAGCAGTATTCCAGTGTTTGTTTAAGAAACAATCTCTCCTTTACCTGGAAAGTAGACTCTGCTAGCTTGGAAGTGTGGATTCAGCCTATCTGTATCCAAGGAGATTCTGAATAGAGCAGCAGTTGCCTTTCCCCCTGACCACAGGGATTGGACTTAGCTGACTGGCTCCCTGAGTCCCTGCTACACCTGAGCCCCACCCTCCCCACACCTGCTCTGGCCCCTTAAGTTTGTGGAGGGAAGCCCAAGACAGCCACCTCCATTTCATGAGCCCCTGCATCCCCCCTGTGTCCTCATACAGCCCAGTGTTCAAGAATTGTAAAAAGACCTAGGTAAGGAGCCTTGAGATTTTTCTGGGTAAATAGTATTATTTGTTCAAACGTGTTTATTTCAGCTACCTCTGTCTGTTTTACTGTGGACTCTCTGTGTTTCAAGCAGCCTGGCCTCTTTTAAAGTGGTGTTTTTTTTTAATTCATTTTTGCCATGACTGTGTGAATTGCCTTGCTAGTTTGTGGCACATAACCCCCACTTTTGTTTCTTCTAAGTAAAAAGGCTACATACATCTTGCAGAGTGTGTTTTTAGGAGACTGTTTTAATCTGTTTCTGTGATTTAAATTGTGCTTAAAAACTGTCTGCCCCCCTATATTTTTGCCTCTGAAAAATCCAGATTTCAGAGTGCGCGCCCTGCAGTATTCCAGTGTTTGTTTCTTAAACAATCTCTCCTTTACCTTAAAAGTAAACTCTGCTAGCTTGGAAGTGTGGATTCAGCCTGTCTGTAAAAAGGCTACATACATCTTGCAGAGTGTGTTTTTAGGAGACTGATTTAATCTGTTGCTGTGATTTAAATTGTGCTTAAAAACTGTCTGCCCCCCTGTATTTTTGCCTTTAAAAAATCCCGATTTCAGAGTGCGCGCCTAGCAGTATTCCAGTGTTTGTTTAAGAAACAATCTCTCCTTTACCTGGAAAGTAGACTCTGCTAGCTTGGAAGTGTGGATTCAGCCTGTCTGTATCCAAGGAGATTCTGGATAGAGCAGCAGTTGCCTTTCCACCTGACTACAGGGACTGGACTTAGCTGATTGGCTCCCTGAGGCCCTACTGCACCGGAGCCCCGCCCCCCACACCTGCTCTGGCCTATTAAGTTTGTGGAGGGAAGCCTAAGACAGCCACCTCCATTTTGTGAGTCACTGCATCGCCCCTGTGGCCTGATACAGCCCAGTGTTCAAGGATTGCAAAAAGACCTAGATAAGGAGCCCTGATATTTTTCTGGGTAAATAGTATTATTTGTTCAAAAGTGTTTATTTCAGCTACCTGTGTCTGTTTTACTGTGGACTCTCTGTGTTTCAGGCAGCCTGGCCTCTTTTAAAGTGGTGATCTTTTTAAAAGTAATTTTAGCTGTGACTGTGTGAATTGCCTTGCTATTTTGTGGCATATAACCCCCCCTTTTTTCTTCTAAGTAAAAAGGCTACATACATCCTGCAGAGTGTGTTTTTAGGAGACTGTTTTAATCAATTTCTTTGATTTAAATTGTGTTTAAAATCTGTCTGCCCCCCTGTTTTTTGCCTTTAAAAAAGTCCAATTTCAGAGTGCGCGCCCAGCAGTATTCCAGTGTTTTTTTTTTTATAAACACATTTTTATTGTTATTCAGACATATATAGAAAAGGAAGGAAAAAACAGTTTCAAGTACAAGGCAAGGACGCATGGAATTTGTACATCTTATCATTGTTTTAGTATCGTTGTTAGCCATCAACAATAATGGGTTGTGGTGCTATCAGCAGATCTAGCCACCGTAGTGTCCCCTTGAAACATTAAGTATCTTATTACGTATCTGGTTTATGTCATCAATTCTAGCCATCGTCCCCATATCTTTTTGAATTTGTGTGGGCACCCTCTAGACTCAAATACCAGTTTCTCCTGATTGGCACACCAATCCACCCCCTTCCTCCATTTCTGGATCAACTGGCCTTCTGGGGACGTCCACGCTGCAGCGATATCTCTATTAGCGACTAATAATGCCGTAGCTGTCAGTGTTAGTTTAGCACGTGTTCCTCCCATTTCTTCCTTTACCTCCAATAGGATTAGCTTAGCTGATTTTTGTATTTCTTGACCCAGTGCCCTTCCTATATCTCGGATCACCCCTTCCCAGTACTTTTGTATTTTTTGACAGGTCCATACCATATGAAAGAAGTCTGCTGGTTCATTCGGGCATCTTGGGCATTTGGCAGAAGGGCGGGCTCCCATTTTGTGTAGTTTGGATGGTGTCAGATAGGCCCCATATAAATAATAGAATTGTATCATGCGGAACCTTACCGATATTGCCAATACCTTGGGCGCCATCAAGACTTCCATCCATTCCGTTTCTTCTAGGGGTCTGAACCATGATTTATCAGGAGTGTTGTTGATTAGTGATTTGTAAAGTTGAGAAATGCCTTTCCCCTCCATATTTCCCATGAGTATTTTGGCTTCCAGTTGGTTAAAGTCCAGTATAGGGCTTTGATCAGTGTAGTAGTAGGGAAAGGTGCAGAAGACATTGTAACGCGAAGGGTTAATTAGCTTGAACAGTGTAGATGAGAGTGATTCCTGCCGAAGCCAGAACGACGTGGAAGAAATTCACGATGTTCGCTTTCAAGCTTGTTTTCTTGTGACATTCCGTAGATAAACTTATTCGCAGCTGCATGTGTGAGAAACAGGGTGTAAAGGAGAGTCAGTCTCAACCTTGAGAACGAGACCACAGTAAAAGATGGAATGAAAACAATGGCCAGGGAATGGCAAGGCAGCCATGAGACATTTACTGATAACATGGCTAGAAAATACTGGAAGGGGGTAGAATCCAAGCTTCAGGTTATTTAAACACTGAAAGGTGGGTGAGGGAATTTTGAAGCTTGCAGATGGAGTTATGAAACTGTCATCTTCAGACCCAGAGCTGCCTCCCTGTTTTGCTGTTCCAAGACCATGACGCTCGAGGGGGAGAGAGGTCCAAGTGGGCGGTAGAGGGCTTCCCAGCATTCGTGGACTAAGTTAAGTTCCACCCAGGGATGAAAGGCTTTTTTTGTTTCTCTGCTCTATGATTATGATTGATTATCATACTTGCACTGTGTTTATAATCTGAGAAATTTAGCTTGTCTATAGTTTTTCCTGCCTTACTGAACAGCGTAGTGTGAGTCTGCCACAGTAATTGAAATATGCATTTTAGTGTGCAGTAAATCAAAGCTTATCTGAAGTATTCTACTCGTTAATATTCTGCTCCCTGAACATCGTAGTGTATCACATGTTGGTATACAGTTATTCCAAGTTTATATCTGTCAATGAACTCTTTACTCAGATGTATACATAGATGCTCTTTGTAGTGTACTTTTATATATACATATATAGATGTTTTTTTTTATTTTATTTGCTATTCTTACTCTGTCAATGAACTCTTTGCTCATTCGTATACAAAGATACTATCTGTAGTGTACATATATATGAATAGATGCTTTTCATTGTTATTCTTATTCCACTATTGTTAAGGTGCTAAATGCCTGCATTTACCTGAAATTATAGTAAAGCTAAATTGTATTCATAATTGGCGTGTGGTCCTTCATTGAGCGTCCTTATTGACTTATACCGAACAGGTGTCAACCAGCCACCTGGATAAGACATTTGGTACCAGAAGTGGCGCATAAGTCAATAATTGCTCTTTGGGGACGTAAGAAAAGTGGGGCAGAGAACGAAAGGCAGCATGGGGCAGAAGCCAGATCCATTCCTGGGTGGTTAGCAACTGACCCGTTCTCTGGTGTAGGAGGGCTCCTGAACCGGTGGGTAGCGCCGGTGTTATGGGAGAAATTAGATGAGAAAGTGACTCCCCTTTTAGTGGAAGATGCGGTCGAGAGTGTGAAGCTAAAAGGGGCAAAGCTGGAGCTGAAAGCAGCAGGGCAAGTGGGATGGCTTTTCCTGTCTGCGCTCCGTACGGTATACAGGAAAACATTAACACAAGATGCAGAAATAAGAAAACTGCGGGATGAGGTTGCAGCCTTGCAGGAAAGGCAGTTACTTATGAAAGAAACTATAGAAAGTGCAGTGAATAGGGGTGATCAAATGGAGGCAAGGTGCACCGCATTAGCAGTTCGAGTAGCAAAGCAGAAGAGTAGGCAGAAGCCTAAAATACCCTCAGCTGTGCAAGTGAGGGCATTGGTACGCAAAGAAAACTGGGATCCTTATACTTGGGATGGAACAGTTTCAGATAATGATGATGACTGGAATTGGGAGGATGAGGTGGAAGTACGTGTAGCAGAACTAGGTGGAGTTGAAAGTGGAAAAGGACGTGCAGGTGAAATTGAAGGTGAAAGGGGAAGTGTAATGGAGGTTCGCCCACTCGTGCAGAATAAATCAAAGGGGGTGAATGGTGGGCAAATACAGAATTCACGTTTGGTAAGAGATTATACACAGAGTGAATTGTTAGAAATAACTCGTATGTTTAGGCAGATGCCTACAGAGCCCTTGTTTAAATGGTTGGTTAAATTGTGGGACACTGGAGCAGACGGTACATATTTATCACCAACTGAACTTTTGAAAATGGGATCAGTAACTACACATGCTATGTTAGGGCAACGGTTACGAGGTGCACAGGGGCAACAAGCTTTCTCTCTAATGGGTTGGTTGATGGAAGGAGTGAAGCAATTCTACCCAACTGCTATAGATGTGGAGGAGAGTTGTGGTCCTTGGCATACAATTTCAAAGGCAAATGAACAACTGCGAGAAATGGGGATGCAGAACGCAGTATACTCCCAACAATTTTTAGGACCTGATGTTGAACCCGTGACAGCAAGGATCAGGGCACGGTTAATCAGAAAGGCCCCTCCGCATATGAAAGGTGCCTTGTTGGCCCTTCTAGGACCCGCTCAGGGAAGACCAGTGGGGGATGTGGTATTATTAATGGCACAATTAGAAGAGCTTGATAGACAAAAATCAGCAAGAGCATTTGGGCAGATCAATAATTATAAGGGAAGAGAATCTACAATAAAAGTGACCAGACGACAAATGTGGATAGATTTGTTGAATGCTGGGGTGAAGAAAGAGGAGATAGATGGAAAGCTTACCCCTTATCTGCTTAATAAATGGAAAGCATTGCAGCGTAGACAGAAAGAGAAAGAGGCAGTTGATGAGAAACAGCCCTCAGCACCACCCATGGAAGAGTCTGAGAAGGAAAAAACAGAATCAGGGAAAAATAGGAAGGTGCCTGTCTCAACTCTATATCCTGACTTGTCCAGCGATGGCTGGGAAGTCCCAGACCCCTTATTATGAAGGTCAGGCCAAACCCTGGGGGTCAAAGCAGTGCAAGAGGTAAGCCCCGGGGACAGGCGGCCATATGTACCTCTCATCATTTATTGGCACAAAGGAACACAACATGTTATGGCACTGCTCGACACAGGTGCGGAAGGAACTTTGATAAATGGAAACTCTAAGAGGCTGCCGGGGAAGGGGGTGATCATTAATGGTTACGGGGGTGCAGAGACAGAGGCCAAACCTGTTAAGCTTAAATTGTCAATCGGTAAAGGACCCCCGTTCACAGCAGAAGTTTTAATAGCTGAAGTACCAGAATACATTATTGGCATGGATTTGTTACTAGGCAAAACTATTGATACGCAATGGGGAACATTTACTTTTGGTGTGAGGAGCTTACACATAAAGAAATCTAGGACAGTTCTGGTTGGGCATGCAAAGTGGAGTCCATTACATGTGCCTCCTCCAAAGGAGCCTGTGTGCATTAAACAGTACTGCATACCCGGAGGTCATAAAGAGATTTCAGAAACCATACAGGGGTTGCTAGATGCAGGTGTGTTAAGGCCGGCTGTGAGCCCATTTAACTCTCCTATATGGCCCGTGAAGAAACCAGATGATACATATCCCATGACTGTCGACTATCGACAACTGAATAAAGTGGCTCCAACTTTGGCAGCCACTGTCCCAGACATCATCACACTGGTGGAACAGTTGAGTAAAGATGTGGGGGAATGGCATGCCGTGATTGATCTAGCAAACGCCTTCTTTTCAATTGATATCGATGAGGCCAGTCAAGACCAATTTGCGATAAGCTGGCAGGACAGACAATTCACATTCAGGAAGTTGCCCCAGGGGTACGTGCATAGTCCCACATTGTGTCGTGGGCTAATAGCCAGAGATTTCGCCAACTTCTCAGCTGGAGACACCCGACTTGCACATTACATTGATGACATCATGATCACTGGGGACACTAAAGAGCAAGTCACAGACACGTTGGAAAGATTAATTGAATACTTACAGCAGAGGGGATGGGCTATTAACCCAAAAAATGTCCAAGGCCCGGCACAAGAGGATAAATTCCTGGGTGCTATTTGGTCAGGACCAGTAAAAAGAATACCACAGAAGGTGATTGATACGGTACAGCAGCTAAAGACTCCTTCAACTAATTCAGAAGCACAACGATTTATTGGTTTGATGGGATTCTGGAGACAACATATCCCTCACTTAGGATTAATATTGAGACCACTATATCAAGTTACACAAAAAAAGCACCCTTTCCAATGGGGACCTGAGCAGCAAGAGGCCTTTGAGGGAGCAAAAGATGCATTACAGAACTATTTTGCGTTAGGTACCATCACAGAAGGAGACCCATTTGAGCTGGAAATGATAGTACAGGATGATGTAGTGATGTGGAGTTTATGGCAGAGGCAAGGAAAAAAGTGAGTGCCACAGGGATTTTGGTCGAAGAGATTAACTCCCTCCATGAGCAATTACACCCCGTTAGAAAAAGAACTAGCAGGAGCATATTGGACGTTAGTAGAAACAGAGCGCATAACTGGTGACCGTCCGGTTACCCTAAGAACACGGGTCCCCTTACTAGGCTGGATAAGAGAAGGAGGGGTTGGCACTAAAGTAGGCAGGGTGCAGAAGTCTACCACCATAAAGTGGAAATGGTATCTGCAGCAGAGGGCAAAACCGGGGCCAGCAGGAGTGTCGAAGTTACAAGAAGATATGCTGGGGGCAATGGACTTACAAGCAATGGTCCCCTCACCAGAGCCATCTGAGATGGAGTCCTCACCATTTAAAACAGCCCCACCTTTTGAACAGCTCACAGAAGAACAGCAGCAAAATACATGGTTCACAGATGGTACCGCCCGGTACCATCAAGGAAAGAGACAATGGCAAAGAGTCGCATTCCAGCCTGCTACAGAAACGCTGTTGCTGCGAGGAGGAAATAATGGATCAAGTCAGCTTGCAGAACTGCAGGGGGTAGCAGCAGTGATCAAGCAGGCCCCCTTCGGAAAGAAAACGTTTGTGTACACTGACAGCTGGGCCACTTACCAAGGACTAGTAAGCTGGGCCCCGACTTGGCGCAAGGATGGATGGAAAATCAAAGGCACCCCCATTTGGGGAGGTGAGCAGCTATGGGAAGAGATGTGGGAGAAAGGGCACATATGTCAAATCTATGTGGGACATGTGGA
Organism: Pleurodeles waltl; assembly: GCF_031143425.1. Lineage (NCBI taxonomy): Eukaryota > Metazoa > Chordata > Amphibia > Caudata > Salamandridae > Pleurodeles > Pleurodeles waltl. Next base: position 742,599,543 of record NC_090447.1, on the reverse strand, counting down.
CGCCCATTGCCCATCAGACACCTCTCTTGCATCTCTATTCAACAACACCGTAGATCAGATGGCCAAAACACGAACAGTAGTCATCAATGAGGAGGCTGAAGCTGCTCTAGCAAACTGGGCTCATGCAACATCGGGACATCTAGGAGAGAGTGGCACTTATGCATGGGCACAGCAGCGACAGATTCCAGTCACTAAAGAACAGGTCCAACAAGCAGTAAAAGAGTGCCCCACATGCAACCAGATAAAACAAATGCCCCTGCAAAAGAAGCCTAGCGACCATATCAGAAGAGGAACCGCGGCCGCTACAGTGTGGCAATTGGACTATATTGGGCCGCTACCAAAGGAAGGAGGAAAAAGCTACGTATTGACCATGATGGACACCTACTCTGGCCTTATGTTGGGTATGCCCTGTAAGTCTGCAGGCCAAAAGTCCACTTTGCGAGGGCTAAACTACCTGATAAAGCATTATGGGGTACCTGATGAAATCCAAACAGATAGGGGCACACACTTTTCAGGGAAAACAGTGCAGGATTGGGCACAGGAACAGGGAATTCGGTGGATTTTACACCTTAGTTATTATCCACAAGCTGCAGGCATGATTGAGAGATATAACGGATTGTTGACAGAGCAGCTAAAAAAGTTATCAGCACATCAGACTCTAAAAGGATGGAGTAGTAATTTAGACAAAGCCTTGTTTGAATTGAACAATAGACCAGTTAGGCAGCAGACTCCTTTCATTCGGATGACAGGGCATGATAAAGAAATCACCCACACAGTGATTGTCTGGAAAACAGACCCTCGAGCTCGATTACCTTTACAGGCTACTTCTGGCAGTATAGGACTGGACCTGTTTGTTCCAGAGGATGGAGAAATACCCGTAGGACAGGTGAAGACTATTCCCCTAGGAATAGGAGTGAAAGTACCATCCGGAACATATGGTAGAATTGCCCCTCGATCCAGTCTAGCCATCAAGGGAGTGTCGGTGCTAGGGGGAGTCTTAGACCCAGATTTTAGAGGAGAGGTTAAAGTAGTATTATTGAAGAAAGGAGGTGCTACTGTATCGTATCAAGCACATGACAGACTTGCCCAATTGATTTGTGAACAAGCGTATACCCCCCACATTGAAGAAAGATCTGCCCCCCCCGATAACACTCAGAGAGGTGAAGGAGGATTTGGAAGCACAGGAAGAAGAGTATGGGTGCATCATCCAGGGAAAAGGCCAGAGGCAGGAGAGATATTGAGTCAAGGGGTGGGGAGTACATATGTTGTACTTTTAAAGAATTCTAATGTACCTGTATTTGTACCTGCAGTGAGACTTACCCCACGGTCGTAAATGATGACTTCTGCATCGATGATGTGGTTCCTGTTTGCGGTCATGATTATAACCGGAAAAAGTATATTAGTCCGACCAAATGTGGCAGAGAATGTCATCACGGACCTTCATGTCACTTGTGCACCTCAAGCCGCTAAGGTAACTGATGACCAGGGAAATGTTTCACTCTGCAACGTGAAGGTACCTGGAGGCAAATGGATGGCTGCCAAAGCTGTAACCTGGAACGTAACTGGACAGCAAATCCGACATGCCAATGGACTGAACGAGTTGCAGGGAATGCCCGCAACGGTACAGGCTTTAAATTACACGCTAAACATGATATGTAAATATTGTGATAGCATTGTACCTTTTACACCAGTACAGACATATCCGTGTAGATCTTATGATTGTTTAAACAAACAAGACATTTTACCGGGACATATGGTGGTTGTAACAATGTCTAATAGAACTACAGGAGTTCGATACTCCAAACCGCCTGCCTTTATGTTTTATGTAGCCGAAAGACGCATGGTCAGCAATTTAGGCAACGTTTCCATAGTTTGATATAGAATAGGATGTAAGCAAGCGTTACATGCAAGCATAATTAACCATATTGTGTTACAGATAACTATTGCCAAGGGGAATGTCTCTAAGTACGATCCATTATGCACACCATGAACACTACAGTTATGGCCCTTGCCGAAGTTACGCATCAGAAGAGATCTAGGATCCATGATAGCCGGGGCCACCGGAATTGGGGTAGGGGCCCTGAACGCTTTTGATATTGAAGCCTTCCGGAATAAGCTATCTTCAACAGGATATAATACAAGGGAGGCCATAAAAGTAATTTCACAATGGGGGCCCACACACTCACAAGAAGTATGGAAGGTTCTGCGTGGGTTGTATCGTGATTGGCAATGACATAATTTCACTTATGAACAATTTGGAAAAAGCTTTCAAAGCACCCAAACAATGTCCAAAGGAATTCAGTGCATAATATGGCAAAGTATTGTTAATCAACAGTATGTAGACTTCAAAGCGGAATGGGGACAGCTTCAAGGTGAATATTGGAGACAACAATTGCATTTGCCTGAGGAAATATGGGTAAAGCCTATACAATTCCATTGTGAGGGAGAGATGTGTTATGCTCATTTTTATATAGCTAGAAGTAATCTTCCTCCTGAAATATGGTGCCCCTTTATATTGCTCCCTGTAGTAATAGGTGAAGAATGGTGGATACCTCACACTGACAAAAAATGGATTGATCAAACAAATCACACAGTAGATCCCACTAGATGTGCAGATTGGTCTAAGGGGTGGGTATGTACCCACACTGGACGGGCGCTAGACCCATGCCTTCACCCAATACCAGGAGAATGTGAATGGTTACCTTATCCTATTAATGGCACAGACTTATATCAGATAGGAACAGAGAGTATATGTAACGTTACTAATCACCCCTTACTTATTAACGTATTTGTACAAACCACCGGAGAGCAGGTAATGTGTATGTGCAATATTACCAGCATTATTGACATAAATACTCACATCCTATACCAACCGACTAAGTTCACCACAACCACATTACAGACGCAAATGCAAGCACAGTTAGAATGGAAAATTCCGCTTGTTTTGAAGCTACCTAGATTAGAGGCAATCGGGCGTTACGCACAAATCACATTTGCTAAATTCGACATGGCAGCTAAATATACCAAGGATGCAGCCATACAGATGACCATAGACGCCAAACAGCTTATGCACATTGCTACACGCATCCAGCAAGAAACTGAGCACCATTGGTATGACATCTTCTTAGGTTGGGCACCAGGAGCTACAAAAACGCTAAATATAGTGTTACATCCGCTAATCTGGTTATTGATTGTCTGTGTCACGCTAATGATTATACTATGTAGACTATGGGGGTTATTACAACTTTGAAGAAGGTGTTAATCCATCCCAAAAGTGACGGTAAAGTGACGGATATACCACCAGCCGTATTACGAGTCCATTATTTCCTATGGAACTCGTAATACGGCTGGTGGTATATCCGTCACTTTTGGGACGGATTAACACCTCCTCCAAAGTTGTAATAACCCCCTATATGTACGCACAAACCAGCTTTATACTAAAATGCCGGCGCTTAGAATAATGCTAACAAGTATTCGTAGCAATCTGGCCAGCGAAGTGTTAGAATAAATACTTCTGGCTTCGCAAGCATTACGCTCATCTAATGGGTGGAGTGATCAGTGTAGTAGTAGGGAAAGGTGCGGAAGACATTGTAACGGGAAGGGTTAATTAGCTTGAACAGTGTAGATGAGCGTGATGCCTGCCGAAGCCAGAACAACGTGAAAGAAATTCAGGATGTTCTCTTTCAAGCTTGTTTTCTTTTGACATTCCATAGATAAACTTATTCGCAGCTGCATGTGTGAGAAACAGGCTGTAAAGGAGAGTCAGTCTTAACCTTGAGAACGAGACCACAGTAAAAGATGGAATGAAAACAATGGCCAGGGAATGGCAAGGCAGCCATGAGATATTTACTGATAACATGGCTAGAAAATACTGGAAGGGGGTAGAATCCAAGCTTCAGGTTATTTAAACACTGAAAGGTGGGTGAGGGAATTTTGAAGCTCGCAGATGGAGTTATGAAACTGTCATCTTCAGACCCAGAGCTGACTCCCTGTCTTGCTGTTCCAAGACCGTGACGCCCGAGGGGGAGAGAGGTCCAAGCGGGCGGTAGAGGGCTTCCCAGCATTCATGGACTAAGTTAAGTTCCACCCAGGGATGAAAGGCTTTTTTGTTTCTCTGCTCTATTATTATGATTGATTATTATTCTTGCACTGTGTTTATAATCTGAGAAATTCAGCTTGTTTATAGTTTTTTCCTGCCTTACTGAACATCGTAGTGTGAGTCTGCCACAGTAATTGAAATATGCATTTTAGTGTGCAGTAAATCAAAGCTTATCTGAAGTATTCAACTCGTTAATATTCTGCTCCCTGAACATCGTAGTGTATCACATGTTGGTATACAGTTATTCCAAGTTTATATCTGTCAATGAACTCTTTACTCAGATGTATACATAGATGCTCTTTGTAGTGTACTTATATATATATACATACATATATATAGATTTTTTTTTTATTTGCTATTCTCACTCTGTCAATGAACTCTTTGCTCATTCGTATACAAAGATACTATCTGTAGTGTACATATATATGAATAGATGCTTTTCATTGTTATTCTTATTCCACTATTGTTAATGTGCTAAATGCCTGCATGTACCTGAAATTATAGTAAAGCTCAATTGTATTCATAATTGGCGTGTGGTCCTTCATTGAGCGCCCTTATTGACTTATACCGAACAGGTGTCAACCAGTCACCTGGATAAGACAGGCTTGTGGTGGGCAGATGGGTTCGCAGTGCATGTCTTAGTTGAAGGTATCTAAAGAACTGTGTCTGGTTTAATTGAAATTCTGCTTGTAGGTCTTGGAACGATTTCATGGCCCTCCCTTTCAATATGTCCCCAACCAGGGAAATGCCTATTAGGTCCCATGTTGCGAATCCCTCCAGCGTGGCCGAGGCATACATCCATTTCCTTCTCCATAGCGGAGTCTGGAGGGTGATAACGGTATTCCAGTGAGTGTGGCGTAACGCGGCTCGGCATGCCAGGAAGACCACTTTGGTTGTTTCCTCCATGTCACGAGGAAGCGATGCTCCATACAGCATGTCAAGAACCTGTGGAAACCCCAGGAGTGTCAATTCTGTCTTATATGCCGGGTCTTCCCAGCCCCCATTAAACCAGTCATGGACCACTATCAATTGGGTAGCCAGGTAATATAGATAGGGATCTGACGCACCCAAACCTCCATCATACATTCCTTTCTGGCAATGTTGTATCGCTACTCAATGTCTATTACCTATCCATAGAAATCTTCCGGTGATGCTTTCGAGATTTTTGGCAAAATCATGATTTTGTATAGGGCCACCCGCCCCATCACATTCAAGGGGAGGGTTTGCCTTCTCTGCATGTCCGTTTTGATTCTTGTTAGCAGAGGAGATAGATTTTTGGCACATGTTAATTCGGGCAAAAGGGTTACCCAGATCCCTAGGTATTTAAAACTTAATTTGCGTATGGGTATGGTATTTTGCCAATCGAAGCAATCACGTGTGTTTACTAGCGGGATCAGAATTTATTTGGTGGAGTTCATCCTGAGACTAGTTTGTATTACCTTAGAAGGCAAAGGCTCCTTGGACCCGTTATACTGGGTTCCTCCAAATATAGAACATCATCTGCATATAGAGCTATCCTGTCTTCATGAGATGGACCCCATTTCCATCCTCAGTATACTGAGCCCGCTCTGATCATCTGGGCTAGAGGCTCAATGGCCAGGGTAAACAAAAGAGATCCCTGTCGAGTACCTCTGCGGATGTCGAACCTGTGGGATATGGTCCCATTAACCTGTACACAGGCCGTAGGGTTAGTGTATAATGCTTTAAATAGGTGGCAAAATTGTTTTTCTATGCCTGCCTGTCGGAGCACCAGTAGAAGGAATCCCCAGTCAACCGAATCAAAAGCCTTTTCAAAATCTATGAGCAAGAGGGACAGGCTTTGGGGCAACCGGCGTTTCTCCGCCAAGGCTACGTGTAGCCGGCGGATACAGTGTCGGGTACTGCGGGTTGCCATAAACCCACATTGGTCAGGATGGATTAGCCGCGGCAGGACCCTTTTGATGCGAGTGGCAAGGATAGAGGCGAAAATTTTAATTTCTGTGTTAATCGATGATATTGGTCTGTAATCCGCGCAGTGAGGCGAAGAGGGCTGGGTTTTGGGGAGCCCCACGATCATGGATGTATCTAGTTCAGGAGGAAAGGATCCACCTTTTCCTATTTCTGCGAAAAGGTGTAGGAGACGTGGGTTCAGGTCTTCTCTAAACACCTTATAATATTCTGGGGGGAACCCATCGGGACCAGGCGTCTTGCCAGCGTTTAATGTCGAGATTGCCGCCCCAATTTCTTCCTCTCTAATGGGTTCCTCTAAAAGCTGTGCTTCTATCATAGGTAACTGTGGGAGGGGGATCTTGTCAAGTAGTTGACGTGTTTGATGTAAATCTATTTGTGTAGATGCTTGGTACAGTGTATGATAATAGTTGGCAAAAGCATTCGCAATTTCAGTATGACCCGTAACCAGGGCCCCATCCCCGTCATAAATTTCAGGGACGATCTTGGAGGCCTGATTGCGGGAGATCAACCAATAAAGCATCTTCCCGGTCTTGTCCCCCCAGCCATATATCCTTCCAGTGCTGGCCCTCCATAAATGTTTTGCGGCCTCCAGGGATTGACCCCGTATCTCCTCTCAGATTAGGAGGTGTTGTCACATTAGTTTCTAGCTTGGGTTTATTACGTTGTCTCTTTTGAGGTTCATTGCTCGGAGCTCTAGCTGTGTGATATGTAGCGCTTTGGCACGTTCCTGATTACGTATCAGATTTTTAGCCATACCTCTAAATACCGCCTTCCCTGCCACCCATAGAACGCCCTCCGAGGTTACCGAACCTTTGTTTAGGTGGAAGTATTCTGCTTGTGCCTGATGTAATTGTTCCTTAAAGTGTTCATCTTGGAGATACCATGCGTTTAGCCGCCACATGGGGCGACGCCGGAGGCGGGCCGGGCCTAGTATGAGCCGGAGAGGGTCATGGTCAGAGATTCCTCTGGCTAGAATATTGATGTGTGAGAGGGTTGTACAATCTGTGCTCGGAAGAAGCATCAGGTCTATTCTGGATTGGGAGCCATGGGCTGCTGAGGTGTGGGTGAATTGTCTCTGCCTCAGATGCCATACCCGCCAGGCGTCACATAGTCCCGTGGCAGATAACCACCCCTTAATTTCGGTTGCCAGTGTACGTCTATATGTGGTGAGTGGGCCGTCTACATCTAAGGTCAGGTCTGGGGTTGCGTTGAAGTCGCCACCTAGAATAGTGTGCCCAGGGGGTAGGCCAGAGAGAAGTTTTGTGAGTGCCTGGAGGGTTGAGCTGACCAGGGAGGGAGGGGCGTAGATACTTATTATATCAAACGTGATCCCTTCTACCTTACCGGTAACCGCCCCTGTTGGTCTCTCCGTACTTGGATGTGTGTCATAGGGATGGTACAATGCAATAATATGGCTACTCCTCGTGACCCACGTGTCTATCCCGCATGGTACACTCTATCAAATCCTCGACGAGTCAGGAATGGGTATTTATCCCCCAAAAGGTGGGTTTCCTGCAACATGAGAATTTCTGGATGGTATCTATGTAAGGTGAATACTGCAGTACGTTTAACTTTGTCAAGGAGCCCATTGATGTTCCATGACATAATTTGTACTTGATTCATGGGGGGGGTGTGATTGTAGGTGGAATTTTTCAGTTGTTGAGCCAACATTTAGCTACTAGTTTGTGCGACTTTGAAGGACTTATCTTTCTATCTTCCTGCTGCCGATTCTCAGACTATATCTGTTGAGTCATTAAGCATCCTGCCCTGTGCCTCAATTAAAAAGAAATATGAATCTTGCCTTCGCATACAAATTCCAACATTGGCCTTTAGAACGAGTCCGGAACCCTCTTGCCCCCCAACTCCCTCCCCACCCCATACTTCCCCCCAGAAGCATCTGTCGCCCATATACATAGCCCCTCACTTCTAAAACTGGTGAGATGGCTTTTGAGTGGTAAGGCTGTGGTATTGGTGGCGGTGGACCCCTCCCTAGTATCGGATCATACATAAATGTATAATACTCGATGTGTGATCAAGTTAGGCATAACGCTTCTATTTCTGTGTTCATTGTCTTAAGTCTTTCCCAGAATAAGTTCCACCTATGCAGTCACAGGATTGGACTACGGGACAAGTCAGAGTCTTCTTGTGTCTCTAGCTGGATCTTGGTTGTGTCCTGTGGTTTCAGGCTTGTCAGGGTGGCTCTGGAATTCTCTTTCGATTGTGGGTGTCTGGGTTCTCATCGATGAGCCCCGGGAGGGGAGTCCGAGCTCGATCTATGTCTTCCTCTTCGTTTCCGAGAGCGTGTGCGCTGACTGCGCATCGGTTGTTGCCCCCTTGGGTGAGCTGGTGTTGTCTTAAGCGGTGGCCGTGATCCTGTTCTGTGCATATCTAGTGGGGTTTCTTCCGTTAGCCAGGTCCATGCCGCGGTCGGCTGCTCAAAGAAGTAGGTTGTATTATTATAGTAGATGATACTGGATGTCCATTGATCTAAGGTTTTGTTTCACTTCCATGAACGAGCGGCATTGTTGCTGTACCTCTAATGTGTAACTCGGGAAAAGGAGTACTTTAGTTCCATTGTAGAGGAGGTCTCTCCTGGAGCGAGCCTCCTGCAGGACCAGGTCTCTGTCTTTGAAGTTGAAGAGGCAGATTATTACTGGCATGTGTGGGGAGCCGGTTGGAGGCCTTGCACGCAGCGACCTATGGGCTCGTTCGATTGTGAACCCTGGCGTGAGGTGGTCTGCAGGCAACCAGGACCGGAACCACTCCTATAGGAACGTATCCAATGATGATTCTGCAGTGACCTTGGGAAGATCCACTAGGCGAAGATTGTTACGTTGAGATCTGTTTTTGGCGTCTTCAGCCCTCCTGTGTAGATCTGAGGTGCGTGTGGTCAGCATTGAGATTTGGGTTTTTAGAGTTGTTATTTCATCTTCTGCCGTGAAGATTCTCGACTCGGCCTCTGTGATTCGGGATACTGCATTGCGGAGATCTTGCCGGATCAGGGCGACATCCACTCCGACCTCCGCTATTTTTGATTCAACTGCTTTCTGGGAGGCCTGAATCGCCTGAAGGATCACCGCCAGGTCGCTGGACGATGTTTGTGGGTTATTACCGCCATTTGTGGTTGGGCCTTCCGACCGTGGGCCCACTGTACCAGTGGTCAATTGGTCCATACAAGTTTGTGCCGTTGTTTGTTTGATCGCTTTGTCTTTGCCCATGATGTTGGGTGCGGTTCTAACCTCTCTAGGGTTGCAGTGATCGGTCAATTTTGTTCTGCCCTACTGTAGGGCCTGATGGGAGATCCCTGTGGTCTAATCTGATTCCCTCTGTGGTATATCCTAATTTATGAATCTATTAGATAGTTCCAGGGGTATTGGGGGAACACGGTGTTGCAGAGTTTATTTCATCCTACTGTTTTGTTTTGTTATTGTCCTATCCCCTTCTATGTCCTTTACCCCGGCAGCATTTTTATTCACTCGATATGGTCCCGGGACTCCTCCCCTGTCCAGCCGGTAATGATGCCTGGCGTCCGGAGGAGGGGTGGTCAGCGAATAAGGAAAGTGTGAAAAGGGAGGCACTCCTTGTAATCCCTCATGTGTCACCTTCAGACTGCACCCCACCGTGGTCCGAAGGACGGAGATGGGGCCCCTCTCTGCTCACGGGGCCCGAAGGTCCAGATTCACCTCTCGGTATCCCATTGTTTGTCCCAGCTCATGTTTGTGGTTGCTGCTTGTTACTGCTACTTAATTTCTTCTTTCCTCTCTCCCGGGGAGACCAGTGGGGAGCACGTCACCGCAACACGGTCCGTAGTTGGCTGCCCTCAAGGCGATGTAATGTCTAGGCCCCAGACTGCTGCCAGCCCCGGGCTCCAAAACCCTCTCCCGGGCTCTAGCCAGGGGGGCCCTCGCTGTCATGGAGTCTCTTATCTCGGGGTGAAAGGGGGGCAACGAGCCTGCTGTTTCGGTCCTCCGGCTGATCACACCCGTGGTAGGCCCTCCATCCCGGCCCGCGTCCCAGCCTATAGCAGCATCAGCAGGGGTCCCCGTGCCCCGGCGAGCACCCGTCCGCTCAGGCGGCCCTCCCAGCGGTCTGCAGGTCCTCCTCCTAATATCGGGCTCTTGGCCTGCCAGGCCCGCACAGTTCGCAGGCCGACCACCCAGGCCACCAGCCCATGGAGCGCCCCAGACCCCCTTCCCAGCCCTCGTCACCACGGGAAGGGGGGGAAAAATCAGGGGGACCAGAGAATCGTGGCGCTGCCAGCCCGGGGCCTACCTTGATTTCTCCCAGTCACAGCGGCCCCGGCCGCGACCTGCACCTTCTCTGGCTCGGGGTCCGCAGCCCTGCCTCCAGGCCGTCCGGGCTGCCGCATCCTTTCCGCCGCAGCGGGTCGCGCCTCAGGTCTGTCCCTCAGCCACCATCTTGATCGGGGGAAGCAGCGGCCGAAAGCTGGGCAGCCAAAACTTCTGTCTCACAGGGCCGGGAGGGCCAGGAACCCGTCACTCGAGACTGGACAGGATAAAGAAACCCCGATGAAGCTTTCACGGTGTTGATGTGTACGGATAGTGATTTTATGAGAGGCGGATGATGGAGGGGTCCTGAGCACTACAAAAGTGCGACCGCCATCTTGACGCCCTGGCCACGCCCCCTCCAGTGTTTGTTTTTTAAACAATCTCTCCCTTACGTGGAATGTAGACTGTGCTAGCTTGGAATTGTGGATTCAGCCTGTCTGTATCCAATGAGATTCTGAATAGAGCAGCAGCTACCTTTCCCCTGCCCACAGGGACTGGACTTAGCTGATTGGGTAACTGAGTCCCTGTTGCACCTGAGCCCCGCACCCCCACACCTGCTCTGGCCCCTTAAGTTTGTGGAGGGAAGCCCAAGTCTGCCACCTCCATTTTGTGAGCCTCAGCGTCTTACCTGTGACCTGATACGGCCCATTGTTGAAGGATTGCAAAAAGACCTAGGTAAGGAGCCCTGATATTTTTCTGGGTAAATAGTATTATTTGTTCAAAAGTGTTTATTTCAGCTACCTGTGTCTGTTTTACTGTGGACTCTCTGTGTCTCAGGCAGCCTGGCCTCTTTTAAAGTGGTGTTTTTTTTTTAATGTGTTTTTGCTTTGACTGTGAATTGGCTTGATAATTTGTGGCACATAACTCCCCCCTCCTTTTTTCTTCTAAGTAAAAAGGCTACATAAATCTTGCAGTGTGTGTTTTTAGGAGACTGTTTTAATCTGTTTCTGTGATTTAAATTGTGTTTAAAAACTGTCTGCCCCCCTGATCATTGCCTTTAAAAATCCCCGATTTCAGAGTGAGTGCGCGCCCAGCAGTATTCCAGTGTTTGTTTTTTAAAGAATCTCTCCCTTACCTGGAAAGTAGAATCTGCTAGCTTGGAAGTGTGGATTCAGCCTGTCTGTATCCAAGGAGATTCTGAATAGAGCAGCAGCTGCCTTTCCCCCTACCCACAGGGACTGGACTTAGCTGATTGGCTCTCTGAGTCCCTGTTGCACCTGAGCCCCACCGTCCCAAACCTGCTCTTGCCCCTTAAGTTTGTGGAGGGAAGCCCAAGACAGCCACCTCCATTTTGTGAGCCTCAGAATCTTCCCTGTGTCCTGATACAGCCCAGTGTTCAAGGATTGCAAAAAGACCTAGGTAAGGAGCCCTGAGATTTTTCTGGGTAAATAGTATTATTTGTTCAAATGTGTTTATTTCAGCTACCTGTGTCTCTTTTACTGTGGACTCTCTATGTTTCAGGTAGCCTGGCCTCTTTTAAAGTGGTGTTTTTTTTAAAAATGTGTTTTTGCTGTGACTGTGAATTGCCTTGATAGTTTGTGGCACATAACTCCTCACCCCCCCCTTTTTTCTTCTAAGTAAAAAGGCTACATACATCTTGCAGAGTGTGTTTTTAGGAGACTGTTTTAATCTGTTTCTGTGATTTAAATTGTGTTTAAAAACTCTCTGCCCCCCCCTGTTTTCTAACTTTAAAAAAGCCCGATTTCAGAGTGCGCGCCCAGCAGTATTCCAGTGTTTGTTTTTTAAACAATCTCTCCCTTACCTGGAAAGTAGACTCTGCTAGCTTGGAATTGTGGATTCAGCCTGTCTGTATCCTAGGAGATTCTGAATAGAGCAGCAGCTGCCTTTCCCCCTGCCCACAGGGACAGGACTTAGCTGATTGGCTCTCTGAGTCCCTTTTGCACCTGAGTCCCGCCGTCCCACACCTGCTCTGGCCCCCTAAGTTTGTGGAGGGAAGCCCAAGACAGCCACCTCCATTTTGTGAGCCTCAGCATCTTCCCTGTGTCCCGATACAGCCCAGTGCTCAAGGATTGCAAAAAGACCTGGGTAAGGAGCCCTGAGATTTTTCTGGGTAAATAGTACTATTTGTTCAAAAGTGTTTATTTCAGCTACCTGTGTCTGTTTAACTGTGGACTCTCTTTTTCAGGCAGCCTGGCCTTTTTTAAAGTGGTGTTTTTTTTTATTTATTTTTGCCTTGACTGTGTGAGTTGCTTTGCTAGTTTGTGGCACATAACCCCCCCTTTTTTCTTCTAAGTAAAAAGGCTACATACATCTTGCAGAGTGTGTTTTTAGGAGACTGTTTTAATCTGTTTCCGTGATTTATATTGTTTAAAAACTGTCTGCCCCCCTGTTTTTTGCAATTAAAAAAGCCCGATTTCACAGTGCGCGCCCAGCAGAATTCCAGTGTTTGTTTTTTAAACAATCTCTCCCTTACCTGGAAGGTAGACTCTGCTAGCTTGGAAGTGTGGATTCAGCCTGTCTGTATCCAAGGAGATTCTGAATAGAGCAGCAGCTGCCTTTCCCTCAGCCCACAGGGACTGGACTTAGCTGATTGGCTCTCTGAGTCCCTGTTGCACCTGAGCCCCGCCCCCCACACCTGCGTTGGCCCCTTAAGTTTGTGGAGGGAAGCCCAAGACCGCCACCTCCAATTTGTGAGCCTCAGCATCTTCCCTGTGTCCTGATACAGCCCAGTGTTCAAGGATTGCAAAAAGACATAGGTAAGGAGCCCTTAGATTTTTCTTGATAAATAGTATTATTTGTTCAAAAGTGTTTATTTCAGCTACCTGTGTCTGTTCTACTGTGGAGTCTCAGTCTTTCAGGCAGCCTGGCCTCTTTTGAAGGGGTGTTTCTTTTTAATTAGTTTTTGCTGTGACTGTGTGAATTGCCTTGCTAGTTTGTGGCACATAACTCCACCCCCTTTTATCTTCTAAGTAAAAAGGCTACATACATCTTGCAGAGTGTGTTTTTAGGAGACTGTTTTAATCTGTTTCTGTGATTTAAATTGTGTTTAAAAACTGTCTGCCCCCTTGATCTTTGCCCTTAAAAATCTCCGATTTCAGGGTGCGCGCCCAGCAGTATTCCAGTGTTTGTTTTTGAAGCAATCTCTACATTACTTGGAAAGTAGACTCTGCTAGCTTGGAAGTGTGGATTCAGCCTGTCTGTATTCAAGGAGATTCTGAATAGAGCAGCAGCTACATTTCCTCCTGCCCACAGGGACTGGACTTAGCTGATTGGCTCTCTGAGTCCCTGTTGCACTTGAGCCCCGTCCCCCCACACCTGCTCTGGCCCCTTAAGTTTGTGGGGGAAAGCCCAAGACAGCCACCTCCAGTTTGTGAGCCTCAGCATCTTCCCTGTGTCCTGATACAGCCCAGTGTTCAAGGATTGCAAAAAAAGACCTAGGTAAAGAGCCCTGAGATTTGGCTGGCTAAATAGTATTATTTGTTCAAAAGTGTTTATTTCAGCTACCTGTGTCTGTTTTACGGTGGACTCTCTGTGTTTCAGGCACCCTGGCCTTTTTTAAAGTGGTGTTTTTTAAAATCTATTTTTGCCTTGACTGTGTGAATTGCTTTGCTAGTTTGTGGCACATAACCCCCCCTTTTTTCTTCTAAGTAAAAAGGCTACATGCATCTTGCAGAGTGTGTTTTTAGGAGACTGTTTTAATCTGTTTCTGTGATTTATATTGTTTAAAAACTGTCTGCCCCCCTGTTTTTTGCAATTAAAAAAGCCCGATTTCACAGTGCGCGCCCAGCAGAATTCCAGTGTTTGTTTTTTAAACAATCTCTCCCTTACCTGGAAGGTAGACTCTGCTAGCTTGGAAGTGTGGATTCAGCCTGTCTGTATCCAAGGAGATTCTGAATAGAGCAGCAGCTGCCTTTCCCTCAGCCCACAGGGACTGGACTTAGCTGATTGGCTCTCTGAGTCCCTGTTGCACCTGAGCCCCGCCCCCCACACCTGCTTTGGCCCCTTAAGTTTGTGGAGGGAAGCCCAAGACCGCCACCTCCAATTTGTGAGCCTCAGCATCTTCCCTGTGTCCTGATACAGCCCAGTGTTCAAGGATTGCAAAAAGACATAGGTAAGGAGCCCTTAGATTTTTCTTGATAAATAGTATTATTTGTTCAAAAGTGTTTATTTCAGCTACCTGTGTCTGTATTACTGTGGAGTCTCAGTCTTTCAGGCAGCCTGGCCTCTTGTGAAGGGGTGTTTCTTTTTAATTAGTTTTTGCTGTGACTGTGTGAATTGCCTTGCTAGTTTGTGGCACATAACTCCACCCCCTTTTATCTTCTAAGTAAAAAGGCTACATACATCTTGCAGAGTGTGTTTTTAAGAGACTGTTTTAATCTGTTTCTGTAATTTAAATTGTGTTTAGAAACTGTCTGCCTCCCTGTTTTTTGCCTTTAAAAAAACCCGATTTCAAAGTGCGCGCCCAGCAGTATTCCAGTGTCTGTTTCTTAAATAATCTCTCCCTTTCCTGGAAAGTAGACTCTGCTAGCTTGGAAGTGTGGATTCAGCCTGTCTGTATCCAAGGAGATTCTGAATAGAGCAGCAGCTGCCTTTCTCCCTGCCCACAGGGACTGGACTTAGATTATTTCAGCTACCTGTGTCCTACTGTGGACTCTCTGTGTTTCAGGCAACCTGGCCTGATTTTGTGAGCCTCAGCATCTTTCCTGTGTCCTGATACAGCCCAGTGTTCAAGGATTGCAAAAAGACCTAGGTAAGGAGCCCTGAGATTTTTCTGGGTACATAGTATTATTTGTTCAAAAGTGTTTATTTCTTCTGCCTGTGTCTGTTTTATTTTAGACTCTCTGTGTTTCAGGCAGACTGGCCTCTTTTAAAGTGGTGTTTTTTTTTTATTCGTTTTTGTTGTGACTGTGTGAATTGCATTGCTAGTTTGTGGCACATAACTCCCCCCTTTTTTCTTCTAAGTTAAAAGACTATATACATCTTGCAGAGTGTGTTTTTAGGAGACTGTTTTAATCTGTTTCTGTGATTTAAATTGTGTTTTAAAACTGTCTGACCACCTGATCTTTGCCTTTAAAAATCCCTGATTTCAGAATGCGCGCCCAGCAGTATTCCAGTGTTTGTTTTTGAAACAATCTCTCCCTTACTTGGAAAGTAGACTCTGCTAGCTTGGAAGTGTGGATTCAGCCTGTCTGTATTCAAGGAGATTCTGAATAGAGCAGCAGCTGCCTTTCCTCCTGCCCACAGGGACTGGACTTAGCTGATTGGCTCTCTGAGTCCCTGTTGCACCTGAGCCCCGTCCCCCCACACCTGCTCTGGCCCCTTAAGTTTGTGGAGGGAAGCCCAAGACAGCCACCTCCATTTTGTGAGTCTCAGCCTCTTCCCTGTTTCGTGATACCGCCCAGTGTTCAAGGATTGCAAAAAGACCTGGGTACAGAGCCCTGAGATTTTTCTGGGTGAATAGTATTATTTGTCCAAAAGTGTTTATTTCAGCTACCTGTTTCTGTTTTACTGTGGACTCTCTGTGTTTCAGGCAGCCTGGCCTCTTTTAAAGTGGATTTTTTTTTACAATTTGTTTTTGCTGTGACTGTGTGAATTGCCTTGCTAGTTTGTGGCACATACCCCCACCTTTTTTCTTCTAAGTAAAAAGGCTACATACATCTTGCCAATTGCGTTTTTAGGAGACTGTTTAATTTGTTTCTGTGATTTAATTGTGTTTAAAAACTGTCTGCCCCCCTGTTTTTTGCCTTTAAAAAAAGACAGTTTTCAGAGTGCGCGTTCAGCAGTATTCCAGTGTTTGTTTTTTAAACAATCTCTCCCTTACCTGGAAAGTAGACTCTGCTCGCTTGGAAGTGTGGATTCAGCCTTTCTGTATCGAAGGAGATTCTGAACAGAGCAGCAGTTGCCTTTCCCCCTGCCCACAGGGACTGGACTTAGCTGATTGGCTCTCTGAGTCCCTGTTGCACCTGAGCCCTGCCCCCCCACAAATGTTCTGGCCCCTTAAGTTTGTGAAGGGAAGTCCAAGACAGCCACCTCCATTTTGTGAGCCTCCGCATCTTCCCTGTGTCCTGATACAGCCCAGTGTTCAAGGATTGCAAAAAGACCTAGGTAAGGAATCCTGAGATTTTTCTGAGTAAAATGTACTATTTGTTCAAAAGTGTTTATTTCAGCTACCTGTGTCTGTTTTACTGTGGACTCTCTGTATTTCAGGCAGCCTGGCCTCTTTAAAGGTGGTGTTTTTTTTTATTTTGTTTTTGCCAAGACTGTGTGAATTGCCTTGCTAGTTTGTGGCATATAACCCCCCCCAATTTTTTCTTCTAAGTAAAAAGGCTACATACATCTTGCAGAGTATGTTTTTAGGAGACTGTTTTAATCTGTTTCTGTGATTTAAATTGTGTTTAAAAACTGTCTGCCACCCTGTTTTCTGCGTTTAAAAAAGCACGATTTTAGAGTGCACGCCCAGCAGTATTCCAGTGTTTTTTTTTAAACAATCTCTCCCTTACTTGGAAAGTAGACCCTGCTAGCTTGGAAGTGTGGATTCAGCCTGTCTGTATCCTAGGAGATTCTGAATAGAGCAGCAGCTGCCTTTCCCCCTGCCCACAGGGATTGGACCTAGCTGATTGGCTCTCTGAGTCCCTGTTGCACCTGAGCCCCACACCCCCCCACACCTTCTCTGGCCCCTTAAGTTTGTGGAGGGAAGCCAAAAAGAGCATCCTCCATTATGTGAGCCTCAGTATCTTCGCTGTGTCCTGATACAGCCCAGTGTTCAAGGATTGCAAAAAGACCTAGGTAAGGAGCCCTGAGATTTTTCTGGGTAAATAGTATTATTTGTTCAAAAGTGATTCTTTCAGCTACCTGTCTGTTTAACTGTGGACTCTCTGTGTTTCAGGCAGCCTGGTCTCTTTTAAAGTGGTTTTTTTTTTAAACGTGTTTTTGCTGTGACTGCGTGAATTGCCTTGCTACTTTGTGGCACCTAACCCCCCCCTTTTTTCTTCTAAGTAAAAAGGCTACATACATCTTGCAAAGTGAGTTTTTAGGCAACTGTTTTAATCTGTTTCTGTGATTTAAATTGTGTTTAAAAGCTGACTGCCCCCCTGTTTTCTACCCTTAAATAAGCCCGATTTCAGAGTGCGCGCCAAGCAGTATTACAGTGTTTGTTTTTTAAACAATCTCTCCTTTACCTGGAAAGTAGTCTCTGCTAGCTTGGAAGGGTGGATTTAGCCTGTCTGTATCCAAGGAGATTCTGAACAGAGCAGCAGCTGCCTTTCCCCCTGCCCACAGGGACTGGACTTAGCTGATTGGCTCTCTGAGTCCCTGTTGCACCTGAGCCCCGCCATTCCACACCTGCTCTGGCCCCTTTAGTTTGTGGAGGGAAGCCCAAGACAGCCACCTCCATTTTGTGAACCTCAGCATCTTCCCTGTGTTCTGATACAGCCCAGTGTTCCAGGATTGCAAAAAGACCTAGGTAAGGAGCCCTGAGATTTTTCTGGGTAAATAGTATTATTTGTTCAAATGTGTTTATTCCAGCTACCTGTGTCTGTTGTACCTTAGAGTCTGTGTTTCAGGCAGACTGGCCTCTGTTAAAGTGGTGTTTTTTGTTTTATTTGTTTTTGCCGTGACTGCGTTAATTGCCTTGCTAGTTTGTGACACATAACTCCCCCCCTTTTTTCTTCTAAGTAAAAAGGCTGCATACATCTTGCAGAGTGTGTTTTTAGGAGACTGTTTTAATCTGTTTCTGTGATTTAAATTGTGTTTAAAAACTGTCTGCACCCCTGTTTTTTGCCTTTAAAAAAGCCCAATTTCAGAGTGAGCGCCCAGCAGTATTCCAGTGTTTGTTTTTTAAAGACTCTCTCCCTTACCTGGAAAGTAGACTCTGCTAGCTTTGAAGTGTGGATTCAGCCTGTTTGTATCCAAGGAGATTCTGAATAGAGCAGCAGCTGCCTTTCCTCCTGCCCACAGGGACTGGACTTAGCTGATTGGCTCTCTGAGTCCCTGTTGCACCTGAGCCCCACCCCCCCACACCTGCTCTGGCCCCTTAATTTTGTGGAGAGAAGCCCAAGACAGCCAACTCCATTTGGTGAGCTTCAGCATCTTCCCTGTTTCCTGATACAGCTCAGTGTACAAGGATTGCAATAAGACCTAGGTAAGGAGCCCTAAAATGTTCCTGGGTAAATAGTATAATTTGTTCAAAAGTGTTTATATCAGCTACCTGTGTCTGTTTTACTGTGGACTCTCTTTGTTTCAGGCAGCCTCGCTTCTTTTAAAGTGGTGTTTTTTTTAATGCATTTTTGCTGTGACTGTGTGAATTGCCTTGCTAGTTTGTGGCACATAACCCCCACCCTTTTCTTCTAAGTAAAAAGGCTACACAAATCTTGCAGACTGTGTTTTTAGGAGACTGTTTTTATCTGTTTCTGTGATTTAAATTGTGTTTAAAAACTGTCTGCCCCCCTGTTTTCTGCCTTTGAAAAGCCAGATTTCAGAGTACACACCCAGCAGTATTCCAGTGTTTGTTTTTTAAAGACTCTCTCCCTTACCTGGAAAGTTGACTCCGCTAGCTTGGAAGTGTGGATTCTGCCTGTCTGTATCGAAGGAAATTCTGAATAGAGCAGCAGCTGCCTTTCCCCCTTCCTACAGGGACTGGACTCAGCTGATTGGCTCTCTCAGTCCATTTTTCACCTGAGCCCTGCCCTCCCCCCACCTGCTCCGGGCCCTTAAGTTTCTGGAGGAAAGCCCAACATAGCCACCTCCATTTTGTGAGCCTCAGTATCTTCCCTGTGTCCTGATACAGCTCATTGTTCAAGGATTGCAAAAAGACCTAGGTAAGGAGCCCTGAAATGTTCCTGGGTAAATAGTATTATTTGTTCAAAAGTGTTTATTTCAGCTACCTGTGCCTGTTTTACTGTGGACTCTCTGTGTTTCAGGCAGCCTGGCCTCTTTTAAAGTGGTGTTTATTTTTAATTTGTTTTTGCCGTTACTGTGTGAATTGCCTTGCTAGTTTGTGGCACGTAGCCCCTCTCGCCCTTTTATCTTTTAAGTAAAAAGGCTACATACATCTTGCTGAGTGTGTTTTTAGGAGACTGTTTTAATCCGTTTCTCTGATTTAAATTGTGTTTAAAAACTGCCTGCCCCCCCTGAATTTTGCCTTTAAAAAAATCACGATTTAAGCGTGCTCACCCAGCAGTATTACAGTGTTTGTTTTTTAGACAATCTCTCCCTTACCTGGAAATAAGATTCTGCTAGCTTGGAAGTGTGGATTCAGCCTGTCTGTATCCTAGGAGATTCTGAACAGAGCAGCAGCTGCCTTCCCCACTGCCCACAGGGACTGGACTTAGCTGATTGGCTCTCTGAGTCCCTGTTGCACCTGAGCCTCACCCCCCCACACCTGCTCTTTCCCCTTAGGTTTGTGGAGGGAAGACCAAGACAGCCACCTCCATTTTGTGAGCCTCAGCATCTTCCCTGTGTCCTGATACAGCCCAGTGTTCAAGGATTGCAAAAAGACCTAGGTAAGGAGCCCTGAGATTTTTCTGGCTAGATAGTATTATTTGTTCAAAAGTGTTTATTTCATCTACCTGTGTCTGCTTTACTATGGACTCTCTGTGTTTCAGGCAGCTTGGCCTCTTTTAAAGTGGTGTTTGTTTTTAAAAACATTTAGTTGTGACTGTGTGAATTGCCTTGCTAGTGTGTGGCACATAACCCCCCCCTTTTTTTCTTCTAAGTAACAGACTACAAACATCTTGCAGAGTGTGTTTATAAGAGACTGTTTTAATCTGTTTCTGTGATTTAAATTGTGTTTAAAAACTGTCTGCCCCCCTGTTTTTTGCCTTTAAAAAAGAACGATTTCAGAATGTGCGCCAGCAGTATTCCAGTGTTTGTTTTTGAAACAATCTCTCCCTTACCTGGAAAGGAGACTCTGCTAGCTTGGAAGTGTGGATTCAGCCTGTCTATATGCAAGGAGATTCTGAATAGAGCAGCAGCTGCCTTTCCCCCTGCCTACAGGGACTGGACTTAGCTGATTGGCTCTTTGCGTCCCTGTTGCAACTGATCCTCTCCGTCCCACACCTGCTCTGGCCCCTAAAGTTTGTGGAGGGAATCCAACGACAGCCACCTCCATTTTGTGAGCCTCAGCATCTTCCCTGTGTCCTGATACAGCCCAGTGTTCAAGGATTGCAAAAATACCTAGGTAATGAGCCCCGAGATTTTTCTGGGTAAATAGTATTATTTGTTCAAAAGTGTTTATTTCAGCTACCTGTGTCTGTTTTACTGTGGAATCTCTGTGTTTCAGGCCTCCTGGCCACTTTTAAAGTGGTGTTTTTTTAAATCAGTTTTTGCCGTGACTGTGTGAATGGCCTTGCTAGTTTGTAGCACTTAACCCCCCCCCTTTTTTCTTCTAAGTAACAAGGCTACATACATCTTGCAGAGTGTGTTTTTAGGAGACTGTTTAATCTGTTTCTGTGATTTAAATTGTGTTTAAAAACTGTTTTCCCCCCTGTTTTTTGCCTTTCAAAAAGCCTGATTTCAGAGTGCGTGCCCAGCAGTATTCCATTGTTTGTTTTTTAAACAATCTCTCCCTTACCTGAAAAGTAGACTCTGCTAGCTTGGAAGTGTGGATTCAGCCTGTCTGTATCCAAGGAGATTCTGAATAGAGCAGCAGCTGCCTTTCCCCCTGCCTACAGGGAATGGAATTAGCTGATTGGCTCTCTGAGTCCCCTGTTGCACCTGAGCCCCGTCCCCCCACACCTGCTCTGACCCCTTAAGTTTGTGGAGGGAAGCCCAAGACAGCCACCTCAATTTTGTGAGCCTCAGCATCTTCCCTTTGTCCTGATACAGGCCAGTGTTCAAGGATTGCAAAAAGACCTAGGTAAGGAGCCCTCAGATTTTTCTGGGTGAATAGTATTATTTGTTCAAAAGTGTTTCTTTCAGCTTCCTGTGTCTGTTTAACTGTGGACGCTCTGTTTTTCAGGCAGCCTGGTCTCTTTTAAAGTGGTGTTTTTGTAAAATTAGTTTTTGCCGTTACTGTGTGAATTGCCTTGCTAGTTTGTGGCACATACCCCCACATTTTTTCTTCTACGTAAAAAGGCTACATACATCTTGCAGAATGTGTTTTTAGGAGACTGTTTAATCTGTTTCTATGATTTAACTTGTGTTTAAAAACTGTCTGCCCCCTATTATTTGCCTTTAAAAAAGCCCAATTTCAGAGTGCGCGCACAGCAGTATTCTAGTGTTTGTTTTTGAAACAATCTCTCCCTTACCTGGAAAGTAGACTCTGCTAGCTTGGAAGTGTGGATTCAGCCTATCTGTATCCTAGGAGATTCTGAATAGAGCAGCAGCTGCCTTTCCCCCTGCCCACAGGGACTGGACTTAGCTGATTGGCTCTCTGAGTCCCTGTTGCACCTGAGCCCCTCCCCCCACACCTGCTCTGGCCCCTTAAGTTTGTGGAGGGAAGCCAAAGACAGCCACCTCCATTTTGTGAGCCTCAGCATCTTCCCTGTGTCCTGATACCGCCCAGTGTTCAAGGATTGCAAAAAGACCTGAGTAAGGAGCCCTGAGATTTTTCTGGGTGAATAGTATTATTTGTTCAAAGGTGTTTATTTCAGCTACCTGTGTCCGTTTTACTGTGGACTCTCTGTGTTTCAGGCAGCCTGGCCTCTTGTAAAGTGGTGTTTTTTTAAAATGTGTTTTTGCTGTGACTGTGTGAATTGCCTTGATAGTTTGTGGCACATAACTCCCCCCCCCCCTTTTTTCTTCTAAGTAAAAAGGCTACATACACCTTGCAGAGTGGGTTTTTAGGAGACTGTTTTAATCTGTTTCTGTGATTTAAATTGTGTTT
Source organism: Pleurodeles waltl (assembly GCF_031143425.1). Taxonomy (NCBI): domain Eukaryota; kingdom Metazoa; phylum Chordata; class Amphibia; order Caudata; family Salamandridae; genus Pleurodeles; species Pleurodeles waltl. Next base: position 742,577,420 of record NC_090447.1, on the reverse strand, counting down.
AAAAACTGTCTGCCCCCCTGTTTTTTGCCTTTAAAAAAGCCCAATTTCAGAGTGCGCGCCCAGCAGTATTCCAGTGTTTGTTTTTTAAACAATCTCTCCCTTACCTGGAAAGTAGACCCTGCTAGCTTGGAAGTGTGGATTCAGCCTGTCTGTATTGAAGGAGATTCTGAATAGAGCAGCAGCTGCCTTTTCCCCTGCCTACAGGTACCGGACTTAGCTAATTGGCTCTGTGAGGTCCTGTTGCAGCTGAGCCCCGCCGTCCCACACCTTCTCTGGCCCCTTAAGTTTGTGGATGGAAGCCCAAGACAGCCACCTCCATTTTGTGAGCCTCAGCATCTTCCCTGTGTCCTGATACCGCCCAGTGTTCAAGGATTGCAAAAAGACCTGAGTAAGGAGCCCTGAGATTTTTCTGGGTGAATAGTATTATTTGTTCAAAAGTGTTTATTTCAGCTACCTGTTTCTGTTTTACTATGGACTCTCTGTGTTTCAGGCAGCCTGGCCTCTTTTAAAGTGGATTTTTTTTTTAATTTGTTTTTGCTGTGACTGTGTGAATTGCCTTGCTAGTTTGTGGCACATAACCCCCCTCTTTTATCTTCTAAGTAAAAAGGCTACATACATCTTGCAGAGTGTGTTTTAAGAGACTGTTTTAATCTGTTTCTGTGATTTAAATTGTGTTTAAAAACTGTCTGCCCCCCTGTTTTTTGCCTTTAAAAAAGCCCAATTTCAGAGTGCGCGCCCAGCAGTATTCCAGTGTTTGGTTTTTAAACAATCTCTCCCTTACCTGGAAAGTAGACTATGCTAACTTGGAAGGGTGGATTCAGCCTGTCTGTATCTAAGGAGATTCTGAATAGAGCAGCAGCTGCCTTTCCCCGTGCCAACAGGGACTGGACTTAGCTGATTGGTTCTCTGAGTCCCTGTTGCACCTGAGCCCCGCCCCCCACACCTGCTCTGGCCCCTCAAGTTTGTGGAGGGAAGCCCAAGACAGCCACCTCCATTTTGTGAGCCTCAGCATCTTCCCTGTGTCCTTATACAGGCCAGTGTTCAAATATTGCAAAGAGACCTAGGTAAGGAGCCCTGAGATTTTTCTGGGTAAATAGTATTATTTTTTTTTAAGTGTTTCTTTCAGCTACCTGTGTCTGTTTAACTGTAGACTCTCTGTGTTTCAGGCTGCCTGGTCTCTTTTAAAGTGGTGGTTTTTTTTATTTGTTTTTGCTGTGACTGTGTGAATTACCTTGCTAGTTTGTGGCACATACCCCCACCTTTTTTCTTCTAAGTAAAAAGGCTACATACATCTGGCAGATTGTGTTTTTAGGAGACTGTTTAATCTGTTTCTATGATTTAGATTGTGTTTAAAATCTGTCTGCCCTCCTGTTTTCTGCCTTTAACAAAGCCCGATTTCAGAGTGTGCGCCCAGCAGTATTCCAGTGTTTGTTTTTTAAACATACCTGGAAAGTAGACTCTACTAGCTTGGAAGTGTGGATTCAGCCTGTCTGTATTCAAGGAGATTCTGAATAGAGCAGCAGCTGCCTTTCCCGCTGCCTACAGGGACTGGACTTAGCTGATTTGCTCTGTGAGTCCCTGTTGCACCTGAGCCTCGCCGTCCCACACCTGCTCTGGCCCCTTAAGTTTGTGGAGGGAAGCCCAAGACAGCCACCTCCATTTTCTGATCCTCTACATCTCCCCTGTGTCCTGATACCGCCCAGTGTTCAAGGATTGCAAAAAGACCTAGGTAAGGAGCCCTGAGATTTTTCTAGGTAAATAGTATTATTAGTTCAAAAGTGTTTATTTCAGCTACCTGTGTCTGTTTTACTGTGGACTCTCTGTGTTTCAGGCAGCCTGGCCTCTTGTAAAGTGGTGTTTTTTTAAAATGTGTTTTTGCTGTGACTGTGTGAATTGCCTTGATAGTTTGTGGCACATAACTCCCCCCCCCCCCTTTTTCTTCTAAGTAAAAAGGCTACATACACCTTGCAGAGTGGGTTTTTAGGAGACTGTTTTAATCTGTTTCTGTGATTTAAATTGTGTTTAAAAACTGTCTGCCCCCCTGTTTTTTGCCTTTAAAAAAGCCCAATTTCAGAGTGCGCGCCCAGCAGTATTCCAGTGTTTGTTTTTCAAACAATCTCTCCCTTACCTGGAAAGTAAACTCTGCTAGCTTGGAAGGGTGGATTCAGCCTGTCTGTATCCAGGGAGATTCTGAATGGAGCAGCAGCTGCCTTTTCCCCTGCCCACAGGGACTGGACTTAGCTGATTGGCTCTCTGAGTCCCTGTTGCACCTGAGCCCCGCCGTCCCACACCTGCTCTGCCCCTTAAGTTTGTGGAGGGAAGCCCAAGACAGCCACCTCCATATTGTGAGCCTCAGCTTCTTCCCTGTGTCCTGATACAGCCCAGTGTTAAAGGATTGCAAAAGACCTGGGTAAGGAGCCCTGAGATTTTTCTGGGTGAATAGTATTATTAGTTCAAAAGTGTTTATTTCAGCTACCTGTGTCAGTTTTACTGTGGACTCTCTGTGTTTCAGGCAGCCTGGCCTCTTTTAAAGTGGATTTTTTTATTTATTCGTTTTTGCTGTGACTGGGTGAATTGCCTTGCTAGTTTGTGGCACATAACCCCCCTCTTTTATCTTCTAAGTAAAAAGGCTACATACATCTTGCAGAGTGTGTTTTTAGGAGACTGTTTTAATCTGTTTCTGTGACTTAAATTGTGTTTAAAAACTGTCTGCCCCCCTGTTTTTTGCCTTTAATAAAGCCCAATTTCAGAGTGCGCGCCCAGCAGTATTCCAGTGTTTGGTTTTTAAACAATCTCTCCCTTACCTGGAAAGTAGACTATGCTAACTTGGAAGGGTGGATTCAGCCTGTCTGTATCCAAGGAGATTCTGAATAGAGCAGCAGCTGCCTTTCCTCGTGCGCACAGGGACTGGACTTAACTGATTGGCTCTCTGAGTCCCTGTTGCACCTGAGCCCTGCCCGCCCACACCTGCTCTGGCCCCTCAAGTTTGTGGAGGGAAGCCCAAGACAGCCACCTCCATTTTGTGAGCCTCAGCATCTTCCCTGTGTCCTGATACAGCCCAGTGTTCAAGGTTTGCAAAAAGACCTAGGTGAGTAGGCCTGAGATATTTCTGGAAAATAGTACTATTTGCTCAAAGTGTTTATTTAAGCTACCTGTGTCTGTTTTACTGTGGGCTCTCTGTGTTTCAGGCAGCCAGGTCTCTTTTAAAGTGGTGTTTTTTTTTAATTCGATTTTTGCAGTGACTGTGTGAATTGCCTTGCTAGTTTGTGGCACATACCCCCATCTTTTTTCTTCTAAGTAAAAAAGGCTACATACATCTTGCAGATTGTGTTTTTACGAGACTGTTTAATCTGTTTCTGTGATTTAAATTGTGTTTAAAAACTGTCTGCCCCCCTGATCTTTGCCTTTAAAATTCCCCGATTTCAGAGTGCGCGCCCAGCAGTATTCCATTGTTTGTTTTTGAAACAATCTCTCCCTTACTTGGGAAGTAGACTCTGCTATCTTGGAAGTGTGGATTCAGCCTGTCTGAATCCAAGGAGATTCTGAATAGAGCAGCAGTTTCCTTTCCCCCTGCCCACAGGGACTGGACTTAGCTGATTGGCTCTCTGAGTCTCTGTTGCACCTGAGCCCCGCCCCCCCACACCTGCTCTGGCCCCTTAAGTTTGTGGAGGGAAGCCCATGACAGCCACCTCCATTTTGTGAGCCTCAACATCTTCCCTGCGTCCTGATACAGCCCAGTGTTCAAGGATTGCAAAAAGACCTAGGTGAGGAGGCCTGAGATATTTCTGGGAAATAGTACTATTTGTTCAAAAGTGTTTATTTCAGCTAACTGTGTCTGTTTTACTGTGGGCTCTCTGTGTTTCAGGCAGCCTGGCCTCTTTTAAAGTGGTGTTTTTTTTTTTAATGTGTTTTTGCCGTGACTGTGTGAATTGCCTTGCTAGTTTGTGGCACCTAACCCCACCCCTTTTTTCTTCTAGGTAAAAAGGATACATACATCTTGCAGAGTATGTTTTTAGGAGACTGTTTTAATCTGTTTCTCTGATTTAAATTGTGTTTAAAAACTGTCTACCCCCCTGTTTTCTACCTTTAAAAACTCCTATTTCAGAGTGCGTGCCCAGCAGTATTCCAGTGTTTGTTTCGTAAACAATCTCTCCCTTACCTGGAAAGTAGATTCTGCTAGCTTGAAAGTGTGGATTTAGCCTGTCTGTATCTAAGGAGATTCTGAATAGAGCAGCAGCTGTCTTTCCCCCTGCCCACAGGGACTGGACTTAGCTGATTGGCTCTCTGAGTCCCTGTTGCACCTGAGCCCCCCCCCCCCCCACACCTGCTCTGGCCCCTTAAGTTTGTGGAAGGAAGCCAAAGACAGCCACCTCCATTTTGTGAGCCTCAGCATCTTCCCTGTGTCCTGATACAGCCCAGTGTTCAAGGATTGCAAAAAGACCTAGGTAAGGAGCCCTGAGATTTTGTCTGGGTAAATAGTATTATTTGTTCAAAAGTGTTTATTTCAGCTACCTGTTTCTGTTTTACTGTGGACTCTCTGTATTTCAGGCAGCCTGGGCCCTTTTAAAGTGGTGTTTTTTTTTTATTCATTTTTTTCTGTGACTGTGTGAATTGCCTTGCTACTTTGTGGCACTTAACCCACCCCTTTTTTCTTCTAAGTAAAAAGGCAACATACATCTTGCAGAGTGTGTTTTTAGGAGACTGTTTAAATCTGTTTCTGTTATTTAAATTGTGTTTAAAAACTGTCTGCCCCCTGTTTTTTGCATTTATAAAAGCCTAATTTCAGAGTGTGCGCCCAGCAATATTCCAGTGTTTGTTTTTAAAAAAATCTCTCCCTTACCTGGAAAGTAGACTCTGCTAGCTTGGAAGTGTGGATTCTGCCTGTCTGTATCCAAGGAAATTCTGAATAGAGCAGCAGCTGCCTTTCCCCCTCCCCACAGGGACTGGACTTAGCTGATTGGCTCTCTGAGTCCCTGTTGCACCTGAGACCCTCCCCCCACACCTGCTCTGGCCCCTTAAGTTTGTGGAAGGAAGCCAAAGACAGCCACCTCCATTTTGTGAGCCTCAGCATCTTCCCTGTGTCCTGATACAGCCCAGTGTTCAAGGATTGCAAAAAGACCTAGGTAAGGAGCCCTGAGATTTTTCTGGGTAAATAGTATTATTTGTTCAAAAGTGTTTATTTCAGCTACCTGTGTCTGTTTTACTGTGGACTCTCTCTGTTTCAGGCAAACTGGCCTCTTTTGCCGTGACTGTGTGAATTGCCTTGCTAGTTTGTGGCACATAACTCCCCCCTCCCTTTTTCTTCTAAGTAAAAAGGCTACATACATCTTGCAGAGTGTGTTTTTAGGAGCCTGTTTTAATCTGTTTCTGTGATTTAAATTGTGTTTAAAAACTGTCCGCCCCCCTGATATTTGCCTTTAAAAATCCCTGATTTCAGAGTGCGCGCCCAGCAGTATTCCAGTGTTTGTTTTTTAAACAATCTCTCCCTTGCCTAGAAAGTAGACCCTGCTAGCTTGGAAGTGTGGATTCATTTTGTGTGTATCCTAGGAGAGTCTGAATAGAGCAGCAGCTGCCTTTCCCCCTGCCCACAGGGACTGGACTTAGCTGATTGGCTCTCTGAGTCCCTGTTGCACCTGAGCCCTGCTCCCCCACACCTGCTCTGGCCCCTTAAGTTTGTGGAGGGAAGCCCAAGACAGCCACCTCCATTTTGTGAGCCTCAGCATCTTCCCTGTGTCCTGATACAACCAGTGTTCAAGGATTGCAAAAACACCTAGGTAAGGAGCCCTGAGATTTTTCTGGGTAAATAGTATTATTTGTTCAAAAGTGTTCATTTCAGCTACCTGTGTCTGTTTTATTGTGGGCTGTCTGTGTTTCAGGCAGCCTGTCCTCTTTAAAAGTGGTGTTTTTTTAAAATTTTGTTTTTGCCGTAACTGTGTGAATTGCCTTGCTAGTTTGTGGCATATAACCCCCCCCCCCTTTTTTTCTTCTAAGTAAAAAGGCTACATTCATCTTGCAGAGTATGTTTTTAGGAGTCTGTTTTAATCTGTTTCTGTGTTTTAAATTGTGTTTAAAAACTGTCTGCCCCCTGATTTTTGCCTTTAGAAAAGCACAATTTAAGAGTGCGCGCCCAGCAGTATTCCAGTGTTTGTTTTTTAAACAATCTCTCCCTTACCTGGAAAGTAGACTCTGCTAGCTTGGAAGTGTGGATTCAGCCTGTCTGTATCCTAGCAGATTGTGAATAGAGCAGCAGCTGCATTTCCCACTGCCACAGGGACTGGACTTAGCTGATTGGCTCTCTGAGTCCCTGTTGCACCTGAGCCTCGCTCCCCCCACACCTGCTCTAGCCCCTTACGTTTGTGGAGGGAAGCCCAAGACAGCCACCTCCATTTTCTGATCCTCTACATCTCCCCTGTGTCCTGATACAGCCCAGTGTTCAAGGATTGCAAAAAGACCTATGTAAGGAGCCCTGAGATTTTTCTGGGTAAATAGTATTATTTTTTCAAAAGTGTTCATTTCAGCTACCTGTTTCTGTTTTACTGTGGGGTCTATGTGTTTCAGGCAGCCTGGACTCTTTTAAAGTGTTTTTTTTTTTTTATTAGTTTTTCCTGTGACTGTGTGAATTGCATTGCTAGTCTGTGGCACATAACTCCCCCCCTTTTTTCTTCTAAGTAAAAAGGCTATATACATCTTGCACAGTGCGTTTTTAGGAGACTGTTTTAATCTGTTTCTGTGATTTAAATTGTGTTTAAAAACTGCCTGCCCCCCTGTTTTTTGCCTTTAAAAAAGGACAATTTTAGAGTGCACGCCCAGCAGTATTCCAGTGTTTGTTTTTTAAACAATCTCTCCCTTACCTGGAAAGTAGATTCTGCTAGCTTGGAAGTGTGGATTCAGCCTGTCTGTATCCAAGGAGATTCTGAATAGAGGAGCAACTGCCTTTCCCCCTGCCCACAGGGACTGGACTTAGCTAATTTGCTCTCTGAGTCCCTGTTCCACCTGAGCCCCGTCCGCCCCCACACCTGCTCTGGCCCCTTAAGTTTGTGGATGGAAGCCAAGGACAGCAACCTCCATTTTCTGACCCTCAGCATCTTCCCTGTGTCCTGATACAGCCCACTGTTGAAGGATTGCAAAAAGACCTAGGTAAGGAGCCCTGAGAATTTTCTGGGTAAATAATATTATTTGTTCAAAAGTGTTTCTTTCAGCTACCTGTGTCTGTTTAACTGTGGACTCTTTGTGTTTCAGGCAGTCTGGTCTCTTTTAAAGTGGTGTTTTTAAAAAATTAGTTTTTGCCGTGACTGTGTGAATTGCCTTGCTAGTTTGTGGCACGTACCCCCCCCCCTTTTTTCTTCTAAGTAAAAAGGCTACATACATCTTGCAGATTGTGTTTTTAGGAGACTGTTTAATCTGTGTCTGTGATTTAAATTGTGTTTGAAAACTGTCTGCCCCCCTGTTTTCTGCCTTTAACTAAGCCCGATTTTAGAGGGCGCATCGAGCTGTATTCCTGTGTTTGTGTTTTAAACAATTTCTCCCTTACCTGGAAAGTAGACTCTGCTAGCTTGGAAGTGTGGATTCAGCCTGTCTGTATCCAAGGAGATTCTGAATAGAGCAGCAGCTGCCTTTCCCCCTGCCCACAGGGACTGGACTTAGCTGATTGGCTCTCTGAGTCCCTGTTGCACCTGAGCCCCTCCCCCCAAACCTGCTCTGGCCCCTTAAGTTTGTGGAGGTAAGTCCAAGACAGCCACCTCCATTTTGTGAGCCTCAGCATCTTCCCTGTGTCCTGATACAGCCCACCGTTCAAGGATTGCAAAAAGACCTAGGTAAGGAGCCCTGAGAGTTTGCTGGGTAAATAGTATTATTTATTCAAAAGTCTTTATTTTAGCTACCTGTGTCTGTTTTACTGTGGACTCTCTGTGTTTTAGGTAGCCTGGCCTCTTTAAAAGTAGTGTTTTTTTTTTATTTGTTTTTGCCATGAATGTGTGAATTGTCTTGCTAGTTTGTGCCACATACCCCTCCCTTTTTTCTTCTAAGTAAAAAGGCTACATATATCTTGCAGAGTGTGTTTTTAGGACACTGTTTTAATCCGTTTCTGTGATTTAAATTGTGTTTAAAAACTGTCTGCAACCCTGTTTTTTGCCTTTAAAAAAGCACAATTTAAGAGTGCGAGCTGAGGAGTATTCCTGTGTTTGTTTTTTAAACAATCTCTCTTTTGCCTAGAAAGTAGACCCTGCTAGCTTGGAAGTGTGGACTCAGCCTGTCTGCATTCAAGGATATTCTGAATAGAGCAGCAGCTGCCTTTCCCCTTGCCCACAGGGACTGGACTTAGCTAACTGGATCTCTGAGTCCCTGTTGCACCTGAGCCCCGCCCCCCCACACCTGCTCTGGCCCCTTAAGTTTGTGGATGGAAGCCAAAGACAGCAACCTCCATTTTCTGACCCTCAGCATCTTCCCTGTGTCCTGATACAGCCCAGTGTTCAAGGATCGCAAAAAGACGTAGGTAAGGAGCCCTGAGATTTTTTTGGGTAAATAGTATTATTTGTTCAAAAGTGTTTATTTCAGCTACCTGTGTCTGTTTTACTGCGGACTCTCTGTGTTTCAGGCAGCCTGGCATCTTTTAAAGTGGTGTTTTTTTTTAATTTGTTTTTGCCGTGACTGTGTGAATTGCCTTGCTAGTTTGTGGCACATAATCTCCCCCCCCCCTTTTTTCTGCTAAGTAAAAAGGCTACATACATCTTGCAGAGTGTGTTTTTACGAGACTCTTTTAATCTGTTTCTGTGATTTAAATTGTGTTTAAAAACTGTCTACCCCCTGATCTTTGCCTTTAAAGAAAAACAGATTTCAGAGTGCGTACCCATCAGTATTTCATTGTTTGTTTTTGAAACAATCTCTCCCTTACTTGGAAAGTAGACTCTGCTGGCTTGGAAGTGTGGATTCAGCCTGTCTGTATCCAAGGAGATTCTGAATAGAGCAGCAGCTGCCTTTCCCCCTGCCCACAGGGACTGGACTTAGCTGATTGACTCTCTGAGTCCCTGTTGCACCTGAGCCCCGTCCCTGACACCTGCTGTGGCCCCTTAAGTTTGTGGAGGGAAGCCCATGACAACCACCTCCATTTTGTGAGCCTCAGCATCTTCCCTGTGTCCTGATACAGCCCAGTGTTCAAGGATTGCAAAAAGACCTAGGTAAGGAGCCCTGAGATTTTTTTGGGTAAATAGTATTATTTGTTCAAAAGTGTTTATTTCAGCTACCTGTGTCTGTTTTACTGCGGACTCTCTGTGTTTCAGGCAGCCTGGCATCTTTTAAAGTGGTGTTTTTTTTTTATTTGTTTTTGCCGTGACTGTGTGAATTGCCTTGCTAGTTTTTGGCTCTTAACCCGCCCCATTTTTTCTTCTAATTAAAAGGCTACATACATATTGCAGAGTGTGTTTTTAGGAGACAGTTTTAATCTATTTCTGTGATTTAAATTGTGTTTAAAGACTGTCTGCTCCCCTGTTGTATGCCTTTAAAAAAGCCCGATTTCAGAGTGCGCGCCCAGCAGTATTCCAGTGTTTTTTTTTTTTTTGATAAACACATTTTTATTGTTTTTCAGACATATACAGAAAAGGAAGTCAAAAACAGGTTCAAGTACAAGGCAAGGACGAATGGAATTTGTACATCTTATCATTGTTTTAGTATCGTTGTTAGCCATCAACAATAATGGGTTGTGATGCTATCAGCAGATCTAGCCACCGTAGTGTAGCAGTGAAACATTAAGTATCTTATTACATATCTGGTTTATGTCATCAATTCTAGCCATCGTCCCCATATCTTTTCCAATTTGTGTGGGCACCCTGTAGACTCAGATACCAGTTTCTCCTGATTGGCACACCAATCCACCCCCTTCCTCTATTTCTGGATCAACGGGCCTTCTGGGGACGTCCACGGTGCAGAGATATCTCTCTTAGCGACTAATAATGCCGTAGCTGTCCGTGTTCGTTTACCACGTGTTCCTCCCATTTCTTCCATTACCCCCAGTAGGATTAGCTTGGCTGATTTTTGTATTTCTTGACCCAGTCCCCTTCCTATATCTCAGATCACCCCTTCCCAGTATTTTTGTATTTTTTGACAGGTCCATACCAAATGAAAGAAGTCTGCTGGTTTATTCAGGCTTCTTGGGCATTTGGCAGAAGGGCGGGCTCTCATTTTGTGTAGTTTGGATGGTGTCAGGCCCCATATAAATAATAGAATTGTATCATGCTGAACCTTGCCGATATTGCCAATACCGTGGGCGCCATCAAGGCTTCCCTCCATTCCGTTTCTTCTAGGGGTCCGAGCCAGTATTCCCACTTAGTCCTTAAAATGACTAAGTTATCAGGAGTGTTGTTGATTAGTGTTTTGTAAAGTTGAGAAATGCCTTTCCCCTCCATATTTCCCATGAGTATTTTGGCTTCCAGTGGGTTAAAGTCCGGTGTAGGGCTTGTGGTGGGCAGATGGGTTCGCAGTGCGTGTCTTAGTTGAAGGTATCTAAAGAACTGTGTCTGGTTTAATTGAAATTCTGCTTGCAGGTCTTGGAACGATTTCATGGCCCTCCCTTTCCATATGTCCCCAACCAGGGAAATGCCTATTAGGTCCCATGTTGCGAATCTCTTCAGCGTGGCCGAGGCATACATCCATTTCCTTCTCCATAGTGGAGTCTGGAGGGTGATAACGGTATTCCAGTGAGTGTGGCGTAACGCGGTTCGCCATGCAAGGAAGACCACTTTGGTTGTTTCCTCCATGTCCCGTGGAAGCGATGCTCCATACAGCATGTCAAGAACCTGTGGAAACCCCAGGAGTGTCAATTCTGTCTTATACGCCAGGTCTTCCCAGCCCCCATTAAACCAGTCATGGACCACTATCAATTGGGTAGCCAAGTAATATAGATAGGGATCTGACGCACCCAAACCTCCATCATACATTCCTCTCCGGCAATGTTGTATCGCTACTCAATGTCTATTACCTCTCCATAGAAATCTTCCGGTGATGCTTTCGAGATTTTTGTACCAGGAGTGGGGGATGAGGATGGGAACATTTTTGAATATGTATAGGAGTCTTGGCATGATCATCATTTTGTAAAGGGCCACCCGCCCCATCACATTCAAGGGGAGGGTTTGCCATCTCTGCATGTCCGTTTTGATTCTTGTTAGCAGAGGAGATCGATTTTTGGCCCATGTTAATTCAGGTAAAACGGTTACCCAGATCCCTATGTATTTAAAACTTAATTTGCGTATGGGTACGGTATTTTGCCAATCGAAGCAATCACTTGTGTTTGCTAGCGGGATCAGGTTGATTTGGTGGAGTTCATCCTGAGACCTGAGATAAGTTCGTATTTCCTTAGAAGGCAAATGCTCCTTGGACCCGTTATACTGGGTTCCTCCAAATATAGCAGAACATCTGCATATAGAGCTATCCTGTCTTCATGAGATGGACCCCATTTCCATCCTCGGTATACTGAGCACGCTCTGATCATCTGGGCTAGAGGCTCAATGGCCAGGCTAAACAAAAGAGGGGATAGGGGACATCCCTGTTGAGTACCTCTGCGGATGTCGAACCTGTGGGATATGGTCCCATTAACCTGTACACAGGCCGTAGGGTTAGTGTATAATGCTTTAATTAGGTGGCAAAATTGTTTTTCTATGCCTGCCCGTCGGAGCACCAGTAGAAGGAATCCCCAGTCAACCGAATCAAAAGCCTTTTCAATATCTATGAGCAAGAGAGCCATGCTTTGGGGCAACCGGTGTTTCTCCGCCAAGGCTACATGTAGCCGGCGGATACAGTGTTGTGTACTGCGGGTTGCCATAAACCCACATTGGTCAGGATGGATTAGCTGCGGCAGGACCCTTTTGATGCGAGTTTCAAGGATAAAGGCAAACATTTTAATTTCTGTGTTAATCAATGATATTGGTCTGTAATCCGTGCAGTGAGGCGAAGGGGGCTGGGTTTTGGGGAGCACCACGATCATGGCTGTATCTAGTTCAGGAGGAAAGGATCCACCTTTTCCTATTTCTGCAAAAAGGCGTAGGAGACGTGGGGTCAGGTCTTCTCAAAACACCTTATAATATTCTGGGGGGGAACACATCAGGACCAGGCGTCTTGCCAGCGTTTAATGTCCAGATTGCCACCCAAATTTCTTCCTCTCTAATGGGTTCCTCTAAAAGCTGTGCTTCTATCATAGGTAACTGTTGGAGGGGGATCTCGTCAAGAAGTTGACGTGTTTGATGTGAATCTATTTGTGTAGATGCTTGGTACAGTGTATGATAATAGTTGGCAAAAGCATCTGCAATTTCGGTATGATCCGTAACCAGGGCCCCATCCCCGTCATAAATTTCAGGGCCGATCTTGAAGGCCTGATTCCGGGAGATCAAGCAATACAGCATCTTCCCGGTCTTGTCCCCCCAGCCATATATATCCTTCCAGTGCTGGCCCTCCATAAATGTTTTGCGGCCTCCAGGGATTGACCCCGTATCTCCTCTCAGATTAGGAGGAGTTGTCACATCAGTTTCTCGCTTGGGTTTATTACGTTGTCTCTTTCGAGGTTTATTGCTCAAAGCTCTAGCTGTGTGATATGTAGCGCTTTGGCATGTTCCTGATTACATATCAGATTTTTAGCCATACCACTTAATACCGCCTTCCCTGCCACCCACAGAGTGCCCTCCGAGGTTACCGAGCCTTCGTTTAGGTGGAAGTATTCTGCTTGTGCCTGACGTAATTGTTCCTTAAAGTGTTCATCTTGGAAATACCATGCGTTTGGCCGCCACATGGGGCGACGCCAGGGGCGGGCCGGGCCTAGTATGAGCCGGAGAGGGTCATGGTCTGAGATTCCTCTGGCTAGAATCTTGATGTGTGAGACGGTTGTACAATCTGTGCTCAGAAGAAGCATCAGGTCTATTCTGGATTGGGAGTCATGGGCTGCTGAGGTGTGGGTGAATTGTCTCTGCCTCGGATGCCATATGCGCCAGGCGTCACATAGTCCTGTGGCAGATAACCACCCCTTAATTTCGGTTGCCAGTGTACGTCTATATTTCGTGAGTGGGCAGTCTACATCTAAGGTCGGGTCCGGGGTTTCGTTGAAGTCGCCACCTAGTATAGTGTGCCTAGGGGGTAGGTCAGAGAGAAGTTTTGTGAGTGCCTGGAGGGTTGAGCTGACCAGGGAGGGAGGGGCGTAGATACTTATTATATTAAACGTGATCCCTTCTACCTTACCGGTAATGGCTACAAACCGCCCCTGTTGGCCTCTCCGTACTTGGATGTGTGTCATAGGGAAGGTACAATGCAATAATATGGCTACTCCTCGTGACCCACGTGTGTATCGTGCATGGTACACTCTATCAAATCCTCGACGAGTCAGGAATGGCTATTTATCCCCCAAAAGGTGGGTTTCCTGCAACATGAGTGTTTCTGGATGGTATCTATGTATGAAGGTGAATACTGCAGTACGTTTAATTTTGTCTAGGAGCCCGTTGATGTTCCATGACATAATTTATACTTGATTCATGGGGGGTGTGTGATTGTAGGTGGAATTTTACAGTTGTTGAGCCAACATTTAGCTACTAGTTTGTGCGACTCTGAAGGACTTATCTTTCTATCTTCCTGCTGGTGATTCTCAGACTCTATTATATCTGTCGAGTCATTAAGCTTCCTGCCCTGTGCCTCAATTAAAAAAAAATATGAATCTTGCCTTCGCATACAAATTCTAACATTGGCCTTTAGAACGAGGCCGGAACCCCCTTGCCCCCAACTCCCTCCCCAACCCATACTTCCCCCCCAGAAGCATCTGTCGCCCATATACATAGCCCCTCACTTCTAAAACTGGTGAGCTGGCTTTTGAGTGGTAAGGCTGTGGTATTGTGGCGGTGGACCCCTCCCTAGTATCGGATCATGCATAAATGTATAATACTCGATGTGTGATCAAGTTAGGCATAACGCTTCTATTTCTGTGTTCATTGTCTTAATTCTTTCCCAGAATAAGTTCCACCTATGCAGTCACAGGATTGGACTATGGGACAAGTCAGAGTCTTCTTGTGTCTCTAGTTGGATCTTGGTTGTGTCCTGTGGTTTCAGGCTTGTCAGGGTGGCTCTGGAATTCTCTTTCAATTGTGGGTGTCTGGGTTCCGATCGATGAGCCCCGGGAGGGGAGTCCGTGCTGGATCTATGTCTTCCTCTTCGTTTCCAAGAGCGTGTGCGCTGACTGCTCATCGGTTGTTGCCCCCTTGGGTGTGCTGGTATTGTCTTAAGCGGTGGCCTTGATCCTGTTCTGTGCATATCTAGTGGGGTTTCTTCCGTTAGCCAGGTCCATGTCGCGGTCGGCTGCTCAAAGAAGTAGGTTTTATTATTATAGATCACCCGGAGTGTGGCTGGAAACAGGAGATGATACTGGATGTCCATTGATCTAAGCTTTTGTTTCACTTCCATGAACGAGCGGCGTTGTTGCTGTACCTCTAATGTGTAATCCAGGAAAAGGAGTACTTTCGTTTCATTGCAGAGGAGGTCTCCCCTGGAGCGAGCCTCCCGCAGGACTAGGTCTCTGTCTTTGAAGTTGAAGAGGCAGATTATTACTGGCATGGGTGGGTAGCCGGGTAGAGGCCTTGCGCGCAGCGACCTACGGGCTCGTTCGATTGTGAACCATGGCGTGAGGTGGTCTGCCGGCAACCAGGACCGGAACCACTCCTCTAGGAACGTATCCAAAGATGATTCTGCAGTGACCTTGGGAAGACCCACTAGGCGAAGAATGTTATGTCGAGATCTGTTTTTGGCGTCTTCTGCCCTCCTGTGTAGATCTGAGGTGCGTTTGGTCAGCATTGAGATTTGGGTTTTTAGAGTTGTTATTTCATCTTCTGCCGTGGAGATTCTCGACTCGGCCTCTGTGATTCGTGATACTGCATTGCGGATATCTTGCCGTATCAGGGCAACATCCACTCCGACCTCCCCTATTTTTGATTCGACTACTGTCTGGGAGGCCTGAATCGCCTGAAGGATCGCCACCAGGTCGCTGGACGATGTTTGTGGGTTATTACCGCCATTTATGGTTGGGCCTTCCGACCATGGGTCCACTGTACCTGTGGTGAATTGGTCCATACGAGTTTGTGCCGTTGTTTGTTTGATTTCTTTGTCTTTGCCCATGATGTTGGGTGCGGTTCTAACCTCTCTAGGGTTGCAGTGATCGGTCAATTTCGTTCTGTCCTACTGTAGGGCCTGATGGGAGATCCCTGGTGATCTAATCTGATTCCCTCTGTGGTATATCCTAATTTATGAATCTATTAGATAGTTCCAGGGGTATTGGGGGAACACGGTGTTGCAGAGTTTATTTCATCCTACTGTTTTGTTTTGTTATTGTCCTATCCCCTTCTATGTCCTTTACCCCGGTAGCATTTTTATTCACTCTAAATGGTCCCGGGACTCCACCCCTGTCCAGCCGGTAAGGATGCCTGGCGTCCGCAGGAGGGGTGGTCAGCGAATAAGGAAAGGGTGAAAAGGGAGGCACCCTCTTGTAATCCCTAATGTGTCAGCTTCAGACTGCACCCCACTGTGGTCCGAAGGACGGAGATGGGGCCCCTCTTTGCTCACAGGGCCCGAAGGTCCAGATTCACCTCTCGGTATCCCAGTGTTTGTCCCAGCTCACGTTTGTGGTTGCTGCTTGTTACTGCTACTTAATTTCTTCTTTCCCCTCTCCCGGGGAGACCAGTGGGGAGCGCGTCACCGCAACAAGGTCCGTAGTTGGCCGCCCTCAAGGCGATGTAATGTCTAGGCCCCGGACTGCAGCCAGCCCTGGGCTCCAAAACCCTCTCCCGGGCTCTAGCAGGGGGGCCCCTCGCTGCCATGGAGTCTCTTATCTCGGGGGGGGGGAAGGGGGACAACGAGCCTGCCGGTTCCGTCCCCGGCTGATCACACCCGTGGTAGGCCCTCCATCCCGGCCCCGCGTCCCAGCCTATAGCAGCATCAGCAGGGGTCCCCGTGCCCCGGCGAGCACCTGTCCGCTCAGGCGGCCCTCCCAGCGGTCTGCAGGTCCTCCTCCTAATATCGGGCTCTGGGCCTGCCAGGCCCCGCACAATTTGCGGCCGAGCACCCAGGGCTCCGGCCCACGGAGCGCCCTCGACCCCATTCCCAGCCCTCGGTCACCAGAGGAAGGGGAGGGAAAAATCAGGGGGAGCAGAGAATTGCGCCGCTGCCGGCCCGGGGCCTACCTTGATTTCTCCCAGTCACAGCGGCCGCGACCCGCACCTTCTGTGGCTCAGCGTCCGCAGCCCTGCCTCCAGGCCGTCCAGGCCACTGCCGCCTTTCCTCCGCAGCGGGCCGCACCTCAGGTCTGTCCCTCAGCCACCATCTTGATCGGGGGAAGCAGCGGTCAAATGCTGGGCAGCCAAAACCTCTGTCTCACGGGGCTGGGAGGGCCGGGAACCCGCCACTCGAGACGGGGCAGGATAAAGGAACCCCGATGAAGCTTTCATGGTGTTGATGTGTACGGATAGTGATTTTATGAGAGGCGGATGACGGAGGGGTCCTGAGCACTACGAAAGTGCGACCGCCATCTTGACGCCCTGGCCACGCCCCCTCCAGTGTTTGTTTTTTAAACAATCTCTCCCTTATGTGGAAAGTAGACTCTGCTAGCTTGGAAGTGTGGATTCAGCCTGTCTGTATCCTAGGAGATTCTGAATATAGCAGCAGCTGCCTTTCCCCCTGCCCTCAGGGACTGGACTTAGCTGATTGGCTCTCTGAGTCCCTGTTGCACCTGAGCCCCGCCCCCCCACACCTGCTCTGGCCCCTTAAGTTTGTGGAGGGAAGCCGAAGACAGCCACCTCCATTTTGTGAGCCTCAGCATCTTCTCTGCGTCCTGATACAGCCCAGTGTTCAAGGATTGCAAAAAAAGACCTAGGTAAGGAGCCCTGAGATTTTTCTGGTTAAATAGTATTATTTGTTCAAAAGTGTTTATTTCATCTACCTGTGTTTGTTTTACTGTGGACTCTCTGTGTTTAAGCCAGCCTGTCCTCTTTTAAAGTGGTGTTTTGTTTTAATTTGTTTTTGCCGTGACTGTGTGAATTGCCTTGCTACTTTGTGGCACCTAACCCCCCCCTTTTTTTTCTTCTAAGTAAAAAGGCTACATACATCTTGCAGAGTGTGTTTTTAGGAGACTGTTTTAATCTGTTTCTGTGATTTATATTGTGTTTAAAAACTGTCTTCCCCCCTATTTTCTACCTTTAATAAAGCCAGATTTAAGAGTGCGCGCCCAGCAGTATTCAAGTGTTTGTTTTTTAAACAATCTCTCCCTTACCTGGAAAGTAGACTCTGCTAGCTTGGAAGTGTGGATTTAGCCTGTCTGTATCCAAGGAGACACTGAATAGAGAAGCAGTTGCATTTCCCCCTGCCCACAGGGACTGGTCATAGCTAATTGGCTCTCTGAGTCCCTGTTGCACCTGAGCCCCGCCCCCGACACCTGCTGTGGCCCCTTAAGTTTGTGGAGGGAAGCCCACGACAACCACCTCCATTTTGTGAGCCTCAGCATCTTCCCTGTGTCCTGATACAGCCCAGTGTTCAAGGATTGCAAAAAGACCTAGGTATGGAGCCCTGAGATTTTTCTGGGTAAATAGTATTATTTGTTCAAAAGTGTTTATTTCAGCTACCTGTGTCTGTTTTACTGTGGACTCTCTGTGTTTCAGGCAGCCTGGCATCTTTTAAAGTGGTGTTTTTTTTTTTAATTAGTTTTTGCCGTGACTGTGTGAATTGCCTTGCTAGTTTGTGGCACATAATCTCCCCCCCCCCCCTTTTTTCTGCTAAGTAAAAAGGCTACATACATCTCGCAGAGTGTGTTTTTACGAGACTCTTTTAATCTGTTTCTGTGATTTAAATTGTGTTTAAAAACTGTCTACCCCCTGATCTTTGCCTTTAAAGAAAAACAGATTTCAGAGTGCGTGCCCATCAGTATTTCATTGTTTGTTTTTGAAACAATCTCTCCCTTACTTGGAAAGTAGACTCTGCTGGCTTGGAAGTGTGGATTCAGCCTGTCTGTATCCAAGGAGATTCTGAATAGAGCAGCAGCTGCCTTTCCCCCTGCCCACAGGGACTGGACTTAGCTGATTGACTCTCTGAGTCCCTGTTGCACCTGAGCCCCGTCACTGACACCTCCTGTGGCCCCTTAAGTTTGTAGAGGGAAGCCCATGACAACCACCTCCATTTTGTGAGCCTCAGCATCTTCCCTGTGTCCTGATACAGCCCAGTGTTCAAGGATTGCAAAAAGACCTAGGTAAGGAGCCCTGAGATTTTTTTGGGTAAATAGTACTATTTGTTCAAAAGTGTTTATTTCAGCTACCTGTGTCTGTTTTACTGCGGACTCTCTGTGTTTCAGGCAGCCTGGCATCTTTTAAAGTGGTGTTTTTTTTAAATTAGTTTTTGCCGTGACTGTGTGAATTGCCTTGCTAGTTTGTGGCTCATAACCCGCCCCATTTTTTCTTCTAATTAAAAGGCTACATACATATTGCAGAGTGTGTTTTTAGGAGACAGTTTTAATCTATTTCTGTGATTTAAATTGTGTTTAAAAACTGTCTGCCCCCCTGTTTTATGCCTTTAAAAAAGCCCGATTTCAGAGTGCGCGCCCAGCAGTATTCCAGTGTTTTTTTTTGTTTTGATAAACACATTTTTATTGTTTTTCAGACATATACAGAAAAGGAAGTCAAAAACAGGTTCAAGTACAAGGCAAGGACTAATGGAATTTGTACATCTTATCATTGTTTTAGTATCGTTGTTAGCCATCAACAATAATGGGTTGTGGTGCTATCAGCAGATCTAGCCACCGTAGTGTAGCCGTGAAACATTAAGTATCTTATTACATATATGGTTTATGTCATCAATTCTAGCCATCGTCCCCATATCTTTTCGAATTTGTGTGGGCACCCTCTAGACTCAAATACCAGTTTCTCCTGATTGGCACACCAATCCACCCCCTTCCTCCATTTCTGGATCAACGGGCCTTCTGGGGACGTCCACGGTGCAGAGATATCTCTCTTAGCGACTAATAATGCCGTAGCTGTCAGTGTTCGTTTACCACGTGTTTCTCCCATTTCTTCCATTACCCCCAGTAGGATTAGCTTTGCTGATTTTTGTATTTCTTGACCCAGTCCCCTTCCTATATCTCAGATCACCCCTTCCCAGTATTTTTGTATTTTTTGACAGGTCCATACCAAATGAAAGAAGTCTGCTGGTTTATTCAGGCATCTTGGGCATTTGGCAGAAGGGCGGGCTCCCATTTTGTGTAGTTTGGATGGTGTCAGGCCCCATATAAATAATAGAATTGTATCATGCTGAACCTTGCCGATATTGCCAATACCTTGGGCGCCATCAAGGCTTCCCTCCATTCCGTTTCTTCTAGGGGTCCGAGCCATGATTCCCACTTAGTCCTAAAAACGACTAAGTTATCAGGAGTGTTGTTGATTAGTGTTTTGTAAAGTTGAGAAATGCCTTTCCCCTCCATATTTCCCATGAGTATTTTGGCTTCCAGTGGGGTAAAGTCCGGTGTAGGGCTTGTGGTGGGAAAATGGGTTCGCAGTGCGTGTCTTAGTTGAAGGTATCTAAAGAACTGTGTCTGGTTTAATTGAAATTCTGCTTGTAAGTCTTGGAACGATTTCATGGCCCTCCCTTTCCATATGTCCCAACCAGGGAAATGCCTATTAGGTCCCATGTTGCGAATCCCTCCAGCGTGGCCGAGGCATACATCCATTTCCTTCTCCATAGTGGAGTCTGGAGGGTGATAACGGTATTCCAGTGAGTGTGGCGTAACGCGGCTCGCCATGCCAGGAAGACCACTTTGGTTGTTTCCTCCATGTCACGTGGAAGCGATGCTCCATACAGCATGTCAAGAACCTGTGGAAACCCCAGGAGTGTCAATTCTGTCTTATACGCTGGGTCTTCCCAGCCCCCATTAAACCAGTCATGGACCACTATCAGTTGGGTAGCCAGGTAATATAGATAGGGATCTGACGCACCCAAACCTCCATCATACATTCCTCTCCGGCAATGTTGTATCGCTACTCAATGTCTATTACCTCTCCATAGAAATCTTCCGGTGATGCTTTCGAGATTTTTGTACCAGGAGTGGGGGATGAGGATGGGTATATTTTGGAATATGTATAGGAGTCTTGGCAAGATCATCATTTTGTATAGGGCCACCAGCCCCATCACATTCAAGGGAAGGGTTTGCCATCTCTGCATGTCCGTTTTGATTCTTGTTAGCAGAGGAGATAGATTTTTGGCCCATGTTAATTCAGGCAAATGGGTTACCCAGATCCCTATGTATTTAAAACTTAATTTGCGTATGGGTATGGTATTTTGCCAATCGAAGCAATCACGTGTGTTTGCTAGCGGGATCAGGATTGATTTGGTGGTGTTCATCCTGAGACCTGAGATAAGTTCGTATTTCCTTAGAAGGCAAAGGCTCCTTGGACCCGTTATACTGGGTTCCTCCAAATATAGCAGAACATCATCTGCATATAGAGCTATCCTGTCTTCATGAGATGGACCCCATTTCCATCCTCGGTATACTGAGCCCGCTCTGATCATCTGGGCTAGAGGCTCAATGGCCAGGGTAAACAAAAGAGGGGATAGGGGACATCCCTGTTGAGTACCTCTGCGGATGTCGAACCTGTTGGATATGGTCCCATTAACCTGTACACAGGCCGTAGGGTTAGTGTATAATGCTTTAATTAGGTGGCAAAATTGTTTTTCTATGCCTGCCCGTCGGAGCACCAGTATAAGGAATCCCCAGTCATCCGAATCAAAAGCCTTTTCAAAATCTATGAGCAAGAGGTCCATGCTTTGGGGCAACCGGCGTTTCGCCGCCAAGGCTACATGTAGCCGGCGGATACAGTGTTGTGTACTGCGGGTTGCCATAAACCTACATTGGTCAGGATGGATTAGCTGCGGCAGGACCCTTTTGATGGGAGTGGCAAGGATAGAGGCGAAAATTTTAATTTCTGTGTTAATCAATGATATTGGTCTGTAATCCGCGCAGTGAGGCGAAGGGGGCTGGGTTTTGGGGAGCACCACGATCATGGCTGTATCTAGTTCAGGAGGAAAGGATCCACCTTTTCGTATTTCTGCGAAAAGGCGTAGGAGACGTGGGGTCAGGTCTTCTCTAAACACCTTATAATATTCTGGGGGGGGAAACCCATCAGGACCAGGTGACTTGCCAGCGTTTAATGTCGAGATTGCCGCCCAAATTTCTTCCTCTCTAATGGGTTCCTCTAAAAGCTGTGCTTCTATCATAGGTAACTGTTGGAGGGGGATCTCGTCAAGTAGTTGGCGTGTTTGATGTGAATCTATTTGTGTAGATGCTTGGTACAGTGTATGATAATAGTTGGCAAAAGCATTTGCAATTTCGGTATGACCCGTAACCAGGGCCCTATCCCCGTCATAAATTTCAGGGACGATCTTGGAGGCCTGATTGCGGTAGATCAACCAATACAGCATCTTCCCGGTCTGGTCCCCCCAGCCATATATCCTTCCAGTGCTGGCCCTCCATAAATGTTTTGCGGCCTCCAGGGATTGACCCCGTATCTCCTCTCAGATTAGGAGGAGTTGTCGCATCAGTTTCTCGCTTGGGTTTATTACGTTGTCTCTTTCGAGGTTTATTGCTCGGAGCTCTAGCTGTGTGATATGTAGCGCTTTGGTATGTTCCTGATTACGTATCAGACTTTTAGCCATACCACTTAATACCGCCTTCCCTGCCACCCATAAAGCGCCCTCCGAGGTTACCGAGCCTTCGTTTAGGTGGAAGTATTCTGCTTGTGCCTGACGTAATTGTTCCTTAAAGTGTTCATCTTGGAAATACCATGCGTTTAGCCGCCACATGGGGCGACACCGGGGGCGGGCCGGGCCTAGTATGAGCCGAAGAGGGTCATGGTCAGAGATTCCTCTGGCTAGAATCTTGATGTGTGAGACAGTTGTACAATCTGTGCTCAGAAGAAGCATCAGGTCTATTCTGGATTGGGAGTCATGGGCTGCTGAGGTGTGGGTGAATTGTCTCTGCCTCGGATGCCATATCCGCCAGGCGCCACATAGTCCCGTGACAGATAACCACCCCTTAATTTCGGTTGCCAGTGTACGTCTATATTTCGTGAGTGGGCAGTCTACATCTAAGGTCAGGTCCAGTTTTTTGTTGAAGTCGCCACCTAGTATAGTGTGCCCAGGGGGTAGGTCAGAGAGACGTTTTGTGAGTGCCTGGAGGGTTGAGCTGACCAGGGAGGGAGGGGCGTAGATACTTATTATATTAAACGTGATCCCTTCTACCTTACCGGTAATGGCTACAAACCGCCCCTGTTGGCCTCTCCGTACTTGGATGTGTGTCATAGGGATGGTACAATGCAATAATATGGCTACTCCTCGTGACCCACGTGTGTATCCTGCATGGTACACTCTATCAAATCCTCGACGAGTCAGGAATGGGTATTTATCCCCCAAAAGGTGGGTTTCCTGCAACATGAGTGTTTCTGGATGGTATCTATGTATGAAGGTGAATAATGCAGTACGTTAAATTTTGTCTAGGAGCCCGTTGATGTTCCATGACATAATTTGTACTTGATTCATGGGGGGTGTGTGATTGTAGGTGGAATTTTACAGTTGTTGAGCCAACATTTAGCTACTAGTTTGTGCGACTCTGAAGGACTGATCTTTCTATCTTCCTGCTGGCGATTCTCAGACTCTATTATATCTGTCGAGTCATTAAGCTTCCTGCCCTGTGCCTCAATTAAAAAAAAATATGAATCTTGCCTTCGCATACAAATTCTAACATTGGCCTTTAGAACGAGGCCGGAACCCCCTTGCCCCTAACTCCCTCCCCACCCCATACTTCCCCCCCAGAAGCATCTGTCGCCCATATACATAGCCCCTCACTTCTAAAACTGGTGAGCTGGCTTTTGAGTGGTAAGGCTGTGGTATTGTGGCGGTGGACCCCTCCCTAGTATCGGATCATGCATAAATGTATAATACTCGATGTGTGATCAAGTTAGGCATAACGCTTCTATTTCTGTGTTCATTGTCTTAAGTCTTTCCCAGAATAAGTTCCACCTATGCAGTCACAGGATTGGACTATGGGACAAGTCAGAGTCTTCTTGTGTCTCTAGCTGGATCTTGGTTGTGTTCTTTGGTTTCAGGCTTGTCAGGGTGGCTCTGGAATTCTCTTTCGATTGTGGGTGTCTGGGTTCCGATCGATGAGCCCCGGGAGGGGAGTCCGAGCTGGATCTATGTCTTCCTCTTCGTTTCCAAGAGCATGTGCGCTGACTGCGCATCGGTTGTTGCCCCCTTGGGTGAGCTGGTGTTGTCTTAAGCGGTGGCCGTGATCCTGTTCTGTGCATATGTAGTGGGGTTTCTTCCGTTAGCCAGGTCCATGCCACGGTCGGCTGCTCAAAGAAGTAGGTTTTATTATTACAGATCACCCGGAGTCTGGCTGGAAACAGGAGACTATACTGGATGTCCATTGATCTAAGCTTTTGTTTCACTTCCATGAACGAGCGGCGTTGTTGCTGTACCTCTTATGTGTAATCCGGGAAAAGGATTACTTTCGTTCCATTGCAGAGGAGGTCTCCCCTGGAGTGAGCCTCCCGCAGGACCAGGTCTCTGTCTTTGAAGTTGAAGAGGCAGATTATTACTGGCATGGGTGGGGAGCCGGGTGGAGGCCTTGCGCGCAGCGACCTACGGGCTCGTTCGATTGTGAACCATGGCGTGAGGTGGTCTGCCGGCAACCAGGACCGGAACCACTCCTCTAGGAACGTATCCAATGATGATTCTGCTGTGACCTTGGGAAGACCCACTAGGCGAAGATTGTTACGTCAAGATCTGTTTCTGATGGATACAACTACCTGTGGATTCCTCACCTAATGAATACTCCCATGGCGCCAGCATTCGACGGAAATCTTCTTACTAGTCTCTGCACGTCGACGAGGACGTCACTCTTGCCCACGCGACGCCGTCTGACGTCATACAGGCAATAAGAGGTCCTCGCCGACGTGCCGATGACGGTTCCCTTTTTTCCGTGCATTCGAAACGGTTATCTTCGAGGGAGCTACTGTTACCTTCGTGGTTACAGTGTATTGTCTGCTGCGTAGTCTTCTCTGCGGTAATAATGTCTCAGAGGAAGTCTGGTTTCAAGCCCTGTCGAGAGTGTGGGGGCAAGATGTCAGTTACAGATCCTCACTCCGACTGTCTATGGTGTTTGAGCTCCGACCACGACGTCTCGACTTGCGATTCATGTCAACACATGAATCCGAAGGCCCTCAAAGAGCGTGAGGCCAAGTTATTCATGGCAAAGTCAAAGAAGAAGGAGAAACATCATAAGAAGTCTTCTTCGCCAAGGTCTCACCGGCGTCATCGAGACTCCCGGCGCCGTAGAGACTCACGACGTCATTCCAGCAAGGAGTCTCGTTCGAGGTCACCTTCGGCTCGGCGTCGGAAGACTTGGGAGGTCAGCCCCACGGTCACGCCGCATCCTTCGACGCCGTTGCCCTCTCCGGCGTCACCGACTTCGCCTGGTCAGGCGTCGGTGATTGAGGTGGTGCAGCCTCTTGTGTTTTCTCCGGTGTCGCAGACGTCGAGGCCGGCGTCGGGGTCGCCCTCGATCCAGGCACCCCAGTATCCGGCTTTTCCCACTCCTGGAGCCGATAGTACTGCGTTTCTTAATGCGATGTATACCATCTTTCAGCAGATGGCTCCAGGAGCTGCTCCGGCTGGTCCTTCGGGGCCCTTGGCCTTTTCGTTGGGTGATCCTGCGCCTCTTCGGCCGGCACCCTTTATGCCCTTTCTCCCTTTTGGGAATGTGGGCTCGGCGCCGGTGCCGGCGTCGGTGGCCGCTCCGGTGGCTTCGGATTTTTCGGCCCCGGAGGTTGCCCCTCCGTCGAAGTCAGGATTTTGCCCTGTGACTCCGGTTGGTCCATCGGCTCCAAGACCTCGTCCTCCGGCTCCTGCCTCGGCGCCGAAGCTGCCTGTGGCGCCGGACGCGGCGTCAGATGCTTCTGGAGATCGGCGCCGTTCTTCGACGTCGGCGGAGGCCATGTCGACTCCGCGTATCGAGGAGAGACTTCATTCGAGGAGGCGTGCTCTCCGTCTTTTAGAAGAGCAAGAGTACCAGCGAGTCCTAGTGGAGGGAGAGATTGAGGACTCTGGAGACGGACTGCATGGTCTGGATACAGCCAGTGGGCTGGACACTTCCCCTGAGTGGGACCTTTCATCTCCAGGGGAATATACGGAGGAGGCTGCTTCCTTTCATGCTGTGGTGAGGAAGGCAGCGAGCTTTTTGGACCTGCCTTTGCCGGTGGCAGAGGCGAAGCAGAATTTGCTGACAGAGGTATTGCATCCGGCCTCTGCTGCAGCTGAGCCTCTCTTGCCATATAATGAGGCTTTGCTGGATCCGGTGTTGGAGGTGTGGAAGAAGCCGGTGTCTTCCTCGGCCGTTCATAGGGCTGTGGCCAGGAGGTATCGAGCTGCACCATCTGACCCTGGCTTTCTCTCTAGACACCCTACGCCGGAGAGCTTGGTGGTGCAAGCCTCCTGTTCCTCAAAGTCAGCGCCTGGTTCCTTCCCGACGGTGCCTGGAGACAGAGACTCCAAGAAACTGGATGCGCAGTCCAAGAAAATATTTTCGTCATGCAGTTTGGCGTTGAAGGCCACCAACGCAAGGTGCATTCTGGGGAGGTACATCCATGCTCTGATGGATGATATTTCGTCTTCATTTACGGAGCTTCCCCAGGGTCTCTTGGATGTGGTCTCGGACGCCCAGGCTGCCGCGACCCAGATTATCCAGTCTGGGCTGGACACGACCGACTCGGTGGCCAGGGCGATGGGCACGGCTGTGGTGGCAAGAAGACAGGCCTGGCTCCAAAACTCAGGGTTCTCTGCGGATGTGCAGTCGACCCTGCTGGACCTCCCGTTTGATGGGGACAGACTGTTTGGACCCAAGGCAGATTCGGCCTTGGAACGATTTAAGGAGAGCAGAGCCACAGCCAAATCGTTAGGACTGCAAGCTCCTTCTTCCTCTGCCTCTTCTAGAATTTTCAGGAGGTTTCGGGGATTTGGGCGTGGCTCTTATTCCTCTTCCTTTCGGGGGAGGTTCCAGCAACCCGCCTCTTCCCTCCCCTATAGGTCATTTAGAGGGAGGGGGAGGGGTGGGGTCCGTACCAGAGGAGCCTCTCAACAGCACTCTGCCTCTTCCTCGTCCTCTGGAGGGGTGCAGCAGGGGAAGCAGCCTTAGGCTTCCACCGTTTCCCACTCACTCCTCTCCTGTAGGGGGAAGATTACAGCATTTTCTCCACAAGTGGAAGTCTATCACAACGGACACTTGGGTTCTCGGCATTGTGGGAAAAGGCTACGCCCTTCCCTTTCGGGAGTTCCCGCCCCTCATCCCGCCCCGCCCATCTTATTGTTCAGAAGAACACCTCCTGTTGCTAGAACAGGAGGTTCAAGTCCTCCTTTCAAAGGGCGCGGTAGAGTTGGTCCCAGAGCAGGAAAAGGGTCGAGGTTGTTACTCAAGATACTTCCTGATTCCCAAAAAGGATGGTCAGTTAAGACCAATCCTGGATCTGAGGATCTTGAATTGGTTCCTCAAACAGGAAAAGTTCAAGATGCTGACCCTAGCACAGGTGCTTTTGGCGTTGAACAAGGAAGATTGGATGGTGTCTGTCGACTTGCAGGATGCTTACTTTCATATCCCGATACTCAAGTCGCACAGGAAGTATCTCCGGTTTGTGGTAGGGTCGCAGCACTATCAGTTTGCGGTCCTCCCGTTTGGTCTTACTTCAGCACCTCGAGTCTTCACAAAGGTGATGTCAGTGGTTGCGGCGGAGCTCAGAAGGAAGGGGATAGCAGTATTCCCTTACTTGGACGACTGGTTGATCAAAGCCAAGTCCCCGGAGCTTGTGTTGCATCATCTGCAGTCAACAACCCAGTTGTTGTTCGACCTGGGCTTTTCGGTGAACGTGCCCAAATCTCACCTGGAGCCCTCTCAGCGCCTCCTGTTCATAGGGGCAGTACTGGATACAACATTGAGTCGAGCCTTTCCTCCGCCTCAGCGGATTCAAGATATTCAGGAATTGGTTCCAATGTTTCGAAATGGAGCGGTAGTTCCAGTCCTCAAGGTCCTTCGTCTGCTCGGTCTGTTCGCCTCCTGTATTCTGTTGGTCACGCATGCTCGCTGGCACATGAGGGCTCTTCAGTGGTGCCTCCGAAGGCAGTGGTCTCAACACAAGGGAGATTTAGAAGGTACTGTCAAGATCTCCAGAGATGCTGCTGTGGAATTGAAGTGGTGGATTGCGGGCAACAATCTTTCACAGGGAAAGCCGTTCGCGCAGTCGCCACCAGTGGCCACGGTAATAACGGATGCTTCCACCCTAGGATGGGGAGCTCATCTGGGGGATCTGGAGATCAAAGGGCTTTGGTCTCCAGAGGAACAGGTGTTTCATATCAATCTGTTGGAGTTACGGGCTGTACGTTTGGCTCTCAAGGCCTTCCTCCCATCCCTTCGTGGTCAGTCGGTACAGGTCCTGACGGACAATACTACCACGATGTGGTACATAAACAAACAGGGAGGAGTAGGGTCGTACCTTCTCTGCAGAGAAGCTCTTCGGCTATGGTCCTGGGCAAAGGACCATCAGATTTGCTTGGTGGCAAATCATCTGGCCGGGGTCTTGAATGTACGTGCGGACAGTCTCAGTCGCCAATTCTCGGCAGACCACGAGTGGCGTCTCCATCCAGATCAAGTCTGTTTAATCTTCCAGATGTGGGGGTTTCCTCGGATAGATCTGTTTGCCACTCGGGAGAACGCGCATTGCCCGTTATTCTGCAGCCTCCAGTATCCGATGCAGGGAGCGTTGGGGGACGCGTTTCAGATAACCTGGTGCGACCAGTTGCTTTACGCGTTTCCCCCCATACCCTTGATTCCTCGAGTGTTGAGGAAAATTCGCCAAGACCGGGCCCAAGTCATCTTAATAGCTCCGGATTGGCCAAGGAGGGTATGGTACTCCGACCTTCTCCAACTCTCACTGTGCCCTCCGCTCCGTCTCCCTCTCAGGGCAGACCTCCTCTCGCAGTCGCAGGGGCAGGTTTTACACCCCAACCTCCAGAGTCTGCACCTACATGCTTGGAGATTGAACGGGGCAACCTGAGTTCCTTCTCTCTCCCACCTGATGTAGTGGATGTTATCTTAGCGGCCAGGCGACACTCCACTAAATCTATATACGCTAATAGGTGGTCTAAATTTGTTATGTGGTGTGGAGAGAGACAGATTGATCCCTTACATGCTCATCTGTCACATGTTTTGTCTTTTGCACTCTCTCTAGCGCAGAAAGGTTGTGCAGTGGCTACCATTAAGGGTTATTTGTCGGCCTTGTCAGCCTTCATTTGTCTTCCAGACCAACCGTCGTTATTTAAATCCCCTATTGTTCTCAGATTCTTGAAAGGTCTTCTGAATCAATATCCTCCAAAACCATTCGTTATGCCTCAATGGGATTTGTCCTTGGTCCTGACTTTCCTTATGGGGTCCCCTTTTGAGCCTATGCATTCTTGCCCTTTAAGGTATTTGGTTATTAAAACAGTATTCCTGGTAGCTATAACATCTGCAAGGAGAGTGAGTGAGTTGCAGGCCTTATCGGTTAAACCCCCTTATATAACGTTTTATGGGGATAAGGTGGTGTTGAGGACCAAGGCTGCTTTCCTTCCGAAGGTTGTTTCACCCTTCCATTTGGCTCAGACAATTACTTTGTCCACGTTTTATCCTCCGCCTCATCCTTCAAAGGAGGAAGAAAGACTACATCGCCTGGACCCAAAAAGGGCGTTGAGCTTCTATATCGACAGAATGAAGGATATCAGGCTGGAGGATCAGCTGTTTGTCGGATACGTGGGCAAGAGGAGAGGAAAGGCAGTCCACAAGAGAACACTCTCCAGGTGGGTTGTTCTTTGCATTAAAATCTGTTACTCTTTGGCAAAGAAGGATCCGCCTGAGGGCATTAGAGCTCATTCCACCAGAGCTAAGTCGGCCTCTTCGGCCTTGGCCAGGGGTGTTCCTGTGGTCGACATCTGCAAGGCCGCAACTTGGTCGTCCCTTCACACTTTTGTGAAACATTACTGTTTGGACTCTGAGGTCAGAAGGGACGGTCATTTTGCACGGTCAGTGCTGCAGGATTTCTTGGTTTGACCATTTAGGCACCCACCGCCAGGCGTGGTACTGCTTTGGGACTCTATTCATTAGGTGAGGAATCCACAGGTAGTTGTATCCATCAGAAGAACGAGTTACTTACCTTCGGTAACGACTTTTCTGGTGGATACATTAGCTACCTGTGGATTCCTCACGGTCCCACCCGCCTTCCTGTTGCCTTTTTGGTCTCTCCAAGCAATCCTTGAGTGTGCTCCTTTTGGTCTTCAAAGTTGCAATACATTTTGCATATATGATATTTGTATATATGTGTATATTTATATATAAATCTATATATATTGTGTATATACATGATTCGTATGTATAAATATATTTATTTGTTAAAAAAAAAAAAAAAAAGAAAAAAAAAAGAAGGTTGTATTAAATCTACAGCTATTTTATTGCAATGTTGTGTGATTTACAATATTAAGAGATGTTGCTTTGCTCTTTCATTACATTGGGTTATTATTATTCTCATGCACGTAAAAAATGTTGGTACTGTCATCGGCACGTCGGCGAGGACCTCTTATTGCCTGTATGACGTCAGACGGCGTCGCGTGGGCAAGAGTGACGTCCTCGTCGACGTGCAGAGACTAGTAAGAAGATTTCCGTTGAATGCTGGCGCCATGGGAGTATTCATTAGGTGAGGAATCCACAGGTAGCTAATGTATCCACCAGAAAAGTCGTTACCGAAGGTAAGTAACTCGTTCTTTTGGCGTCTTCAGCCCTCCTGTGTAGATCTGAGGTACGTTTGGTCAGCATTGAGATTTGGGTTTTTAGAGTTGTTATTTCATCTTCTGCCATGGAGATTCTCGACTCGGCCTCTGTGATTCGAGATACTGCATTGCGGAGATCTTGCCGGATCAGGGCAACATCCACTCTGACCTCCCCTATTTTTGATTCAACTACTGTCTGGGAGGCCTGAATCGCCTGAAGGATCGCCGCCAGGTCGCTGGACGATGTTTGTGGGTTATTACCGCCATTTGTGGTTGGGCCTTCCGACCGTGGGCCCACTGTACCTGTGGTGAATTGGTCCATACGAGTTTGTGCCGTTGTTTGTTTGATCGCTTTGTCTTTGCCCATGATGTTGGGTGCGGTTCTAACCTCTCTAGGGTTGCAGTGATCGGTCAATTTCGTTCTGCCCTACTGTAGGGCCTGATGGGAGATCCCTGGGGATCTAATCTGATTCCCCCTTTGGTATATCCTAATTTATGAATCTATTAGATAGTTCCAGGGTTATTGGGGGAACACGGTGTTGCAGAGTTTATTTCATCCTACTGTTTTGTTTTGTTATTGTCCTATCCCCTTCTATGTCCTTTACCCCAGTGGTATTTTTATTCACTCTATATGGTCCCGGGACTCCTCCCCTGTCCAGCCGGTAAGGATGCCTGGCGTCCTCAGGAGGGGCGGTCAGCGAATAAGGAAAGGGTGAAAAAAGGGCACCCTCTTGTAATCCCTAATGTGTCACCTTCAGACTGCACCCCACCGTGGTCCGAAGGACGGAGAAGGGGCCCCACTTTGCTCACGGGGCCCGAAGGTCCAGATTCACCTCTCGGTATCCCAGTGTTTGTCCCAGCTCACGTTTGTGGTTGCTGCTTGTTACTGCTACTTAATTTCTTCTTTCCCCTCTCCCGGGGAGACCAGTGGGGAGCGCGTCACCGCATCAAGGTCTGTAGTTGGCTGCCCTCGAGGTGATGTAATGTCTAGGCCCCGGGCTCCAAAACCCTCTCCCGGGCTCTAGCCTGGGGGCCCCTCGCTGCCATGGAGTCTCTTATCTCGGGGGGGAAGGGGGACAACGAGCCTGCCGGTTCTGTCCACCGGCTGATCACACCCGTGGTAGGCCCTCCATCCCGGCCCGCGTCCCAGCCTATAGCAGCATCAGCAGGGGTCCCCGTGCCCCGGCGAGCACCCGTCCGCTCAGACGGCCCTCCCAGCTGTCTGTAGGTCCTCCTCCTAATATCGGGCTCTGGGCCTACCAGGCCCCACAC
Organism: Pleurodeles waltl; assembly: GCF_031143425.1. Lineage (NCBI taxonomy): Eukaryota > Metazoa > Chordata > Amphibia > Caudata > Salamandridae > Pleurodeles > Pleurodeles waltl. The sequence continues at coordinate 742,546,265 of NC_090447.1, read as the reverse complement.
AATTCGCGGCCGGTCACCAGAGGAAGGGGAGGGAAAAATCAGGGGGACCAGAGAATTGTGGTGCTGCCGGCCCGGGGCCTACCTTGATTTCTCCCAGTCACAGCGGCCCCGGCCGCGACCCGCACCTTCTGTGGCTCGGCGTCCGCAGCCCTGCCTCCAGGCCGTCCGGGCCACTGCCGCCTTTCCGCAGCGGGCCGCACCTCAGGTCTGTCCCTCAGCCACCATCTTGATCAGGGAAGCAGCGGTCGAATGCTGGGCAGCCAAAACCTCTGTCTCACGGGGCCGGGAGGGCCGGGAACCCACCACTCGAGACGGGGCAGAACAAAGGAACCCCGATGAAGCTTTCATGGTGTTGATGTGTACGGATAGTGATTTTATGAGAGGCGGATGACGGAGGGGTCCTGAGCACTATGAAAGTGCGACCGCCATCTTGACGCCCTGGCCACGCCCCCTCCAGTGTTTGTTTTTGATACAATCTCTCCCTTACGTGGAAAGTAGACTCTGCTAGCTTGGAAGGGTGGATTCAGCCTGTCTGTATCCAAGGAGATTCTGAATAGAGCGGCTGCTGCCTTATCCCATGCCCACAGGGACCGTACTTAGCTGATTGGCTCTCTGAGCCCCATCGCCCCACACCTGCTTTGGCCCCTTAAGTTTGTGGAGGGAAGCCCAAGACAGCCACCTCCATTTTGTGAGCCTCAGCATCTTCTCTGCGTCCTGATACAGCCCAGCGTTCAAGGATTGCAAAAAGACCTAGGTAAGGAGCCCTGAGATTTGTCTGGGTAAATAGTATGATTTGTTCAAAAGTGTTTATTTCAGCTACCTGTGTCAGTTTTACTGTGGACTCTCTGTGTTTCAGGCAGCCTGGCCTCTTTTAAAATGGTGTTTTGTTTTAATTTCTTTTTGCCGCAACTGAATTGCCTTGCTAGTTTGTGGCACATAACCCCCCCTTTTTTCTTCTAAGTAAAAAGGGTACATATATCTTGCAGAATGTGTTTTTTAGGAGACAGTTTTAATCTATTTCTCCGATTTAAATTGTGTTTAAAAACTGTCTGCCCCCCTGTTTTTTGCCTTTAAAAAAGCCCAATTTCAGAGTGCGCGCCCAGCAGTATTCCTGTGTTTGTTTTTTAAACAATCTCTCCTTTACCTGGAAAGTAGACCCTGCTAGCTTGGAAGTGTGGATTCAGCCGGTCTGTATCCAAGGAGATTCTGAATAGAGCAGCAGCTGCCTTTCCCCCTGCCCACAGGGACTGGACTTAGCTGATTGGCTCTCTGAGTCTCTGTTGCACCTGAGCCCCGTCCGCCCCCACACCTGCTCTGGCCCCTTACTTTTGTGGAGGGAAGCCAAAGACAGCAACCTCCATTTTGTGAGCCTCAGCATCTTCCCTGTGTCCTGATACAGGCCATTGTTGAAGGATTGCGAAAAGACCTAGGTAAGGAGCCCTGAGATTTTTCTGGGTTTAAATAGTATTATTTGTTCAAAAGTATTTATTTCAGCTACCTGTGTCTGTTTTACTGTTTTTTTTAAATGTGTTTTTGCTGTGACTGTGTGAATTGCCTTGCTACTTTGTGGCACCTACCCCCCCCCCCTTTTTTCTTCTAAGTAAAAAGGATACATACATCTTACAGAGTGTGTTTTTAGGAGACTGTTTTAATCTGTTTCTGTGATTTAAATTGTGTTTAAAAACTGTCTGCCCCCCTTATATTTGCCTTTAAAAATCCCTGATTTCAGAGTGAGTGCCCAGCAGTATTCCATGGTTTGTTTTTGAAACAATCTCTCCCATACTTGGAAAAAAGACTCTGCTAGATTGGAAGGGTGGATTCAGCCTGTCTGTATCCAAGGAGATTCTGAATAGAGCAGCAGCTTCTTTCCCCATGCCCACAGGGACCAGACTTAGCTGATTGGCTCTCTGAGTCCCTGTTGCACCTGAGCCCCGTTCCCCCACACCTGCTCTGGCCCCTTAAGTTTGTGGAGGGAAGCCCAAGACAGCCACCTCCACTTTGAGAGCCTCAGCATCTTCCGTGTGTCCTGATACAGCCCAGTGTTCAAGGATTGCAAAAAGACCTAGGTAAGGAGCCCTGAGATTTTTCTGGGTAAATAGTATTAGTTGTTCAAAAGTGTTTATTTCAGCTACCTGTGTCTGTTTAACTGTGGATTCTCTGTGATTCAGGCAGCCTGGTCTCTTAAAGTGGTGTTTTTTTTGTTATCTGTTTTCTTTGACTGTGTGAAATGCCTTGCTACTTTGTGGCACTTAACACCCCCCCTTTTTTCTTCTAAGTAAAAAGGATACATACATCTTGCAGAATGTGGTTTTAGGAGACTGATTAATCTGTTTCTGTGATTTAAATTGTGTTTAAAAACTGTCTACCCCCTGATCTTTGCCTTTAAAGAAAAACAGATTTCAGAGTTTGTGCCCATCAGTATTCCATTGTTTGTTTTTGTAACAATCTCTTCCTTACTTGGAAAGTAGACTCTGCTGGCTTTGAAGTATGGATTCAGCCTGTCTATATCCAAGGAGATTCTGAATAGAGCAGCAGCTGCCTTTCCCCCTGCCCACAGGGACTGGACTTAGCTGATTGACTCTCTGAGTCCCTGTTGCACCTGAGCCCCGTCCCGACACCTGCTGTGGCCCCTTAAGTTTGTGGAGGGAAGCCCACGACAACCACCTCCATTTTGTGAGCCTCCGCATCTTCCCTGTGTCCTGATACAGCCCAGTGTTCAAGGATTGCAAAAAGACCTAGGTAAGGAGCCCTGAGATTATTCTGGGTAAATAGTATTATTTGTTCAAAAGTGTTTATTTCAGCTACCTGTGTCTGTTTTACTGTGAACTCTCTGTGTTTTAGGCAGCCTAGCCTCTTTTAAAGTGGTGTTTTTTTTAAATGTGTTTTTGCTGTGACTGTGTGAATTGCCTTGCTAGTTTGTGGCTCATAACCCGCCCCATTTTTTCTTCTAATTAAAAGGCTACATACATATTGCAGAGTGTGTTTTTAGGAGACAGTTTTAATCTATTTCTGTGATTTAAATTGTGTTTAAAAACTGTCTGCCCCCCTGTTTTATGCCTTTAAAAAAGCCCGATTTCAGAGTGCGCGCCCAGCAGTATTCCAGTGTTTGTTTTTTTGATAAACACATTTTTATTGTTTTTCAGACATATACAGAAAAGGAAGTCAAAAACAGGTTCAAGTACAAGGCAAGGACGAATGGAATTTGTACATCTTATCATTGTTTTAGTATCGTTGTTAGCCATCAACAATAATGGGTTGTGGTGCTATCAGCAGATCTAGCCACCGTAGTGTAGCCGTGAAACATTAAGTATCTTATTACATATCTGGTTTATGTCATCAATTCTAGCCATCGTCCCCATATCTTTTCGAATTTGTGTGGGCACCCTCTAGACTCAAAAACCAGTTTCTCCTGATTGGCACACCAATCCACCCCCTTCCTCCATTTCTGGATCAATGGGCCTTCTGGGGACGTCCACGTTACAGAGATATCTCTCTTAGCGACTAATAATGCCGTAGCTGTCAGTGTTCGTTTAGCACATGTTCCTACCATTTCTTCCATTACCCCCAGTAGGATTAGCTTAGCTGATTTTTGTATTTCTTGACCCAGTGCCCTTCCTATATCTCGGATCACCCCTTCCCAGTACTTGTGTATTTTTTGACAGGTCCATACCATATGAAAGAAGTCTGCTGGTTTATTCGGGCATCTTGGGCATTTGGCAGAAGGGCGGGCTCCCATTTTGTGTAGTTTGGATGGTGTCAGGCCCCATATAAATAATAGAATTGTATCATGCTGAACCTTGCCGATATTGCCAATACCTTGGGCGCCATCAAGGCTTCCCTCCATTCCGTTTCTTCTAGGGGTCCGAGCCATGATTCCCACTTAGTCCTAAAAACGACTAAGTTATCAGGAGTGTTGTTGATTAGTGTTTTGTAAAGTTGAGAAATGCCTTTCCCCTCCATAGTTCCCATGAGTATTTTGGCTTCCAGTGGGGTAAAGTCCGGTGTAGGGCTTGTGGTGGGAAAATGGGTTCGCAGTGCGTGTCTTAGTTGAAGGTATCTAAAGAACTGTGTCTGGTTTAATTGAAATTCTGCTTGTAAGTCTTGGAACGATTTCATGGCCCTCCCTTTCCATATGTCCCAACCAGGGAAATGCCTATTAGGTCCCATGTTGCGAATCCCTCCAGCGTGGCCGAGGCATACATCCATTTCCTTCTCCATAGTGGAGTCTGGAGGGTGATAACAGTATTCCAGTGAGTGTGGCGTAACGCGGCTCGCCATGCCAGGAAGAACACTTTGGTTGTTTCCTCCATGTCATGTGGAAGCGATGCTCCATACAGCATGTCAAGAACCTGTGGAAACCCCAGGAGTGTCAATTCTGTCTTATACGCCGGGTCTTCCCAGCCCCCATTAAACCAGTCATGGACCACTATCAATTGGGTAGCCAGGTAATATAGATAGGGATCTGACGCGCCCAAACCTCCATCATACATTCCTCTCTGGCAATGTTGTATCGCTACTCAATGTCTATTACCTCGCCATAGAAATCTTCCGGTGATGCTTTCGAGATTTTTGTACCAGGAGTGGGGGATGAGGATGGGTACATTTTGGAATATGTATAGGAGTCTTGGCAAGATCATCATTTTGTATAGGGCCACCAGCCCCATCACATTCAAGGGGAGGGTTTGCCATCTCTGCATGTCCGTTTTGATTCTTGTTAGCAGAGGAGATAGATTTTTGGCCCATGTTAATTCAGGCAAATGGGTTACCCAGATCCCTATGTATTTAAAACTTAATTTGCGTATGGGTATGGTATTTTGCCAGTCGAAGCAATCACGTGTGTTTGCTAGCGGGATCAGGATTGATTTGGTTGAGTTCATCCTGAGACCTGAGATAAGTTCGTATTTCCTTAGAAGGCAAAGGCTCCTTGGACCCGTTATACTGGGTTCCTCCAAATATAGCAGAACATCATCTGCATATAGAGCTATCCTGTCTTCATGAGATGGACCCCATTTCCATCCTCGGTATACTGAGCCCGCTCTGATCATCTGGGCTAGAGGCTCAATGGCCAGGGTAAACAAAAGAGGGGATAGGGGACATCCCTATTGAGTACCTCTACGGATGTCGAACCTGTGGGATATGGTCCCATTAACCTGTACACAGGCCGTAGGGTTAGTGTATAATGCTTTAATTAGGTGGCAAAATTGTTTTTCTATGCCTGCCCGTCGGAGCACCAGTATAAGGAATCCCCAGTCATCCGAATCAAAAGCCTTTTCAAATCTATGAGCAAGAGGTCCATGCTTTGGGGCAACCGGCGTTTCGCTGCCAAGGCTACATGTAGCCGGCGGATACAGTGTTGTGTACTGCGGGTTGCCATAAACCTACATTGGTCAGGATGGATTAGCTGCGGCAGGACCCTTTTGATGCGAGTGGCAAGGATAGAGGCGAAAATTTTAATTTCTGTGTTAATCAATGATATTGGTCTGTAATCCGCGCAGTGAGGCGAAGGGGGCTGGGTTTTGGGGAGCACCACGATCATGGATGTATCTAGTTCAGGAGGAAAGGATCCACCTTTTCCTATTGCTGCGAAAAGGCATAGGAGACGTGGGGTCAGGTCTTCTCTAAACACCTTATAATATTCTGGGGGGGAAACCCATCAGGACCAGGTGACTTGCCAGCGTTTAATGTCGAGATTGCCGCCCAAATTTCTTCCTCTCTAATGGGTTCCTCTAAAAGCTGTGCTTCTATCATAGGTAACTGTTGGAGGGGGATCTTGTCAAGTAGTTGACGTGTTTGATGTGAATCTATTTGTGTAGATGCTTGGTACAGTGTATGATAATAGTTGGCAAAAGCATTTGCAATTTCGGTATGACCCGTAACCAGGGCCCCATCCCCGTCATAAATTTCAGGAACGATCTTGGAGGCCTGATTGCGGGAGATCAACCAATACAGCATCTTCCCGGTCTGGTCCCCCAGCCATATATCCTTCCAGTGCTGGCCCTCCATAAATGTTTTGGGGCCTCCAGGGATTGACCCCGTATCTCCTCTCAGATTAGGAGGAGTTGTCGCATCAGTTTCTCGCTTGGGTTTATTACGTTGTCTCGCTTTCGAAGTCTATTGCTCGGAGCTCTAGCTGTGTGATATGTAGCGCTTTGGCATGTTCCTGATTACGTATCAGACTTTTAGCCATACTACTTAATACCGCCTTCCCTGCCACCCATAGAGCGCCCTCCGAGGTTACCGAGCCTTCGTTTAGGTGGAAGTATTCTGCTTGTGCCTGACGTAATTGTTCCTTAAAGTGTTCATCTTGGAAATACCATGCGTTTAGCCGCCACATGGGGCGACACCGGGGGCGGGCCGGGCCTAGTATGAGCCGAAGAGGGTCATGGTCAGAGATTCCTCTGGCTAGAATTTTGATGTGTGAGACGGTTGTACAATCTGTGCTCAGAAGAAGCATCAGGTCTATTCTGGATTGGGCGTCATGGGCTGCTGAGGTGTGGGTGAATTGTCTCTGCCTCGGATGCCATATCCGCCAGGCGCCACATAGTCCCGTGGCAGATAACCACCCCTTAATTTCGGTGCCAGTGTACGTCTATATTTCGTGAGTGGGCAGTCTACATCTAAGGTCGGGTCCGGGGTTTTGTTGAAGTCGCCACCTAGTATAGTGTGCCCAGGGGGTAGGTCAGAGAGAAGTTTTGTGAGTGCTTGGAGGGTTGAGCTGACCAGGGAGGGAGGGGCGTAGATACTTATTACATTAAACGTGATCCCTTCTACCTTACCGGTAATGGCTACAAACCACCCCTGTTGGCCTCTCCGTACTTGGATGTGTGTCATAGGGATGGTACAATGCAATAATATGGCTACTCCTCGTGACCCACGTGTGTATCCTGCATGGTACACTATATCAAATCCTCGACGAGTCAGGAATGGGTATTTATCCCCCAAAAGGTGGGTTTCCTGCAACATGAGTGTTTCTGGATGGTATCTATGTATGAAGGTGAATACTGCAGTACGTTAAATTTTGTCTAGGAGCCCGTTGATGTTCCATGACATAATTTGTACTTGATTCATGGGGGGTGTGTGATAGTAGGTGGAATTTTACAGTTGTTGAGCCAACATTTAGCTACTAGTTTGTGCGACTCTGAAGGACTTATCTTTCTATCTTCCTGCTGGCGATTCTCAGACTCTATTATATCTGTCGAGTCATTAAGCTTCCTGCCCTGTGCCTCAATTAAAAAAAAATATGAATCTTGCCTTCGCATACAAATTCTAACATTGGCCTTTAGAACGAGTCCGGAACCCCCTTGCCCCTAACTCCCTCCCCACCCCATACTTCCCCCCAGAAGCATCTGTCGCCCATATACATAGCCCCTCACTTCTAAAACTGGTGAGATGGCTTTTGAGTGGTAAGGCTGTGGTATTGTGGCGGTGGACCCCTCCCTAGTATCGGATCATGCATAAATGTATAATACTCGATTTGTGATCAAGTTAGGCATAACGCTTCTATTTCTGTGTTCATTGTCTTAAGTCTTTCCCAGAATAAGTTCCACCTATGCAGTCACAGGATTGGACTATGGGAAAAGTCAGAGTCTTCTTGTGTCTCTAGCTGGATCTTGGTTGTGTCCTGTGGTTTCAGGCTTGTCAGGGTGGCTCTGGAATTCTCTTTCGATTGTGGGTGTCTGGGTTCCGATCGATGAGCCCCGGGAGGGGAGTCCGAGCTGGATCTATGTCTTCCTCTTCGTTTCCAAGAGCGTGTGTGCTGACTGCGCATCGGTTGTTGCCCCCTTGGGTGAGCTGGTGTTGTCTTAAGCGGTGGCCTTGATCCTGTTCTGTGCATATCTAGTGGGGTTTCTTCCGTTAGCCAGGTCCATGCCGCGGTCGGCTGCTCAAAGAAGTAGGTTTTAATATTACAGATCACCCGGAGTCTGGCTGGAAACAGGAGACTATACTGGATGTCCATTGATCTAAGCTTTTGTTTCACTTCCATGAACGAGCGGCGTTGTGGCTGTACCTCTAATGTGTAATCCGGGAAAAGGATTACTTTCGCTCCATTGCAGAGGAGGTCTCCCCTGGAGTGAGCCTCCCGCAGGACCAGGTCTCTGTCTTTGAAGTTGAAGAGGCAGATTATTACTGGCATGGGTGGGGAGCCGGGTGGAGGCCTTGCGCGCAGCGACCTACAGGCTCGTTCGATTGTGAACCATGGCGTGAGGTGGTCTGCCGGCAACCAGGACCGGAACCACTCCTCTAGGAACGTATCCAATGATGATTCTGCAGTGACCTTGGGAAGACCTACTAGGCGAAGATTGTTACGTCAAGATCTGTTTTTGGCGTCTTCAGCCCTCCTGTGTAGATCTGAGGTACGTTTGGTCAGCATTGAGATTTGGGTTTTTAGAGTTGTTATTTCATCTTCTGCCATGGAGATTCTCGACTCGGCCTCTGTGATTCGAGATACTGCATTGCGGAGATCTTGCCGGATCAGGGCAACATCCACTCTGACCTCCCCTATTTTTGATTCGACTACTGTCTGGGAGGCCTGAATCGCCTGAAGGATCGCCGCCAGGTCGCTGGACGATGTTTGTGGGTTATTACCGCCATTTGTGGTTGGGCCTTCCGACCGTGGGCCCACTGTACCTGTGGTGAATTGGTCCATACGAGTTTGTGCCGTTGTTTGTTTGATCGCTTTGTCTTTGCCCATGATGTTGGGTGCGGTTCTAACCTCTCTAGGGTTGCAGTGATCGGTCAATTTCGTTCTGCCCTACTGTACGGCTGATGCGAGATCCCTGGGGATCTAATCTGATTCCCCCTGTGGTATATCCTAATTTATGAATCTATTAGATAGTTCCAGTGTTATTGGGGAAACACGGTGTTGCAGAGTTTATTTCATCCTACTGTTTTGTTTTGTTATTGTCCTATCCCCTTCTATGTCCTTTACCCCAGTGGCATTTTTATTCACTCTATATGGTCCTGGGACTCCTTCCCTGTCCAGCCGGTAAGGATGCCTGGCGTCCTCAGGAGGGGCGGTCAGCAAATAAGGAAAGGGTGAAAAGGGAGGCACCCTCTTGTAATCCCTAATGTGTCACCTTCAGACTGCACCCCACCGTGGTCCGAAGGACGGAGATGGGGCCCCACTTTGCTCACGGGGCCCGAAGGTCCAGATTCACCTCTCTGTATCCCAGTGTTTGTCCCAGCTCACGTTTGTGGTTGCTACTTGTTACTGCTACTTAATTTCTTCTTTCCCCTCTCCCGGGAGACCAGTGGGGAGCACGTCACCGCATCAAGGTCTGTAGTTGGCCGCCCTAGAGGCGATGTAATGTCTAGGCCCCGGGCTCCAAAACCCTCTCCCGGGCTCTAGCCGGGGGGCCCCTCGCTGCCATGGAGTCTCTTATCTCGGGGGGAAGGGGGACAACGAGCCTGCCGGTTCGGTCCTCTGGCTGATCACACCCGTGGTAGGCCCTCCATCCCGGCCTGCGTCCCAGCCTATAGCAGCATCAGCAGGGATCCCCGTGCCCCGGCGAGCACCCGTCCGCTCAGACAGCCCTCCCAGCGGTCTGCAGGTCCTCCTCCTAATATCGGTCTCTGGGCCTACCAGGCCCGCACAATTTGCGGCCGGTCACCAGAGGAAGGTGAGGGAAAAATCAGGGGGACCAGAGAATTGCGGTGCTGCCGGCCCGGGGCCTACCTTGATTTCTCCCAGTCACAGCGGCCCCGGCCGCAACCCGCACCTTCTGTGGCTCGGCATCCGCAGCCCTGCCTCCAGGCCGTCCGGGCCACTGCCGCCTTTCCGCCGCAGCGGGCGGCACCTCAGGTCTGTCCCTCAGCCACCATCTTGATCGGGGGAAGCAGCGGTCGAATGCTGGGCAGCCAAAACCTCTGTCTCACGGGGCCGGGAGGGCCGGGAACCCGCCACTCGAGACGGGGCAGGACAAAGGAACCCCGATGAAGCTTTCATGGTGTTGATGTGTACGGATAGTGATTTTAGGAGAGGCGGATGACGGAGGGGTCCTGAGCACTGCGAAAGTGCGACCGCCATCTTGACGCCCTGGCCACGCCCCCTGCAGTGTTTGTTTTTTAAACAATCTCTCCCTTACGTGGAAAGTAGACTCTGCTAGCTTGGAAGTGTGGATTCAGCCTGTCTGTATCCAAGGAGATTCTGAATAGAGCAGCAGCTGCCTTTCCCTCTGCCCACAGGGACTGGACTTAGCTGATTGGCTCTCTGAGTCCCTGTTGGACCTGAGCCCCGCCCCCCCACACCTGCTCTGGCCCCTTAAGTTTGTGGAGGGAAGCCGAAGACAGCCACCACCATTTTGTGAGCCTCAGCATCTTCTCTGCATCCTGATACAGCCCAGTGTTCAAGGATTGCAAAAAGACCTAGGTAAGGAGCCCTGAGATTTTTCTGGTTAAATAGTATTATTTGTTCAAAAGTGTTTATTTCACCTACCTGTGTCTATTTTACTGTGGACTCTCTGTGTTTCAGCCAGCCTGTCCTCTTTTAAAGTGGTGTTTTTTTAAAATTTGTTTTTTGCCGTGACTGTGTGATTTGCCTTGCTAGTTTGTGGCACATAACCCCCCCCCCTTTTATCTTCTAAGTAAAAAGGCTACATACATCTTGCAGAATGTGGTTTTAGGAGACTGTTTTAATCTGTTTCTGTGATTTAAATTGTGCTTAAAAACTGTCCGCCTGTTTTTTGCCTTTAAAAAACCCCAATTTCAGAGTGCGCACCAAGCAGTATTCCTGTGTTTGTTTTTTAAACAATCTCTCCTTCACCTGGAAAGTAGACCCTGCTAGCTTGGAAGTGTGGATTCAGCCGGTCTGTATCCAAGGAGATTCTGAATAGAGCAGCAGCTGCCTTTCCCCCTGCCCACAGGGACTGGACTTAGCTGATTGGCTCTCTGAGTCTCTGTTGCACCTGAGCCCCGTCCGCCCCCACACCCGCTCTGGCCCCTTACTTTTGTGGAGGGAAGCCAAAGACAGCAACCTCCATTTTGTGAGACTCAGCATCTTCCCTGTGTCCTGATACAGGCCATTGTTAAAGGATTGCGAAAAGACCTAGGTAAGGAGCCCTGAGATTTTTCTGGGTTTAAATAGTATTATTTGTTCAAAAGTATTTATTTCAGCTACCTGTGTCTGTTTTACTGTTTTTTTTAAATGTGTTTTTGCTGTGACTGTGTGAATTGCCTTGCTACTTTGTGGCACCTAACCCCCCCCCCTTTTTCTTCTAAGTAAAAAGGATACATACATCTTACAGAGTGTGTTTTTAAGAGACTGTTTTAATCTGTTTCTGTGATTTAAATTGTGTTTAAAAACTGTCTGCCCCCCTTATATTTGCCTTTAAAAATCCCTGATTTCAGAGTGAGTGCCCAGCAGTATTCCATGGTTTGTTTTTGAAACAATCTCTCCCATACTTGGAAAAAAGACTCTGCTAGCTTGGAAGGGTGGATTCAGCCTGTCTGTATCCGAGGAGATTCTGAATAGAGCAGCAGCTTCTTTCCCCATGCCCACAGGGACCAGACTTAGCTGATTGGCTCTCTGAGTCCCTGTTGCACCTGAGCCCCGTTCCCCCACACCTGCTCTGGCCCCTTAAGTTTGTGGAGGGAAGCCCAAGACAGCCACCTCCATTTTGAGAGCCTCAGCATCTTCCGTGTGTCCTGATACAGCCCAGTGTTCAAGGATTGCAAAAAGACCTAGGTAAGGAGCCCTGAGATTTTTCTGGGTAAATAGTATTAGTTGTTCAAAAGTGTTTATTTCAGCTACCTGTGTCTGTTTAACTGTGGATTCTCTGTGAGTCAGGCAGCCTGGTCTCTTAAAGTGGTGTTTTTTTGTTATCTGTTTTCTTTGACTGTGTGAAATGCCTTGCTACTTTGTGGCACTTAACACCCCCCCCCCTTTTTTCTTCTAAGTAAAAAGGATACATACATCTTGCAGAATGTGGTTTTAGGAGACTGATTAATCTGTTTCTGTGATTTAAATTGTGTTTAAAAACTGTCTGCCCCCCTGTTTTCTACCTTTAAAAACCCAGATTTCAGAGTGCGCACCCAGCAGTATTCCAATGTTTGTTTTTTAAACAATCCCTCCCTTACCTGAAACGTAGACTCAATAGCTTGGAAGTGTGGATTCCGCCTGTCTGTATCCAAGGAGATTCTGAATAGAGCAGCAGCTGCCTTTCCCTCTGCCCACAGGGACTGGATTTAGCTGATTGGCTCTCTGAGTCCCTGTTGCACCTGAGCCCCACCCCCCCACACCTGCTTTGGCCCCTTAAGTTTGTGGAGGGAAGCCCAAGACAGCCACCTCCAGTTTGTGAGCCTCAGCATCTTCCCTGTGTCCTGATACAGCCCAGTGTTTAAGAATTGCAAAAAGAGCTAGGTAAGGAGCCCTGATATTTTTCTGGGTAAATAGTATTATTTGTTAAAAAGTGTTTATTTCAGCTACCTGTGTCTGTTTTACTGTGGACTCTCTGTGTTTTAGGCAGCCTGGCCTCTTTTAAAGTGGTGTTTTTTTTAAATGTGTTTTTGCTGTGACTGTGTGAATTGCCTTGCTACTTTGTGGCACCTAACCCCCCCCCCTTTTTCTTCTAAGTAAAAAGGATACATACATCTTACAGAGTGTGTTTTTAGGAGACTGTTTTAATCTGTTTTTGTGATTTAAATTGTGTTTAAAAACTGTCTGCCCCCCTGACCTTTGCCTTTAAAAATCCCCGATTTCAGACTGCGCGCCCAGCAGTATTCCATTGTTTGTTTTTGATACAATCTCTCCCTTACTTGGAAAGTAGACTCTGCTAGCTTGGAAGGGTGGATTCAGCCTGTCTGTATCCAAGGAGATTCTGAATAGAGCGGCAGCTGCCTTATCCCATGCCCACAGGGACCGGACTTAGCTGATTGGCTCTCTGAGTCCCTGTTGCACCTGAGCCCCATCGCCCCACACCTGCTTTGGCCCCTTAAGTTTATGGAGGGAAGCCCAAGACAGCCACCTCCATTTTGTGAGCCTCAGCATCTTCCCTGTGTCCTGATACAGCCCAGTGTTCAAGGATTGCAAAAAGACCTAGGTAAGCAGCCCTGAGATTTGTTTGGGTAAATAGTATGATTTGTTCAAAAGTGTTTATTTCAGCTACCTGTGTCAGTTTTACTGTGAACTCACTGTGTTTCAGGCAGCCTGGCCTCTTTTAAAATGGTGTTTTGTTTTAATTTCTTTTTGCCGCGACTGTTTGAATTGCCTTGCTAGTTTGTGGCACATAACCCCCCCCTTTTTTCTTCTAAGTAAAAAGGCTACATATATCTTGCAGAGTGTGTTTTTAGGAGACTGTTTTAATCCAATTCTGTGATTTAAATTGTGTTTAAAAACTGCCTGCCCCCCTGTTTTTTGCCTTTAAAAAAGCACGATTTAAGAGTGCGCGCCCAGCAGTATTCCAGTGTTTGTTTTTAAACAATCTACCCGTTACCTGGAAAGTAGACTCTGCTAGCTTGGAAGTGTGGATTCAGCCTGTCTGTATTCAAGGAGATTCTGAATCGAGCGGCAGCTGCCTTTCCCCCTGCCCACAGGGACTAGACTTAGCTGATTGGCTCTCTGAGTCCCCGTTGCGCCTGAGCCCTGCCATCCCACACCTTCTCTGGCCCCTTAAGTTTGTGGAGGGAAGCCCAAGACAGCCACCTCCATTTTGTGAGCCTCAGCATCTTCCCTGCTTCCTATACAGCCCAGTGTTCAAGGATTACAAAAAGAGCTAGGTAAGGAGGCCTGAGATATTTATGGGAAATAGTGCTATTTGTTCAAAAGTGTTTATTTCAGCTACCTGTGTCTTTTTTACTGTGGACTCTCTGTGTTTCAGCCAGCCAGGCCTCTTTTAAAGTGGTGTTTTTTTTAATTCATTTTTGCTGTGACTGTGTGAATTGCCTTGATAGTTTGTGACACATAACTCCCCCCTCCTTTTTTCTTCTAAGTAAAAAGGCTACATACATCTTGCAGAGTGTGTTTTTAGGAGACTGTTTTAATCTGTTTCTGTGATTTAAATTGTGTTTAAAAACTGTCTGCCCCCCTGATCTTTGCCTTTAAAAATGCCCGATTTCAGAGTGCGCGCCCGCAGTATTCCAGTGTTTGTTTTTTAAACAATCTCTCCCTTATCTGGAAAGTAGACTCTGCTAGCTTGGAAGTGTGGATTCAGCCTTTCTGTATCCAAGGAGATTCTCAATAGAGCAGCGGCTGCCTTTCCCCGTGCCCACAGGGACTGAACTTAGCTGATTGGCTCTCTGAGTCACTGTTGCACCTGAGCCCCACCGTCCCACACCTACTATGGCCCCTTAAGTTTGTAGAGGGAAGCCCAAGACAGCCACCTCCATTTTGTGAGCTTCAGCATCTTCCCTGTGTCCTGATAAAGCCCAGTGTTCAAAGATTGCAAAAAGACCTAGGTAAGGAGCCCTGAGATTTTTCTGGGTAAATAGTATTATTTGTTCTAAAGTGTTTCTTTCAGCTACCTGTGTCTGTTTAACTGTGGACTCTCTGTGTTTCAGGCAGCCTGGTCTCTGTTAAAGTGGTGGTTTTGTAAAATTTGTTTTTGCCGTGACTGTGTGAATTGCCTTGCTAGTTTGTGGCACATAACCCCCCCCCTTTGCATCTAAGTAAAAAGGCTACATACATCTTGCAGAGTGTGTTTTTTAGGAGACAGTTTTAATCTATTTCTTCGATTTAAATTGTGTTTAAAAACTGTCTGCCCCCCTGTTTTTTGCCTTTAAAAAGCCCAATTTCAGAGTGCGCGCCCAGCAGTATTCCAGTAGTTTTTTTTTATAAACAAATTTTTATTGTTTTTCAGACATATATAGGAAAGGAAGGAAAAAACAGGTTCAAGTACAAGGCAAGGACGCATGGAATTTGTACATCTTATCATTGTTTTAGTATCGTTGTTAGCCATCAACAATAATGGGTTGTGGTGCTAAAAGCAGATCTAGCCACCGTAGTGTCCCCTTGAAACATTAAGGGGGTCATTCTGACCCTGGCGGTAATTACCACCATGGCGGAGGTCGGCGGTAGCACCGCCAACAGGCTGGCGGTGCACCGCTGGGCATTCTGACCGCGGCGGTTCAGCCGCGGCCAGAAACGGAAAGTTGGCGGTGTACTGCCGACTTTCCGCTGCCCTTGAGAATCCTCCATGGCGGCGGGGCGCGCTCCGCCGCCATGGGGATTCTGACACCCCCTACCGCCATCCTGTTCATGGCGGCTCTCCCGCCATGAACAGGATGGCGGTAGGGGGTGCCGCGGGGCCCCTGGGGGCCCCTGCCGTGCCCATGCCAACGGCATGGGCACGGCAGGGGCCCCCGTAAGAGGGCCCCAAAAAGTATTTCAGTGTCTGCCCAGCAGACACTGAAATACGCGACGGGTGCAACTGCACCCGTCGCACCTTCCCACTCCGCCGGCTCAATTCTGAGCCGGCATCCTAGTGGGAAGGTTGATTTGCCCTGGGCTGGCGGGCGGCCGCCCGCCAGCCCAGGGCAAATGTCAGAATCACCGCCGCGGTCTTTCGACCGCGGTGCGGTGTTCTGACGGCGGTACCTTGGCGGACGGCCTCCCCCGTCCGCCAAGGTCAGAATGACCGTCTAAGTATCTTATTACGTATCTGGTTTATGTCATCAATTCTAGCCATCATCCCCATATCCTTTCGAATTTGTGTGGGCACCCTCTAGACTCAAATACCAGTTTCTCCTGATTGGCACACCAATCCACCCCCTTCCTTCATTTCTTGTACAACGGGCCTTCTGCGGACGTCCACGCTGCAGCGATATCTCTATTAGCGACTAATAATGTCGTAGCTGTCAGTGTTAGTTTAGCACATGTTCCTCCCATTTCTTCCTTTACCTCCAATAGGATTAGCTTAGCTGATTTTTCAATTTCTTGACCCAGTGCCCTTCCTATATCTCGGATCACCCCTTCCCAGTACTTTTGTATTTTTTGACAGGTCCATACCATATGAAAGAAGTCTGCTGGTTCATTCGGGCATCTTGGGCATTTGGCAGAAGGGCGGGCTCCCATTTTGTGTAGTTTGGATGGTGTCAGATAGGCCCCATATAAATAGTAGAATTGTATCATGCGGAACCTTGCCGATATTACCAATACCTTGGGCGCCATCAAGGCTTCCATCCATTCCGTTTCTTCTAGGGGTCCGAGCCATGATTCCCACTTAGTCCTAAAAATGACTAAGATATTAGGAGTGTTGTTGATTAGTGTTTTGTAAAGTTGAGAAATGCCTTTCCCCTCCGTATTTCCCTTGAGTATTTTGGCTTCCAGTGGGTTAAAGTCCAGTATAGGGCTTGTGGTGGGCAGATGGGTTTGCAGTCCTTGTCTTAGTTGAAGGTATCCAAAGAACTGTGGGGGTCATTCTGACCCCGGCTGGCGGCGGTTGCCGCCCGCCAAGCGGGAACCGCCATTTGGCCGCTCCGCGGTCAAAAGACCGCTGGGGCCATTCCAACTTTCCCACTGGGCCAGCGGGCGCTAGCCAAGGTAGCGCCCGCTGGCCCAGCGGGAAAGGGGCCTGCAACACTGATGCCGGCTCCGAATGGAGCCGGCGGTGTTGCAAGTGTGCGACGGGTGCAGTTGCACCCGTCGCGCTTTTCACTGTCTGCTAGGCAGACAGTGAAAAGCAGGCTGGGGCCCTGTTAGGGGGCCCCTGCACTGCCCATGCCAGTGGCATGGGCAGTGCAGGGGCCCCCAGGGGCCACTAGACACCCGTTACCGCCAGCCTCTTCCTGGCGGTGAAAACCGCCAGAAACAGGCTGGCGGTAAGGGGGTCAGAATCCCCATGGCGGCGCTCCTTGCAGCGCCGCCATGGCAGATTCGCCCAGCTGGGGTTAAACCGGCGGGAAACCGGCGGCCCCGGTTTTCTGACCGCGTCTTTACCGCCGCGGTCAGAATGGGCAAGGAAGCACCGCCAGCCTGTTGGCGGTGCTTCCGTCATTCGCAGCCCTGGCGGTTTTTACCGCCAGGGTCAGAATGACCCCCTGTGTCTGGTTTAATTGAAATTCTGCTTGTAGGTCTTGGAACAATTTCATGGCCCTCCCTTTCTATATGTCCCCAACCAGGGAAACGCCTATTAGGTCCCATGTTGCGAATCCCTCCAGCGTGGCCGAGGCATACATCCATTTCCTTCTCCATAGCGGAGTCTGGAGGGTGATAACGGTATTCCAGTGAGTGTGGCGTAACGCGGCTCGCCATGCCAGGAAGACCACTTTGGTTGTTTCCTCCATGTCACGAGGAAGCGATGCTCCATACAGCATGTCAAGAACTTATGGAAACCCCAGGAGTGTCAATTCTGTCTTATACGCCGGGTCTTCCCAGCCCCCATTAAACCAGTCATGGACCACTATCAATTGGGTAGCCAGGTAATATAGATAGGGATCTGACGCACCCAAACCTCCATCATACATTCCTCTCCGGCAATGTTGTATCGCTACTCAATGTCTATTACCTCTCCATAGAAATCTTCCGGTGATGCTTTCGAGATTTTTAAACCAGGAGTGGGGGATGAGGATGGGAACCTTTTGGAATATGTGTAGGAGTCTTGGCTAGATCATCATTTTGTATAGGGCCACCCGCCCCATTACGTTCAAGGGGAGGGTTTGCCATCCCTGCATGTCCGTTTTGATTCTTGATAGCAGAGGAGATAGATTTTTGGCCCATGTTAATTCGGGCAAAAGGGTTACCCAGATCCCTAGGTATTTAAAACTTAATTTGCGTATGGGTATGGTATTTTGCCAATCGAAGCAATCACGTGTGTTGGCTAGCGGGATCAGGATTGATTTGGTGGAGTTCATTCTGAGACCTGAGATTAGTTCGTATTTCCTTTGAAGGCAAAGGCTCCTTGGACCCGTTACACTGGGTTCCTCCAAATATAGCAGAACATCATCTGCCTATAGAGCTCTCCTGTCTTCATGATATGGACTCATTTCCATCCTCGGTATACTGAACCCGCTTTGATCATCTGGGCTAGAGGCTCAATGGCCAGGGTAAACAAAAGAGGGGATAGGGGACATCCCTGTCGAGTACCTCTGCGGATGTCGAACCTGTGGGATATGGTCCCATTAACCTGTACACAGGCCGTAGGGTTAGTGTATAATGTTTTAATTAGGTGTCAAAATTGTTTTTCTATGCCTGCCCGTCGAAGCACCAGTAGAAGGAATCCCCAGTCAACCGAATCAAAAGCCTTTTCAAAATCTATGAGCAAGAGGGCCAGGCTTTGGGGCAACCGGCGTCTCTCCACCAAGGCTACGTGTAGCCGGCGGATATGGTGTCGTGTACTGCAGGTTGCCATAAACCCACATTGGTCAGGATGGATTAGCTGCGGCAGGACCCTTTTGATGCGAGTGGCAAGGATAGAGGCGAATATTTTAATTTCTGTGTTAATCGATGATATTGGTCTGTACTCCGCGCAGTGAGGCGAAGGGGGCTGGGTTTTGGGGAGCACCACGATCATGGCTGTATCTAGTTCAGGAGGAAAGGATCCACCTTTTCGTATTTCTGCGAAAAGGCATAGGAGACGTGGGGTCAGGTCTTCTCTAAACACCTTATAGTATTCTGGGGGGAACCCATCGGGACTAGGTGTCTTGCCAGCGTTTAATGTCTAGATTGCCGCCCCAATTTCTTCCTCTCTAATGGGTTCCTCTAAAAGCTGTGCATCTATCATAGGTAACTGTTGGAGGGGGATCTCGTCAAGTAGTTCACGAATTTGATGTGAATCTATTTGTGTAGATGCTTGGTACAGTGTATAATAATAGTTGGCAAAAGCATTCGCAATTTCGGTATGACCCGTAACTAGGGCCCCATCCCCGTCATAAATTTCAGGGACGATCTTGGAGGCCTGATTGCGGGAGATCAACCAATACAGCATCTTCCCGGTCTTGTCCCCCCAGCCATATATCCTTCCAGTGCTGGCCCTCCATAAATGTTTCGCGGCCTCCAGGGATTGACTCCGTATCTCCTCTCAGATTAGGAGGAGTTGTTGGATCAGTTTCTCGCTTGGGTTTATTACGTTGTCTCTTTCGAGGTTTATTGCTCGGAGCTCTAGCTGTGAGATATGTAGCGCTTTGGCACGTTCCTGATTACGTATCAGATTTTTAGCCATACCTCTTAATACCGCCTTCCCTGCCACCCATAGAGTGCCCTCTGAGGTTACCGAGCCTTCGTTTAGGTGGAAGTATTCTGCTTGTGCCTGACGTAATTGTTCCTTAAAGTGTTCATCTTGGAGATACCATGCGTTTAGCCGCCACATGGGGTGACGCCGTGGGCGGGCCGGGCCTAGTATGAGCCGGAGAGGGTCATGGTCAGAGATTCCTCTGGCTAGAATATTGATTTGTGAGAGGGTTGTACAATCTGTGCTCCGAAGAAGCATCAGGTCTATTCTGGATTGGGAGCCGTGGGCTGCTGAGGTGTGGGTGAATTGTCTCTGCCTCGGATGCCATATCCCCCAGGAGTCACATAGTCCCGTGGCAGATAACCACCCCTTAATTTTGGTTGCCAGTGTTCGTCTCTATGTGGTGAGTGGGCCGTCTACATCTAAGGTTGGGTCCGGGGTTGCGTTGAAGTCGCCACCTAGTATATGCCCAGGGGGTAGGTCAGAGAGAAGTTTTGTGAGTGCCTGGAGGGTTGAGCTGACCAGGGAGGGAGGGGCGTTGATACTTATTATATTAAAGGTGATCCCTTCTACCTTACCGGTAATGGCTACAAACCGCCCCTGTTGGTCTCTCCGTACTTGGATGTGTGTCATAGGGATGGTACAATGCAATAATATGGCTACTCCTCGTGACCCACGTGTCTATCCCGCATGGTACACTCTATCAAATCCTCGACGAGTCAGGAATGGGTATTTATCCCCCAAAAGGTGGGTTTCCTGCAACATGAGTATTTCTGGATGGTATCTCTGTATGAAGGTGGATACTGCAGTACGTTTAATTTTGTCTAGGAGTGCATTGATGTTCCATGACATAATTTGTACTTGATTCATGGGGGGGGTGTGATTGTAGATGGAATTTTACAGTTGTTGAGCCAACATTTAGCTACTAGTTTGTGCGACTCTGAAGGACTTATCTTTCTATCTTCCTGCTGCCAATTCTCAGACTCTATTATATCTGTCGAGTCATTATGCATCCTGCCCTGTGCCTCAAATAAAAAAAAATATGAATCTTGCCTTTGCATACAAATTCCAACATTGGCCTTTAGAACGAGGCCGGAACCCCCTTGCCCCCCAACTCCCTCCCCACCCCATACTTTCCCCCCAGAAGCATCTGTCACCCATATACATAGCCCCTCACTTCTAAAACTGGTGAGATGGCTTTTGAGTGGTAAGGCTGTGGTATTGGTGGCAGTGGAGCCCTCCCTAGTATCAGATCATGCATAAATGTATAATACTCAATGTGTGATCAAGTTAGGCATAACGCTTCTATTTCTGTGTTCATTGTCTTAAGTCTTTCCCAGAATAAGTTCCACCTATGCAGTCAGAGGTTTGGACTACGGGACAAGTCAGAGTCTTCTTGTGTCTCTAGCTGGATCTTGGTTATGTCCTGTGGTTTCAGGCTTGTCAGGGTGGCTCTGGAATTCTCTTTCTATTGTGGGTGTCTGGGTTCCGATCGATGAGCCCCGGGAGGGGAGTCCGAGCTGGATCTATGTCTTCCTCTTCGTTTCCGAGAGCGTGTGCGCTGACTGCGCATCGGTTGTTGCCCCCTTAGGTGAGCTGGTGTTGTCTTAAGCGGTGGCCGTGATCCTGTTCTGTGCATATCTAGTGGGGTTTCTTCCATTAGCCAGGTCCATGCCGCGGTCGGCTGCTCAAAGAAGTAGGTTTTATTATTATAGATCACCCTGAGTCTGGCTGGAAACAGTAGATTTCTAAGCTTTTGTTTCACTTCCATGAACGAGCGGCGTTGTGGCTGTACCTCTAATGTGTAATCCGGGAAGAGGAGTACTTCTGTTCCATTGCAGAGGAGGTCTCCCCTGGAGCGAGCCTCCCGCAGGACCAGGTCTCTGTCTTTGAAGTTGAAGAGGCAGATTATTACTGGCATGGGTAGTGAGCCGGTTGCAGGCCTTGCGCGCAGCGAGCTATGGGCTCGTTCGATTGTGAACCATGGCGTGAGGTGGTCTGCCGGCAACCAGGACCGGAACCACTCCTCTAGGAACATATCGAATGATGATTCTGCAGTGACCTTGGGAAGACCCACTAGGCGAAGATTGTTACGTCGAGATCTGTTTTGGTGTCTTCAGCCCTCCTGTGTAGATCTGAGGTGCGTTTGGTCAGCATTGAGATTTGGGTTTTTAGAGTTCTTATTTCATCTTCTGCCGTGCCTCAGGTCTGTCCCTCAGCCACCATCTTGATCGGAGAAAGCAGCGGTTGAAAGCTGGGCAGCCAAAACCTCTGTCTCACGGGGCCGGGAGGGCCATGAACCCGTCACTCGAGACGGGGCAGGATAAAGGAATCCCGATGAAGCTTTCACGGTGTTGATGTGTACGGATAGTGATTTTATGAGAGGCGGACGACGGCGGGATCCAGAGCACTACAAAAGTGCGACTGCCACCTTGACGCCCTGGCCACGCCCCCTCCAGTGTTTGTTTTTTAAACAATCTCTCCCTTACGTGGAAAGTAGAGTCTGCTAGCTTGGAAGTGTGTATTCAGCCTGTCTGTATCCAATGAGATTCTGAATAGAGCAGCAGCTGCCTTTCCCCCTGCCCACAGGGACTGGACGTAGCTGATTGGCTCTATGAGTCCCTGTTGCACCTGAGCCCAGCCGTCGTACACCTGCTCTGGCCCCTTAAGTTTGTGGAGGGAAGCCCAAGACAGCCACTTCCATTTTGTGAGCCTCAGCATCTTCCATGTCTGCTGATACAGCCCAGTGTTCAAGGATTGCAAAAAGACGTAGGTAAGGAGCCCTGAGATTTGTCTGAGTAAATAGTATTATTTGTTCAAAAGTGTTTATTTCAGTAACCTGTGTCTGTTTTACTGTGGACTCTCTGTGTTTCAGGCAGCCTGGCCTCTTTTAAAGTGGTGTTTTTTTAAAATTCGTTTTTGCCGTGACTGTGTGAATTGCCTTGCTAGTTTGTGGCACATAACCGCCCCTCCCCTTTTTTCTTCTAAGTAAAAAGGCTACATACATCTTGCAAAGTGTGTTTTTAGGAGACTTTTTTAATCTGATTCTGTGATTTAAATTGTGTTTAGAAACTGTCTGCCCCCTGTTTTTTGCTTTAAAAAATCCCGATTTCATTGTGCGTGCCCAGCAATATTCCAGTGTTTGTTTTTAAACAATCTCTCCCTTACCTGGAAAGTAGACTCTGCTAGCTTGGAAGGGTGGATTCAGCCTATCTGTATCCAAGGAGATTCTGAATAGAGCAGCAGCTGCCTTTCCCTGTGCCCACAGGGACTCGACTTAGCTGATTGGCTCTATGAGTCCCTGTTGCACCTGAGCCCAGCCGTTGTACACCTGCTCTGGCCCCTTAAGTTTGTGGAGGGAAGCCCAAGACAGCCACTTCCATTTTGTGAGCCTCAGCATCTTCCATGTCTGCTGATACAGCCCAGTGTTCAAGGATTGCAAAAAGACGTAGGTAAGGAGCCCTGAGATTTTTCTGGGTAAATAGTATTATTTGTTCAAAAGTGTTTATTTCAGCTACCTGTGTCTGTTTAACTGTGGACTCTGTGTTTCAGGTAGCCTGGTCTCTTTTAAAGTGGTGTTTTTTTAAAATGTGTTTTTGCCGTGTCTGTGTGAATTGCCTTGCTAGTTTGTGGCACATAACCCCCCTCTTTTATCTTCTAAGTAAAAAGGCTACATACATCTTGCAGAGTGTGTTTTAGGATACTGTTTTAATCTGTTTCTGTGATTTAAATTGTGTTTAGAAACTGTCTGCCCCCCTGTTTTTGCTTTAAAAAAGCCTGATTTCGGAGTGTGTTCCCAGCAGTATTCCAGTGTTTGTTTTTTGAACAATCTCTCCCTTACCTGGGAAGTAGACTCTCCTAGCTTGGAAGGGTGGATTCAGCCTGTCTGTATCCAAGGAGATTCTGAATAGAGCAGCAGCTGCCTTTCCCCGTGCCCACAGGGACTGGACTCAGCCGATTGGCTCTCTGAGTCCCTGTTGCACCTGAGCCCCGCCCCCCCACACCTGCTCTGGCCCCTTAAGTTAGAGGAGGGAAGCCCAAGACAGCCACCTCCATTTTGTGAGCCTCAGCATATTCCCTGCGTCCTGGTACAGCCCAGTGTTCAAGGATTACAAAAAGACCTAGGTAAGGAGGCCTGAGATATTTCTGGGAAATAGTATTATTTGTTCAAAAGTGTTTATTTCAGCTACCTGTGTCTGTTTTACTGTAGACTCTCTCTGTTTCAGGCAGCCTGGCCTGTTTAAAAGTGGTGTTTTTTTTTTAATTTGTTTTTGCCGTTACTGTGTGAATTGCCTTGCTACTTTGTGGCACCTACCCCCCCCCCTTTTTTCTTCTAAGTAAAAAGGATACATACATCTTGCAGAGTGTGTTTTTAGTATACTGTTTTAATCTGTTTTTGTGATTTAAATTGTGTTTAGAAACTGTCTGCCCCCCTGTTTTTGCTTTAAAAAAGCCTGATTTCGGAGTGTGTTCCCAGCAGTATTCCAGTGTTTGTTTTTTGAACAATCTCTCCCTTACCTGGGAAGTAGACTCTGCTAGCTTGGAAGGGTGGATTCAGCCTGTCTGTATCCAAGGAGATTCTGAATAGAGTAGCAGCTGCCTTTCCCACTGCCCACTGGGACTGAACTTAGCTGATTGTCTCTCTGAGTCCCTGTTGCACCTGAGGCCCGCCCCCCACACCTGCTTTGGCCCCTTAAGTTTGTGGAAGTAAGCCCAAGACAGCCACCTCCATTTTGTGAGCCTCAGCATCTTCCCTGTGTCCTGATACAGCACAGTGTTCAAGGATTGCAAAAAATACCTAGGTAAGGAGCCATGAGATTTTTCTGGGTGAATAGTATTATTTGTTCAAAAGTGTTTATTTCAGCTACCTGTGTCTGTTTTACTGTGGACTCTGTGTTTCAGGCAGAATGGCCTCTTTTAAAGTGGTGTTTTTTTAATTCATTTTTCCCGTGACTGTGTGAATTGCCTTGCTAGTTTGTGGCACATAACCCCCCCCCCCTTTTTTCTTCTAAGTAAAAAGGCTACCTACATCTCGCAGAGTGTGTTTTTAGGAGACTGTATTAATCTGTTGCTGTGATTTAAATTGTGTTTAAAAACTCTGCGCCCCCCTGTTTTTGCCTTTAAAAAAAGGCCAATTTCAAAGTGCGCGCCCAGCAGTATTCCAGTGTTTGTTTTTTAAACAATCCCTTCCTTACCTGGAAGGTAGACCCTGCTAACTTGGAAGTGTGGATTCAGTTTGTCTGTATCCTAGGAGATTCTGAATAGAGTAGCAGCTGATTTTCCCCCTGCCCACAGGGACTGGACTTAGCTGTTTGGCTCTCTGAGTCCCTGTTGCACCTGAGCCCCGCCTCCATCACCTGCTCTGTCCCTTAAGTTTGTGGAGGGCAAGCCCAAGACAGCTACCTCCAGTTTGTAAGCCTCAGCATCTTTCCTGTGTCCTGATACAGCCCAGTGTTCAAGGATTGCAAAAAGACCTAGGTAAGGAGCCCTGAGATTTTTCTGGGTAAATAGTATTATTTGTTCAAAAGTGTTTATTTCGGCTACCTGTGTATGTTTTACTTGTACTCTCTGTGTTTCAGGCAGCCTGGCCTCTTTTAAAGTGTTTTTATTTTTTAATTCGATTTTGCTGTGACTCTGTGAATTGCCTTGCTAGTTTGTGGCACATAACTACCCCCTTTTCTTCTAAGTAAAAAGGCCACATACATCCTGCAGAGTGTGTTTTTAGGAGACTCTTTTAATCTGTTTCTGTGATTTAAATTGTGCTTAAAAACTGTCTGCCCCCCTGATCTTTGCCTTTAAAAGTGGCCGATTTCAGAGTGCACGCCCAGCAGTATTCCAGTGTTTGTTTTTGAAACAATCTCTCTCTTACCTGGAAGGTAGACTCTGCTAACTTGGAAGTGTGGATTCAGCCTGTCTGTATCCAAGGAGATTCTGAATAGAGCAGCAGCTGCCTTTCCCCCTGCCCACAGGGACTGGACTTAGCTGATTGGCTCTCTGAGTCCCCGTTGCACCTGAGCCCTGCCATCCCACACCTGCCCTGGCCCCTTAAGTTTGTGGAGGGAAGCCCAAGACAGCCACCTCCAATTTGTGAGCCTCAGCATCTTTCCTGTGTCCTGATACAGCCCAGTGTTCAAGGATTGCAAAAAGACCTAGGTAAGGAGCTCTGAGATTTTTTCTGGGTAAATAGTACTATTTGTTCAAAAGTGTTTATTTCATCTACCTGTGCCTGTTTTACTGTGGACTCTTTGTGTTTCAGGCAGGCTGGCCTCTTTCAAAGTGTTGTTTTTTTTAAATCTGTTTTTGCCGTGACTGAATTGCTTTTCTAGTTTGTGGCACATAATCCCCCCTTTTTTCTTCTAAGTAAAAAGGCTACATACATCTTGCAGAGTGTGTTTTTAGGAGACTGTTTTATTCTGTTTCTGTGATTTATATTGTGTTTAAAAACTGTCTGCTCCCCTGTTTTTTGCAATTAAAAAAGCCTGATTTCAGATTACGCGCCCAGCAGTATTCCAGTGTTTTGTTTCTTAAACAATCTCTCCCTTACCTGGAAAGTAGATTCTGCTAGCTTGGAAGTGTGGATTCAGCCTGTCTGTATCCAAGGAGATTCTGAATAGAGCAGCAGTTGCCTTTCCCCCTGCCCACAGGGACTGAACCAGGCTGATTGGCTCTGTGAGTCCATGTTGCACCTGTGACACGCCCCCCACACCTGCTCTGGCCCCTTAAGTTTGTGGAGGGAAGCTCAAGACAGCCACCTCCATTTTGTGAGCCTCAGTATCTTCCCTGTGTCCTGATACAGCCCAGTGTTCAAGGATTGCAAAAAGACCTAGGTAAGGAGCCCTGAGATTTTTCTGGGTAAATAGTACTATTTGTTCAAAAGTGTTTATGACAGCTACCTTTGTGTGTTTTACTGTGGAGTCTCTGTGTTTCAGGCAGACTGGCCTCTTTTAAAGTGGTGTTATTTTTAAATTCATTTTCGCTGTGACTGCGTGAATTGCCTTGATAGTTTGTGGCACATAGCTCCCTCCTCCTTTCTTCTAAGTAAAAAGGCTACATATATCTTGCAGAGTGTGTTTTTAGGAGACTGTTTTAATCTGTTTTTGTGATTTAAATTGTGTTTAAAAACTATCTGCCCCCCTGTTCATTGCCTTTAAAAGTGCCCGATTTCAGACTGCACGCCCAGCAGTATTCCAGTGTTTGTTTTTTAAAAAATCTCTCCCTTACCTGGAAGGTAGACTCTGCTAGCTTGGAAGTGTGGATTCAGCCTGTCTGTATCCAAGGAGATTCTGAATAGAGCAGCAGCTGGCTTTCCCCCTGCCCACAGGGACTGGACTTAGCTGATTGGCTCTCTGAGACCCCGTTGCACCTGAGCCCTGCCATCCCACACCTGCTCTGGCCCCTTACATTTGTGGAAGGAAGCCCAAGACACCCACCTCCAATTTGTGAGCCTCAGCATCTTTCCTGTGTCCTGATACAGCCCAGTGTTCAAGGTTTGCAAAAATAATTAGGTAAGGAGCCCTGAGATGTTTTCTGGGTAAATAGTACTATTTGTTCAAAAGTGTTTATTTCAGCTACCTGTTTCTGTTTTACTGTGGACTGTCTGTATTTCAGGCATCCTGGCCTCTTTTAAAGTGGTGTTTTTTTAAATTCATTTTTGCTGTGACTATGTGAATTGCCTTGCTAGTTTGAGGCCCATAACCCTCCTCCCACTTTTATCTTTTAAGCAAAAAGGCTACATACATCTTGCAGAGTGTGTTTTTAGGAGACTGTTTTAATCTGTTTCTGTGATTTAAATTGTGTTTAAAATCTGTCTGCCCCCCTGATTTTTGCCTTTAAAAAAGCCCAACTTCAGAGTGTGCGTCCAGCAGTATTCCAGTGTTTGTTTTTTAAACAATCTCTCCCTTACCTGGAAAGTAGACCCTGCTAGCTTGGAAGTGTGGATTCAGCCTGTCTGTATCCTAGGATATTCTGAATAGAGCAGCAGCTGCCTTTCCCCCTGCCCACAGGGAATGGACTCAGCTGATTGGCTCTCTGAGTCCCTGTTGCATCTGAGCCTCGCCCCCCCACACCTGCTCTGGCCCCTTAAGTTTGTGGAGGGAAGCCAAAGACAGCATCCTCCATTTTGTGAGCCTCAGCATCTTCCCTGTGTCCTGATACAGCCCAGTGTTCAAGGACTGCAAAAAGACCTAAATAAGGAGCCCTGAGATTTTTCTGGGTAAATAGTATTATTTGTTCAAAAGTGTTCATTTCAGCTACCTGTGTCTGTTGTACGGTGGACTCTCAGTGTTTCAGGCAGCCTGGCCTCTTTTAAAGTGTTTTTATTTTTTAATTCAATTTTGCTGTGACTCTGTGAATTGCCTTGCTAGTTTGTGGCACATAACTCCCCCCTTTTCTTCTAAGTAAAAAGGCCACATACATCCTGCAGAGTGTGTTTTTAGGAGACTCTTGTAATCTGTTTCTGTGATTTAAATTGTGCTTAAAAACTGTCTGCCCCCCTGATCTTTGCCTTTAAAAGTGCCCGATTTCAGAGTGCACGCCCAGCAGTATTCCAGTGTTTGTTTTTGAAACAATCTCTCTCTTACCTGGAAGGTAGACTCTGCTAACTTGGAAGTGTGGATTCAGCCTGTCTGTATCCAAGGAGATTCTGAATAGAGCAGCAGCTGCCTTTCCCCCTGCCCACAGGGACTGGACTTAGCTGATTGGCTCTCTGAGTCCCCGTTGCACCTGAGCCCTGCCATCCCACACCTGCTCTGGCCCCTTAAGTTTGAGGAGGGAAGCCCAAGACAGCCACCTCCAATTTGTGAGCCTCAGCATCTTTCCTGTGTCCTGATACAGCCCAGTGTTCAAGGATTGCAAAAAGACCTAGGTAAGGAGCTCTGAGATTTTTTCTGGGTAAATAGTACTATTTGTTCAAAAGTGTTTATTTCATCTACCTGTGTCTGTTTTACTGTGGACTCTCTGTGTTTCAGGCAGCCTGGCTTCTTTAAAAGTGGTAGTTTTTTTTAATTCATTTTTTCCGTGACTGTGTGAATTACCTTGCTATTTTGTGGCACATAACCTCCCCCCCTTTTTTCTTGTAAGTAAAAAGGCTACATACATCTTGCAGAGTGTGTTTTTAGGATACTGTTTTCATCCGTTTCTGTGATTTAAATTGTGTTTAAAAACTGTCTGCCCCCCTGTTTTTTGCCTTTAAAAAAGCACGATTTCAGAGTGCGTGCCCAGCAGTATTCCAGTGTTTGTTTTTGAAACAATCTCTCCCTTACCTGGAAAGTAGACTCTCCTAGCTTGGAAGGGTGGATTCAGCCTGTCTGTATCCAAGGAGATTCTGAATAGAGCAGCAGCTGCCTGCCAACAGGGAGTGGACTTATCTGATTGGCTCTCTGAGTCCCTGTTGCACCTGAGCCCTGCCCCCCACACCTGCTCTGGCCCCTTAAGTTTGTGGAGGGAAGCCCAAGACAGCCACCTCTACTTTGTGAGCCTCAGTATTTTCCCTTTGTCCTGATACAGCTCAGTGTTCAAGGATTGCTGAAAAGACCTAGTTAAGGAGCCCTGAAATTTTTCTGGGTAAATAGTATTATTTGTTCAAAAGTGTTTATTTCAGCTTCCTGTGTCTGTTTTACTGTGGACTCTCTGTGTTTCAGGCAGCCTGGCCTCTTTTATTTTTTTTATTTGTTTTTGCCGTGACTGTGTGAATTGCCTTGCTAGTCTGTGGCACATGCCCCCCCCACCTGTTTTCTTCTAAGTAAAAAGGCTACATACATCTTGCAGACTGTGTTTTTAGGGGACTGTTTTAATCTGTTTCTGTGATTTAAATTGTGTTTAAAAACTGTCTGCACCCCCGTTTTTTGCCTTTCAAAAAGCCCAATTTCAGAGCGCCCGCCCAGCAGTATCCCAGTGTTTGTTTTTTAAACAATCTCTCCCTTACCTGGAAAGTAGACTCTGCTAGCTTGGAATTGCGGATTCAGCCTGTCTGTATCCAAGGAGATTCTGAATAGAGCAGCATCTGCCTTTCCCCCTGCCCACAGGGACTGGACTTAGCTGAGTGGCTCTCTGACTCCCTGTTGCACCTGAGCCCTGCCCCCCCCACACCTGCACTGGCCCCTTAAGTTTGTGGAGGGAAGCCCAAGAGAGCCACCTCCATTTTGTGAGCCTCAGCATCTTCCCTGTGTCCTGATACAGCCCAGTGTTCAAGGATTGCAAAAAGACCTAGGTAAGGAGCCCTGGGATTTTTCTAGGTGAATAGTATTATTTGTTCAAAAGTGTTTATTTCAGCTACCTGTGTCTGTTTTACTGTGCCCGATTTCAGAGTGCGCTCCCAGCAGTATTCCAGTGTTTTTTATTTGATAAACAAATTTTTATTGTTTTTCAGACATATATAGAAAAGGAAGGAAAAAACAGATTCAAGTGCAAGGGAAGGACGCATGGAATTTGTACATCTTATGATTGTTTTAGTATCGTTGTTAGCAATCAACAATAATGGGTTGTGCTGCTATTAGTAGATCTAGCCACCGTAGTGTTCCCTTGAAACATTAAGTATCTAATTACGTATCTGGTTTATGTCATTAATTCTATCCATCGTCCCCATATCTTTTCGAATTTGTGTGGGCACCCTCTAGACTCAAATACCAGTTTCTCCTGATTGGCACATCAATCCACCCCCTTCCTCCATTTCTGGATCAACGGGCCTTCTGGGGACATCCACGCTGCAGCGATATCTCTATTAGCGACTAATAATGCCGTAGCTGTCAGTGTTAGTTTAGCACGTGTTCCTCCCATTTCTTCCTTTACCTCCAATAGGATTAGCTTAGCTGATTTTTGTATTTCTTGACCCAGTGCCCATCCTATATCTCGGATCACCCATGCCCAGTACTTTTGTATTTTTTGACAGGTCCATACCAGATGAAAGAAGTCTGCTGGTTCATTCAGGCATCTTGGGCATTTGGCAGAACGGCGGGCTCCCATTTTGTGTAGTTTGGATGGTGTCAGATAGGCCCCATATAAATAATAGAATTGTATCATGCGGAACCTTGCCGATATTGCCAATACCTTGGGCGCCATCAAGGCTTCCATCCATTCCATTTCTTCTAGGGGTCCGATCCATGATTCCCACTTAGTCCTAAAAATGACTAAGTTATCAGGAGTGTTGTTGATTAGTGTTTTGTAAAGTTGAGAAATGCCTTTCCCCTCCATATTTCCCATGAGTATTTTGGCTTCCAGTGGGTTAAAGTCCGGTATGGGGCTTGTGGTGGGCAGATGTGTTCGCAGTGCGTGTCTTAGTTGAAGGTATCTAAAGAACTGTGTCTGGTTTAATTGAAATTCTGCTTGTAGGTCTTGGAACAATTTCATGGCCCTCCCTTTCCATATGTCCCCAACCAGGGAAGTGCCTATTAGGTCCCATGTTGCAAATCCCTCCAGCCTGGCCGAGGCATAGATCCATTTCCTTCTCCATAGCGGAGGCTGGAGGGTGATAACGGTATTCCAGTGAGTGTGGTGTAACGTGGCTCGCCATGCCAAGAAGACCACTTTGGTTGTTTCCTCCATGTCACGAGGAAGCGATGCTCCATACAGCATGTCAAGAACCTGTGGAAACCCCAAGAGTGTCAATTCTGTCTTATACGCCGGGTCTTCCCAGCCCCCATTAAACCAGTCATGGACCACTATCAATTGGGTATCCAGGTAATATATATAGGGATCTGACACACCCAAACCTCCATCATACATTCCTCTCCTGCAATGTTGTATCGCTACTCAATGTCTATTACCTCTCCATAGAAATCCTCCGGTGATGCTTTCGAGATTTTTGAACCAGGAGTGGGGGATGAGGATGGGAACATTTTGGAATATATATAGGAGTCTTGGCAAGATCATCATTTTGTATAGGGCCACCCGCCCCATCACGTTCAAGGGGAGGGTTTGCCATCTCTGCATGTCCGTTTTGATTCTTGTTAGCAGAGGAGATAGATTTTTGGCCCATGTTAATTCGGGCAAAAGGGTTACCCAGATCCCTAGGTATTTAAAACTTAATTCGCGTATGGGTATGGTATTTTGCCAATCGAAACAATCACGTGTGTTTGCTAGCGAGATCAGGATTGATTTGGTGGAGTTCATCCTGAGACCTGAGATTAGTTCGTATTTCCTTAGAAGGCAAAGGCTCCTTGGACCCGTTATACTGGGTTCCTCCATATATAGCAGAACATCATCTGCATATAGAGCTAACCTGTCTTCATGCGATGGACCCCGTTTCCATCCTCGGTATACTGAGCCCGCTCTGATCATCTGGGCTAGAGGCTCAATGGCCAGGGTAAATAAAAGAGGAGATAGGGGACATCCCTGTCAAGTACCTCTGTGGATGTCGAACCTGTGGGATATGGTCCCATTAACCTGTACACATGCCGTAGGTTTAGTGTATAATGCTTTAATTAGGTGGCAAAATTGTTTTTCTATGCCTGCCCGTTGGAGCACCAG
Organism: Pleurodeles waltl; assembly: GCF_031143425.1. Lineage (NCBI taxonomy): Eukaryota > Metazoa > Chordata > Amphibia > Caudata > Salamandridae > Pleurodeles > Pleurodeles waltl. The sequence continues at coordinate 742,514,703 of NC_090447.1, read as the reverse complement.
TAGAAGGAATCCCCAGTCAACCGAATCAAAAGCCTTTTCAAAATCTATGAGCAAGAGGGCCAGGCTTTGGGGCAACCGGCGTCTCTCCGCCAAGGCTACGTGTAGCCGGCGGATACAGTGTTGTGTACTGCGGGTTGCCATAAACCCACATTGGTCAGGATGGATTAGCTGCAGCAGGACCCTTTTGATGCGAGTGGCAAGGATAGAGGTGAAAATTTTAATTTCTGTGTTAATCAATGATATTGGTCTGTAATCCGCGCAGTGAGGCGAAGGGGGCTGGGTTTTGGGGAGCACCACGATCATGGCTGTATCTAGTTCAGGAGGAAAGGATCCACCTTTTCGTATTTCTGCGAAAAGGCGTAGGAGACGTGGGGTCAGGTCTTCTCTAAACACCTTATAATATTCTGGGGGGGAACCCATCAGGACCAGGCGTCTTGCCAGCGTTAAATGTCGAGATTGCCTCCCAAATTTTTTCCTCTCTAATGGGTTCCTCTAAAAGCTGTGCTTCTATCATAGGTAACTGTTGGAGGGGGATCTCGTCAAGTAGTTGACATGTTTGATGTGAATCTATTTGTAAAGATGCTTGGTACAGTGTATGATAATAGTTGGCAAAAGCATTCACAATTTCGGTATGACCCGTAACCAGGGCCCCATCCCCGTCATAAATATCAGGGACGATCTTGGAGGCCTGATTGCGGGAGATCAACCAATACAGCATCTTCCCGGTCTTGTCTCCCCCAGCCATATATCCTTCCAGTGCTGGCCCTCCATAAATGTTTCGCGGCCTCCAGGGATTGACCCCGTATCTCCTCTCAGATTAGGAGGAGTTGTCGCATCAGTTTCTCGCTTGGGTTTATTACGTTGTCTCTTTCGAGGTTTATTGCTCGGAGCTCTAGCTGTGTGATATGTAGCGCTTTGGCACGTTCCTGATTACGTGTCAGATTTTTAGCCATACCACTTAGTTCCGCCTTCCCTGCCACCAATAGAACGCCCTCCGAGGTTACCGAGCCTTCGTTTAGGTGGAAGTATTCTACTTGTGCCTGACGTAATTGTTCCTTAAAGTGTTCATCTTGGAAATACCATGCGTTTAGCCGCCACATGGGGCGACGCCGGGGGCGGGCCGGGCCTAGTGTGAGCCGGAGAGGGTCATGGTCAGAGATTCCTCTGGCTAGAATCTTGATGTGTGAGAGGGTTGTACAATCTGTGCTCAGAAGAAGCATCAGGTCTATTCTGGATTGGGAGCCATGGGCTGTTGAGGTGTGGGTGAATTGTCTCTGCCTCGGATGCCATATCCACCTGGCATCACATAGTCCCGTGGCAGATAACCACCCCTTAATTTCGGTTGCCAGTGTACGTCTATATGTGGTGAGTGGGCAGTCTACATCTAAGGTCGGGTCCGGGGTTGCGTTGAAGTTGCCACCTAGTATAGTGTGCCCAGGGGGTAGGTCAGAGAGAAGTTTTGTGAGTGCCTGGAGGGTTGAGCTGACCAGGGAGGGCGGGGCGTAGATACTTATAATATTAAAAGTGATCCCTTCTACCTTACCGGTAATGGCTACAAACCGCCCCTGTTGGTCTCTCCGTACTTGGATGTGTGTCATAGGGATGGTACAATGCAATAATATGGCTACTCCTCGTGACCCATGTGTGTATCCCGCATGGTACACTCTATCAAATCCTCGACGAGTCAGGAATGGGTATTTATCCCCCAAAAGGTAGGTTTACTGCAACATGAGTGTTTCTGGATGGTATCTATGTATGAAGGTGAATACTGCAGTACGTTTAATTTTGTCTAGGAGCCCGTTGATGTTCCATGACATAATTTGTACTTGATTCATGGGGGGTGTGTGATTGTAGGAGGGATTTTACAGTTGTTGAGCCAACCTTTAGCTACTAGTTTGTGCGACTCTGAAGGACTTATCTTTCTATCTTCCTGCTGGCGATTCTCAGACTCTATTGTATCTGTCGAGTCATTAAGCATCCTGCCCTGTGCCTCAATTAAAAAAAAATATGAATCTTGCCTATGCATACAAATTCTAACATTGGCCTTTAGAACGAGGCCGGAACCCCCTTGCCCCCCAACTCCCTCCCCACCCCATACTTCCCCCCAGAAGCATCTGTCACCCATATACATAGTCCCTCACTTCTAAAACTGGTTAGATGGCTTTTGAGTAGTAGGGCTGTAGTATTGGTGGCGGTGGACCCCTCCCTAGTATCGGATCATGCATAAATGTATAATACTCGATGTGTGATCAAGTTAGGCATAACGCTTCTATTTCTGTGTTCATTGTCTTAAGTCTTTCCCCGAATAAGTTCCACCTATGCAGTCACAGGATTGGACTACGGGACAAGTCAGAGTCTTCTTGTGTCTCTAGCTGGATCTTGGTTGTGTCCTGTGGTTTCAGGCTTGTCAGGGTGGCTCTGGAATTCTCTTTCAAATGTGGGTGTCTGGGTTCCGATCGATGAGCCCTGGGAGGGGAGTCCGAGCTGGATCTATGTCTTCCTCTTTGTTTCCGAGAGCGCGTGCGCTGACTGCGCATCGGTTGTTGCCCCCTTGGGTGAGCTGGTGTTGTCTTAAGCGGTGGCCGTGATCCTGTTCTGTGCATATCTAGTGGGGTTTCTTCCATTAGCCAGGTCCATGCCGCGGTCGGCTGCTCAAAGAAGTCTGGCTGGAAACAGGAGATGATACTGGATGTCCATTGATCTAAGCTTTTGTTTCACTTCCATGAACGAGCGGCGTTGTTGCTGTACCTCTAATGTGTAGTCCAGGAAAAGGAGAACTTTCGTTCCATTGTAGAGGAGGTCTTCCCTGGAGCGAGCCTCCCGCAGGACAAGGTCTCTGTCTTTAAAGTTGAAGAGGCAGATTATTACTGGCATGGGTGGGGAGCCTGGTGGAGGCCTTGCGCGCAGCGACCTACGGGCTCGTTCAATTGTGAACCATTGCGTGAGGTGGTCTGCCGGCAACCAGGACCGGAACCACTCCTCTAGGAACGTATCCAATGATGATTCTGCAGTGACCTTGGGAAGACCCACTAAGCGAAGATTGTTACGTCGAGATCTGTTTTTGGCGTCTTCTCCCCTTCTGTGTAGATCTGAGGTGCGTTTGGTCAGCATTGAGATTTGGGTTTTTAGAGTTGTTATTTCATCTTCTGCCCTGGAGATTCTAGACTCGGCCTCTGTGATTCAGGATACTGCATTGAGGAGATCTTGCCGGATCAGGGCGACATCCACTCTGACCTCCCCTATTTTTGATTCGACTGCTGTCTGGGAGGCCTGAATCGCTTGAAGGATCGCCGCCAAGTCGCTGGACGATGTTTGTGGGTTATTTCCGCCATTTGTGGTTGGGCCTTCCGACCGTGGGCCCACTGGACCTGTGGTGAATTGGTCCATACGAGTTTGTGCCGTTGTTTGTTTGATCGATTTGTCTTTGCCCATGATGTTGGGTGCGGTTCTAACCTCTCTAGGGTTGCAGTGATCGGTCAATTTCGTTCTGCCCTACTGTAGGGCCTGATGAGAGATCCCTGGGGATCTAATCTGATTCCCCCTGTGGTATATCCTAATTTATGAATCTATTAGATAGTTCCAGGGGTATTGGGGGAACATGGTGTTGCAGAGTTTATTTCATCCTACTGTTTTGTTTTGTTATTGTCCTATCCCCTTCTATGTCCTTTACCCCGGCGGCATTTTTATTCAGTCAATATGGTCCCGGGACTCCTCCCCTGTCCAGCCGGTAAGGATGCCTGGCGTCCGCAGGAGGGGCGGTCAGCGAATAAGGAAAGGGTGAAAAAGGAGGCACCCTCTTGTAATCCCTAATGTGTCACCTTCAGACTGCACCCCACCGTGGTCCGAAGGACGGAGATGGGGCCCCTCTCTTCTCATGGGGCCCGAAGGTCCAGATTCACCTCTCGGTATCCCAGTGTTTGTCCCAGCTCACGTTTGTGGTTGCTGCTTGTTACTGCTACTTAATTTCTTCTTTCCCCTCTCCCGGGGAGACCAGTGGGGAGCGCGTCACCGCAACAAGATCCGTAGTCGGCCGCCCTCGAGTTGATGTAATGTCTAGGCCCCGGACTGCAGCGGGCTCCAAAACCCTCTCCTGGGCTCCAGCCGGGGGGCCCCTCTCTGCCATGGAGTCTCTTATCTCGGGGGGAGGGGGACAACGAGCCTGCCGGTTCGGTCCTCAGGCTGATCACACCCGTGGTAGGCCCTCCATCCCGGCCCCGCGTCCCAGCCTATAGCAGCATCAGCAGGGGTCCCCGTGCCCCGGCGAGCACCCGTCCACGCAGGCGGCCCTCCCAGCGGTCTGCAGGTCCTCCTCCTAATATCGGGCTCTGGGCCTGCCAAGCCCGCACAATTTGCGGCCGAGCACCCAGGACTCCGGCCCACAGAGAGCCCCTGACCCCCTTCCCAGCCCTCGGTCACCAGAGGAAGGGGGGGGGAAATCAGGAGGACCAGAGAATCGCGGTGCTGCCGGCCCGGGGCCTACCTTGATTTCTCCCAGTCACAGCGGCCCCGGCCGCGACCCGCACCTTCTGTGGCTCGGCGTCCGCAGCCCTGCCTCCAGGCCGTCCGGGCCACTGCCGGCTTTCCGCCGCAGCGGGCCGCACCTCAGGTCTGTCCCTCAGCCACCATCTTGATCGGGGGAAACAGTGGTCGAACGCTGGGCAGCCAAAACCTCTGTCTCACGGGGCCAGGAGGGCCGGGAACCCGCCACTTGAGACGGGGCAGGATAAAGGAACCCCGATAAGGCTTTCATGGTGTTGATGTGTACGGATAGTGATTTTATGAGGGGCGGATGACGGAGGGGTCCTGAGCACTACGGAAGTGCGACCGCCATCTTGACGCCCTGGCCACGCCCCCTCCAGTGTTTGTTTTTCAAACAATCTCTCCCTTACGTGGAAAGTAGACTCTGCTAGCTTGGAAGTGTGGATTCAGCCAGTCTGTATCCAAGGAGATTCTGAATAGAGCAGCAGCTGCCTTTCCCCCTGCCCACAGGGACTGGACGTAGCTGATTGGCTCTCTGAGTCCCTGTTGCACCTGAGCCCAGTCCCCCCCACACCAGCTCTGGCTCCTTAAGTTTGTGGAGGGAAGCCCAAGACAGCCACCTCCATTTGGTGAGCCTCAGCATCTTCCCTGTTTCCTGATACAGCCCAGGGTTCAAGGATTGCAAAAAGACCTAGGTAAGGAGCCCTGAGATTTTTCTGGGTGAATAGTATTATTTGTTCAAAAGTGTTTATTTCAGCTACCTGTTTCTGTTTTACTGTGGAGTCTCTAAAAGAGGCCAGGCTGCCTGAAACACAAAGTGTTGTTTTTTTTAATTCGTTTTTGCTGTGACTGTGGGAATTGCATTGCTACTTTGTGGCACCTAACCCCCCCTTTTTTCTTCTAAGTAAAAAGGATACATACATCTTGCAGAGTGTGTTTTTAAGAGACTATTTTAATCTGTTTCTGTGATTTAAATTGTGTTTAAAAACTGTCTGCCCCCCTGTTTTTTGCATTTAAAAAGCCAGATTTCAGAGTGCACGCCCAGCAGTATTCCAGTGTTTGTTTTTTTAAAGAATCTCTCCCTTACCTGGAAAGTAGACTCTGCTAGCTTGCAAGTGCGGATTCAGCCTGTCTGTATCTAAGGAGATTCTGAATAGAGCAGCAGCTGCCTTTTCCCCTGCCCACAGGGACTGGACTTTGCTGATTGGCTCTCTGAGTCTCTGTTTCACCTGAGCCCATCCCTCCAAAACCTGCTCTGGCCCCTTAAGTTTGCAGAGGGAAGCCAAAGACAGCCACCTCCATTTGGTGAGCCTCAGCATCTTCCCTGTTTCCTGATACAGCCCAGGGTTCAAGGATTGCAAAAAGACCTAGTTAAGGAGCCCTGAGATTTTTCTGGGTAAATAGTATTATTTGTTCAAAAGTGTTTCTTTCAGCTACCTGTGTCTGTTTTACTGTAGACTCTCTGTGCTTCAGGCAGCCTGGCCTTTTTTAAATTGGTGTTTTTAAAAAAAATAGTTTTTGCTGTGACAGTGTGAATTGCCTTGCTAGTTTGTGGCACATAACTCCCCCCCCATTTTTCTTCTAAGTAAAAATGCTATATACATCTTGCAGAGTGTGTTTTTAGGAGACTGTTTTAATCTGTTTCTGTGATTTAAATTGTGTTTAAAAACTGTCTGCCCCCCTCATCTTTGCCTTTAAAAATCCCTGATTTCAGAGTGCGCGCACAGCAGTATTCCAGTGTTTGTTTTTTAAACAATCTCTCCCTTACCTGGAAAGTAGACCCTGCTAGCTTGGAAATGTGGATTCAGTTTGTCTGTATCCTAGGAGATTCTGAATAGAGCAGCAGCTGCCTTTCCCCCTGCCCACAGGGACTGGACTTAGCTGATTGACTCTCTGAGTCACTGTTGCACATGAGCCCAGCCCCCCCCACACCTGCTTTGGCCCCTTAAGTTTGTGGAGGGAAGCCAAATACAGCAACCTCCATTTTGTAAGCCTCAGCATCTTCCCTGTGTCCAGATACATCCAAGTGTTCAAGGATTGCAAAAAGACCTAGGTAAGGAGCCCTGAGATTTTTCTGGGTAAATAATATTATTTGTTCAAAAGTGTTTCTTTCAGCTACCTGTGTCTGTTTAACTGTGTTTCAGGCTGCCTGGCCTCTTTTAAAGTGTTGTTTTTTAAAAATGTGTTTTTGCCGTGTCTGTGTGAATTGCCTTGCTAGTTTGTGGCACATAACCACCCTCTTTTATCTTCTAAGTAAAAAGGCTACATTCATCTTGCAGCGTGTGTTTTTAGGAGGCTGTTTTAATCTGTTTCTGTGATTTAAATTGTGTTTAGAAACTGTCTGCCCCCCTGTTTTTTGCTTTAAAAAATCCCAATTTCAGAGTGCGTGCCCAGCAGTATTCCATTGTTTCTTTTTTAAACAATCTTTCCCTTACCTGGAAAGTAGACTCTGTTAGCTTGGAAGTGTGGATTCAGCCTGTCTGTATCCTAGGAGATTCTGAATAGAGTAGCAGCTGCCTTTCCCCCTGCCCACAGGGACTGGACTTAGGTGATTGGCTCTCTGAGTCCCTGTTGCACCTCAGCCCCACCCCCCACACCTGCTTTGGCCCCTTAAGTTTGTGGAGGGAAGCCCAAGACATCCACCTCCAGTTTGTGAGCCTCAGCATCTTCCCTGTGTCCTGATACAGCCCAGTGTTCAAGGATAGCAAAAAGACCTAGGTAAGGAGCACTGAGATTTTTCTGGGTAAATAGTATTATTTGTTCAAAAGTGTTTATTTCAGCTACCTGTGTCTGTTTTACTGTGGACTCTCTGTGTTTCAGGCAGCCTGGCCTCTTTTAAAGTGGTGTTTTTTAAAATTCATTTTTGCTGTGACTGTGTGAATTGCCTTGATAGTTTGTGGCACATAACTCCCCTCCCCTTTTTTCTTCTAAGTAAAAAGGCTACATACATTTTGCAGTGTGCGTTTTTAGGAGACTGTTTTAATCTGTTTCTGTGATTTAAATTGTGCTTAAAAACTGTCTGCCCACCTGTTTTTTGCCTTTAAAAAAGCACGATTTAAGAGTGCGCACCCAGCAGTATTCCAGTGTTTGTTTTTTAAACAAGCTCTCCCTTACCTGGAAAGTAGACTCTGCTGGCTTGGAAGTGAGGATTCAGCCTGTCTGTATCCTAGGAGATTCTGAATAGAGTAGCAGCTGCCTTTCCCCCTGCCCACAGGGACTGGACTTAGCTGATTGGCTCTCTTAATCCCTGTTGCACATGAGCCCCGCCGTCCCACACCTCCTCTGGCCCCTTAAGTTTGTGGAGCGAAGCCCAAGACAGCCACCTCCATTTTGTGAGCCTCAGCATCTACCCTGTGTCCTGATACAGCCCAGTGTTCAGGGATTGCAAAAAGAACTAGGTAAGGAGTCCTGAGATTTTTCTGGGTAAATAGTATTATTTGTTCAAAAGTGTTTATTTCAGCTACCTTTGTCTGTTTAACTGTGGACTCTGTGTTTCAGGCAGCCTGGCCTCTTTTAAAATGGTGTTTTTTTTTTTATTTGTTTTTGCCGTCACTGTGTGAATTGCCTTGCTACTTTGTGGCACCTAACCCCCACCTTTTTTTCTTCTAAGTAAAAAGGCTACATACATCTTCCAGAGTGTGTTTTTAGGAGACTGTTTTAATTTGTTTCTGTGATTTAAATTGTGTTTAAAAACTGTCTGCCCCCCAGATCTTTGCATTTAAAAAAGCCAGATTTCAGAGTGCGCGCCCAGCGTTATTCCATTGTTTGTTTTTGAAACAATCTCTCCCTTACTTGCAAAGTAGACTCTGCTAGCTTGGAAGTGTGGATTCAGCCTGTCTGTATACAAGGAGATTCTGAATAGAGTAGCAGATGCCTTTCCCCCTGCCCACATGGACTGGACTTAGCTGATTGGCTCTGAGCCCCGTCCCCCCTTACCTGCTCTGGCCCCTTAAGGTTGTAGAGGGAAGCCCAAGACAGCCACCTCCATTTTGTGAGCCTCAGCATCTCCCCTGCGTCCTGATACAGCCCAGTGTTCAAAGATTGCAAAAAGACCCAGGTAAGGACCCCTGAGATTTGTCTGGGTAAATAGTATGATTTTTTCAAAAGTGTTTATTTCAGCTACCTCTGTCTGTTTTACTGTGGACTCTGTGTTTCAGGCAGCCTGGCTTCTTTTAAAGTGGTGTTTTTTTTACATTTGTTTTTGCCGTGACTGTGTGAATTGCCTTGCTTGTTTGTGGCACCTAACACCCCCCTTTTATCTTCTAATTAAAAAGGCTACATACATCTTGCAGAGTGTGTTTTTAGGAGACAGTTTTAATCCGTTTCTGTGATTTAAATTGTGTTTTAAAACTGTCTGCCCCCCTGTTTTTTGCCTTTAACAAAGCCCGATTTCAGAGTGCGCGCCCAGCAGTATTCCAGTGTTTGTTTTTTAAACAATCTCTCCCTTACCTGGAAAATAGACTCTGCTAGCTTGGAAGTGTGGATTCAGCCTCTCTGTATCCAAGGAGATTCTGAATAGAGCAGCAACTGCCTTTCCTCCTGCCCACAGGGACTGGATTTAGCTGATTGGCTCTCTGAGTCCCTGTTGCACATGACCCCCTCCCCCCACACCTGCTCTGGCCCCTTAAGTTTGTGGAGGGAAGCCCAAGACAACCACCTTTATTTGTGAGCCTCAGCATCTTCCCTGTGTCCTGATACAGCCCAGTGTTTAAGGATTGCAAAAAGACCTAGGTAAGGAGCCCTGAGATTTTTCTGGGTAAATAGTATTATTTGTTTAAAAGTGTTTATTTAAGCTACCTGTGTCTGTTTTACTGTGGACTCTCTCTGTGTTTCAGGCAGTCTGGCCTCTTTTAAAGTGGTGTTTTTTTAAAAATGTGTTTTTGCCGTGACTGTGTGAATTGCCTTGCTAGTTTGTGGCACATAACCCCCCTTTTTATCTTCTAAGTAAAGAGGCTTCATACATCTTGCAGAGTGTGTTTTAGGAGACTGTTTTAATCTGTTTCTGTGATTTAAATTGTTTTTTAAAACTGTTTGTCCCCCTGTTTTTTGCCTTTAAAACAGCCCGATTTCAAAGTGCGCGCCCAGCGGTATTCCAGTGTTTGTTTTTTAAACAATCTCTCCCTTACCTGAAAAGTAGACTCTGCTAGCTTGGAAGTGTAGATTCAGCCTGTCTGTATCCAAGGAGATTCTGAATAGAGCAGCAGCTGCCTTTCCCTCTACCCACAGGGACTGGACTTAGCTGATTGGCACTCTCAGTCCCTGTTGCACCTGGGCCCCGCCCCCCACACCTGCTCTGGCCCCTTAAGTTTCTGGAGGGAAGCCCAAGACAGCCACCTCCATTTTGTGAGCCTCAGCTTCTTCCCTGTGTCCTGATACAGCCCAGTGTTCAAGGACTGCAAAAAGACCTAGGTAAGGAGCCCTGAGATTTTTCTCTGTAAATAGTATTATTTGTTCTAAAGTGTTTATTTCAGCTACCTGTGTCTGTTTAACTGTGGGCTCTCTGTGTTTCAGGCAGCCTGGTCTCTTTTAAAGTGGTGTTTTTTTCAAATTTGTTTTTGCCGTGACTGTGTGAATTGCCTTGCTTGTTTTTGCACCTCACCCCCCCTTTTTTCTTCTAAATAAAAAGGCTACATACATCTTGCAGAGTGTGTTTTTAAGAGACTGTTTTAATCTGTTTCTGTGATTTAAATTGTGTTTAAAAACTGTCTGCCCGGCTGTTTTCTATCTCCAGAAAAACCCGATTTCAGAGTGCTCGTCCAGCAGTATTCCAGTGTTTGTTTTTTAAACAATCTCTCCTTTATCTGGAAAGTAGACTCTGCTATCTTGGAAGTGTGGATTCAGCCTGTCTGAATCCAAGGAGTTTCTGAATAGACAAGCAGTTTCCTTTCCCCCTGCCCACAGGGACTGGACATAGCTGATTGGCTCTCTGAGTCCCTGTTGCACCTGAGCCCCGCCCCCCCCACACCTGCTCTGGCCCCTTACGTTTGTGGGGGGAAGCCCAAGACAGCCACCTCCATTTTGTGAGCCTCAGCATCTTCCCTGTGTCCTGATACAGCCCAGTGTTTAAGGACTGCAAAAAGACCTAGGTAAGGAGCACTGAGATTTTTCTGGGTAAATAGTATTATTTATTCAAAAGTGTTTATTTCAGCTACCTGTTTCTGTTTTACTGTGGACTCTCTGGGTTTCAGGCAGCCTGGACTCCTTTAAAGTGTTTTTTTTAAATTAGTTTTTGCTGTGACCATGTGAATTGCCTTGCTAGTTTGTGGCACATAATCCCCCACACCTTTTCCTCTAAGTAAAAAGGCTACATACATCTTGCAGACTGTGTTTTTAGGAGACTGTTTTAATCTGTTTCTGTGATTTAAATTGTGTTTAAAAACTGTCTGCCCCCCTGTTTTTTGCCTTTAAAAAAGCCCAATTTCAGAGTGCACGCCCAGCAGTATTCCAGTGTTTGTTTTTTAAACAATCTCTCCCTTACCTGGAAAGTAGACCCTGCTAGCTTGGAAGTGTGGATTCAGCCTGTCTGTATGAAGGAGATTCTGAATAGAGCAGCAGCTGCCTTTCTTCCTGCCCACAGCGACTGGACTTTGCTGATTGGCTCTCCGAATCCCTGTTGCAGCTGAGCCCCGCCCCCCCACACCTGCTCTGGCCCCCTAAGTTTGTGGATCGAAGCCCAAGACAGTCACCTCCATTTTGTGAGCCTCAGCATCTTTCCTGTGTCCTGATACAGCCCAATGTTTAAGGATTGCAAAAAGACCTAGGTAAGGAGCCCTGAGAGTTTTTCTGGGTAAATACTACTATTTGTTCAAATGTTTTTATTTCAGCTACCTGTGTCTGTTTTACTGTGGACTCTCTGTGTTTCAGTCAGCCTGGCCTCTTTTAAAGTGGTGTTTTTTTTTTTAATTAGTTTTTACTGTGACTGTGTGAATTGCCTTGAAAGTTTGTGGCACATAACCTCCCCCCTCCTTTCTTCTAGGTAAAAAGGCTACATATATCTTGCAGGGTGTGTTTTTAGGAGACTGTTTTAATCTGTTTCTGTGATTTAAATTGTTTTTAAAAACTGTCTGCCCCTCCCAATCTTTGCCTTTAAAAGTGCCCGATTTCAGAGTGCGCGCCCAGCAGTATTCCAGTGATTGTTTTTCAAACAATCTCTCCCTTACCTGGAAAGTAGACTCTGCTAGCTTGGAAGTGTGGATTCAGCCTGTCTGTATCCAAGGAGATTCTGAATAGAGCAGCAGCTGCCTTTCCCCCTGCCCACAGGGACTGGACTTAGCTGATTGGCTCTCTGAGTCCCTGTTGCACCTGAGCCCCACCCCCAACACCTGCTCTGGCCCCTTAATTTTGTGGAGGGAACCCCAAGACAGCCACCTCCATTTTGTGAGCCTCAGCATCTTCCCTGTGTCCTGATACAGCCCAGTGTTCAAGGATTGCAAAAAGACCTAGGTAAGGAGCTGTAGACAGTCCCCACAGTATAGACACTCAGGAGAGGTAAATTTGGGTTTTTGAGGTAAGTATTTATTGAAATAAGAACTGATGAAAAGTCAGTACGACGTTTAGCGCTGGTTTCTTCTCTGGCGTGGTGAATATCTTCACTCTAATCTGTGTCCCTTTTCTTCCTTTTCTCTAGGTGGCGTACCGGATCGTCCTCATAAGGTCCCGGATGTGACATATAAGAAAAAGGGAACACATACCGCTGGTGAGTGGAACGAACGCCTTATAACACATCTTCTACTTATATGTTTTACTGGGGAAAAGGTTTAAGGAGGGGGGGGGGTTTATGTGTGATATAGGTGCCAGTGAGGACTTCAGGGCTTGTGTATATTCCGTACTTTACCCTTTTGTGCTCTCCCGGTGCTCTTTAAAGTGCCCTTCTCTCCTCCCTCCCCTCACCCTGCCTCCCTCCCTTCCCCAGCGTTTCTCCCCTTTTATTGTGCCCCTCGGTTTGTCCAGAAGGACCGTACCTTGTAGAGCCACGACCCTCCAGGGTCGTGGCTGGCTCTGTGGAGGTCCTCTCGTCGGTCTGGGCTGGTCTCCCCTGCTTCCGGTCGGGCGCTGTTCCTCTGGGTTCGGGTTCCGCCGCTTCCAGGCCACTGGGGTCCTCCTCCGATGTCCTCGTCGCCGTCTCTCTCTTCTTTCTCCGGTTCGCCGTCGCCGCCGTCGTTCTCCTTTCTCTCTTCCTTCCTCGCTCCTCCCCTCTCGACCGGAGCTTCCGTCTTTTGGCCGCCTGGTGGCCAATCCGGAGCCTCCTCGTCATCGGAGGTTGCCGAGGTAACCTCAGGACGCTGGCCTCGTTGCGGCCGCGTTCCCAGGGGAACCTGGGGACGCGGCCGTAGCGGTTCCGTTTCTGCCGGTTCCCCGCTGTTGCCCGGGGCGGCCCGGTCACACACCCTTCCCCAAGAACTGTCCTGCTCCAGGACAGGCGAAGACAGAGGAAACCGGGACAGATAATCAGCGGGGGCCTGGTGAGATCCAGGGACGTGCCGAACCTGAAAGGAGAACGGTTGCAGTTCAAGGAACCATCGCAGTATCCTGGAGTTAGAATCTTTATGCGCAGCCAGCCACGTAAGAGGAGCGTGATCCGTGAATAGTATAAACGGCCGCCCTAGGAGATAGTACTGCAAACAGTCAATGGCCCACTTGATAGCCAAGCACTCTCTCTCTATAATTGGATAGTTACGTTCCCGGGAAAACAGTTTTCTACTGATGTAGACCACCGGATGGTCAAGCCCCTCGCTATCTGGCTGAGTCAGAACCCCTCCAAGCCCCACATCCGATGCGTCAGTGTAGAGGTGAAACGGCTTCGTAAAATCCGGGCAGTGCAGGATGGGATCGGAGGTTAAGGAAACTCTCAACTGTTCAAAACTCGCGTTTTGCGTCTCCGAAAAAGGCAAAAGTCGATTGGGATATTGTTTAGTGAGTAGGTCCGTAAGAGGTGCTGCTAAGGTGGAGTAATGTGGAATGAAGCGCCGATAATAGCCCACTAATCCTAAAAAGGAGCGTAATTCCTTTTTCGTGTGTGGAAGAGGGGCATGTAAAATGGCATCCACCTTCCCATTTTGAGGTTGTAGTGTACCCTGATTAATCCGATATCCCAAATAGGAGATGTCGGTTTTACCTATCACACATTTCTTGGGATTGGCCGTCAAACCAGCAGTTTGAAGGGCTTGGAATATTCTCTGTAGGTGTATTAAATGGTCCTCCCATGTTTCACTAAATACGACTACATCATCTAGATATGCAGCGGAGAATGTAGGATAGGGTTTTAGAATCCTATCCATTAACCTTTGAAAGGTTGCAGGGGCTCCATGAAGCCCAAACGGTAGTACTGTGAATTGATATAACCCGGACTGGGTAGAAAAAGCTGTTTTTTCTCTATCTTGAGGAGCTAAGGGAATCTGCCAATACCCTTTAGTTAGGTCGATAGTAGACATGTATTTTGCTTTCCCTAGTTTTTCGAGAACATCGTCCACCCTAGGGATGGGATAGGTGTCGAATAGGGAGTTTGAGTTAAGTTTGCGGAAATCTATGCAAAACCTGATGCTACCATCAGGCTTCGGTACTAGGACAACCGGTGAACACCAGGGACTAGTGGACGGTTCGATGACCCCTAGGGATAACATTGTTTTGATTTCTTCTTCGATTATGTGTTTTCTAGCTTCTGGAATACGATACGGGCGTTCTCTTGTGATCTTCCCAGAGCTCGTGCGTATATTATGGTGAATTAAAAACGTCTTTCCTGGTTTCTTTGAAAAGAGTGGTTGCCATTGTTTTAAAACCTTAAGGGCTTCTTGCTTTTGCCCTTCAGGTAAAGTATCGTCTACTATGGGTAGGGTACTTTCAGTATCGGGGTTGGTAGGGTAGAACTCGATATCTAGGGTCTTGTCGGGACACACAAACTGACCCATTTCTATGGGACGTTCAGGTTGTGCGGGGGTCTCCCATTTTTTTAGCAGGTTTACATGATATATTTGTGTTTTTATTGGACGGGAGGATATTTCGATAAGGTAGGTGACAGGGGAAACTGCTTTGATTACTCGATATGGGCCCTGCCATTTGGCCAGGAGTTTATGTTCGGAGGTGGGTCTCATTATTAGGACCTGGTCCTCGGGTTGGAAAACCCGTAGTTTACTTCCTTTGTCATAATAGGACTTTTGTGTTTGTTGGGCCTGTTCCAGGTTTGCGTGTACGTCGGTCCATAAGCTGTGTAGGTGGTTCCTCAATTTTTTCACATATTCTAACAAAGGAGTCCCTGCTTCCTCAGCCTCGGCCTCCCAGGATTCTACCGCCATGTCTAAAAGGGAACGAGGTTGGCGTCCGAAGACCAACTCAAAGGGGCTATGCCCCGTGGATGCTTGCTCATGTGTCCGTATGGCGTACAACACTAGGGGTAACTTTTGATCCCAATCCTTCCCTGTCTCATTGATAGTCTTTCTCAGCAGGGTTTTAATGGTTCGATTATATCTTTCGACTAGTCCGTCAGTTTGAGGATGGTAAACGGAGGTTCTGATCTGAGCTATCCCCAATGTTTTACACACTTGTTTCATTAAGGTGGACATAAAAGGGGTCCCCTGGTCCGTGAGGATTTCATGTGGAAACCCAAGACGAGAAAATACGTTAATCATAGCTTGGGCCACTGTCTTGGTTGTCATACTAGTCAGGGGAATGGCCTCTGGGTATCGTGTAGCATAATCTACAATGACTAAGATGTAGGTGTGTCCTTTTGACGAAGGAATCAAAGGTCCCACTAGATCCATCCCTATTCTTTTGAACGGGATATCGATGATGGGAAGGGGTAGGAGAGGTGCCTTCCTAGGCCGACTAGGTTCGGTTAACTGACAACGGGGACATTGGGCGCAATACCTACGTATGTGGGCGTACACTCCAGGCCAATAAAACCTTCTGAGCAAATATTCCTCGGTGTTTTCTCTCCCAAAGTGTCCTCCCCCTGGGTGATTATGAGCTAGTGTAAGAACATGTTCCCGATAGTGGGTAGGTACCAGAAGTTGGTGTTTACGTTCTCCCCGTCGTGTGGTAGTAACCCGATATAATAAGTTTTTTTGCACTAAAAAGTAGGGACCCACCTCTTCTGTCTCCTCTGTTACTGCCGACCTCCAGGCATTGTTAAGGGAGGGGTCCTCTCTCTGTTGTTGAACAAAAGTACTAGGAACTTCATGAATTTCTGCCACTATCTCTCCATAGGTGTTGTCACCTTTCGTCTTCCGATAGTCCCCTTTTCCCTGTCGTTTCTCCCTTCGTGACAACTTTCTACGATATAGCGGACACTCAATATCACTCTCTGAAAAAGGTGCCTCTCTCCACCAATCCTTAGTTTGTTTGGTATCTCTGACGTAGTCTAATAGTTCTTGGAAGTGGATGTAGTCTGTCCCAATGATACATTCCTCGATTAACCGGGGCATTATCCCCACTGGGAGGAAGTCCTGATAGGGTCCCCACCTGATCTGGAGTATCTGTATAGGATACTGGGCTTTGTCCCCGTGTATGCAACATATAGATACCCATTGTTTCTCTTCTATATCATTATTTATCAAGTCTTTCCTAATTACTGATTGGCTGCAGCCGGAGTCAACCAGGGCATATACACTTTTCCCGTCCACTTGTATCATCATTTTAAATTTTAGGGCGCCCTTCCCGGTACATAACACCCTTCGCCTTGTCATCCCTATCTCCATTGGTTCTCCCATTTCTTGTTTCTGGGGACACATACGTGCGATGTGTCCCCATTCGCCACAACTATAACATTGGGGTCCCATGGTAGGCGGGCCTTCAGGAACCCTACGTGGTACTAGATAGTCGGGTGGACTTTTTACAAATGTCTTTGGGGTCGGTAGAACTGGTTTAATGATACTTCGCGTGGGACAGTTTCTGACATCGGTGGATCGATGAAAAGCACAGGCCAGATCAATGGCCGTCTCAGTATCCACTTTTGGGTGTTGTCTTATCCAGTGTTTTGTGGATGGGGGTAGACCATCTAGATATTGTTCCAGTATAATGGTTTTGATGACTTCCTCCCGACTATCTCCAATATGACCTAACCATTTTAATGCTAGATCCTTCACACGAAAATAAAAGGTTCTAGGATCTTCGTTGGTGCCCCATTTGACTTTACGAAATCTCATCCTGTAATATTCTGTGTCGTGACCCACCCTTTCTAGTATACTTGTTTTTATGTCTTGATAGGGGGTGACACCACCAGGGTTAGCGGCTTGATATGCTGATTGTAAGAGACCAGTGAGCAGGGGGGCCACATATTGTCCCCATTTATCTTCTGGCCATAGGGCGGAGGAGGCTACCCGTTCAAAGTTGGTGAAAAAGGATTCCGGATCCTCTCCCTCCTGATACTTCTGTAATACGGAACTAGGTACATTCGGATGTACCTTACTAGCGGCGATAGTCTCCGTTAGTTTTTTCATCGCACTTTCATGGACTAACTGGTTGTTCGCCAGTATGGTCGCCTGGCTCTTCAGAGCAGATTGTAAGGTTTCTCGGTCTTCTTTGGCCTCTCTCTGTTGGGCCTCCCATACGAGTTGTAAGTGTCTTTGCCCTTCCGCTAGTTGCTTAATCACGGTCTCTAACGATGGACTTTCACTCATTGTGTATACTGTCTGGACTGTTTTATGGAGAGGGATTTAGAAACAAGATCCCACTTCTGACACCACTGTAGACAGTCCCCACAGTATAGACACTCAGGAGAGGTAAATTTGGGTTTTTGAGGTAAGTATTTATTGAAATAAGAACTGATGAAAAGTCAGTACGACGTTTAGCGCTGGTTTCTTCTCTGGCGTGGTGAATATCTTCACTCTAATCTGTGTCCCTTTTCTTCCTTTTCTCTAGGTGGCGTACCGGATCGTCCTCATAAGGTCCCGGATGTGACATATAAGAAAAAGGGAACACATACCGCTGGTGAGTGGAACGAACGCCTTATAACACGTCTTCTACTTATATGTTTTACTGGGGAAAAGGTTTAAGGAGGGGGGGGGGGGTTTATGTGTGATATAGGTGCCAGTGAGGACTTCAGGGCTTGTGTATATTCCGTACTTTACCCTTTTGTGCTCTCCCGGTGCTCTTTAAAGTGCCCTTCTCTCCTCCCTCCCCTCACCCTGCCTCCCTCCCTTCCCCAGCGTTTCTCCCCTTTTATTGTGCCCCTCGGTTTGTCCAGAAGGACCGTACCTTGTAGAGCCACGACCCTCCAGGGTCGTGGCTGGCTCTGTGGAGGTCCTCTCGTCGGTCTGGGCTGGTCTCCCCTGCTTCCGGTCGGGCGCTGTTCCTCTGGGTTCGGGTTCCGCCGCTTCCAGGCCACTGGGGTCCTCCTCCGATGTCCTCGTCGCTGTCTCTCTCTTCTTTCTCCGGTTCGCCGTCGCCGCCGTCGTTCTCCTTTCTCTCTTCCTTCCTCGCTCCTCCCCTCTCGACCGGAGCTTCCGTCTTTTGGCCGCCTGGTGGCCAATCCGGAGCCTCCTCGTCATCGGAGGTTGCCGAGGTAACCTCAGGACGCTGGCCTCGTTGCGGCCGCGTTCCCAGGGGAACCTGGGGACGCGGCCGTAGCGGTTCCGTTTCTGCCGGTTCCCCGCTGTTGCCCGGGGCGGCCCAGTCACAGGAGCCCTGAGATTTTTCTGGGTAAATAGTATCATTTGTCCAAAAGTGTTTATGTCAGCTACCTGTGTCTGTTTTACTGTGGACTCTCAGTGTTTCAGGCAGACTGTCCTCTTTTAAAGTGGTGTTTTTTTAATTTGTTTTTGCCGTGACTGTGTGAGTTGCCTTGCTAGTTTGTGGCACATAACCATCCCCTTTTTTCTTCTATGTAAAAAGACTACATACATCTTGCAGAGTGTGTTTTTAGGAGACTGTTTTAATCCGTTTCTGTGATTTAGATTGTGTTTAAAAACTGTCTGCCCCTCTGTTTTTTGCCTTTAAAAACAACGATTTAAGAGTGAGCGCCCAGCAGTATTCCAGTGTTTGTTTTAAAAAAATCTCTCCCTTACCTGGAAAGTAGACTCTGCTAGCCTGGAAGTGTGGATTCAGCCTGTCTGTATCCAAGGAGATTCTGAATAGAGCAGCAGCTGCCTTTCCCCCTGCCTACAGGGACTGGACTTTGCTGATTGGCTCTCTGAGTCCCTGTTGCACCTGAGCCCCGTCCCCCGACACCTGCTCTGGCCCCTTAAGTTTTTGGAGGGAAGCCCAAGACAGCCACCTCCATTTTGTTAGCCTCAGCATCTTCCCTGTGTCCTGATACCTCCTAGTGTTCAAGGATTTGAAAAAGACCTCGGTAAGGAGCCCTGATATTTTTCTGGGTAAATAGTATTATTTGTTCAAAAGTGTTTATTTCAGCTACCTGTGTCTGTTTAACTGTGGACTCTCTGTGTTTCAGGTAGCCTGGCCTCTTTTAAGGTGTTTTTTTTTATTTATTTGTTTTTGCACTGACTGTCTGAATTGCCTTGCTAGTTTGTGGCACATAAGCCCCCCCCCCTTTATTTCTAAGTAAAAAGGCTACATACATCTTGCAGAGTGTGTTTTTAGGAGACTGTTTTAATCTGCTTCTGTGATTTATATTGTGTTTAAAAACTGTCTGCCCCCCTGTTTTTTCCAATTATAAAAGCCCAATTTCAGAGTGCGCGCCCAGCAGTATTCCAGTGTTTTTTTTTTTTATAAACAAATTGTTATTGTTTTTCAGACATATATAGAAAAGGAAGGAAAAAACAAGTTCAAGTACAATGCAAGGACGCATGGAATTTGTACATTTTATCATTGTTTTAGTATCGTTGTTAGCCATCAATAATAATGGGTTGTGGTGCTATCAGCAGATCTAGCCACCGTAGTGTCCCCTTGAAACATTAAGTATCTTACTACGTATCTGGTTTATGTCATCAATTCTAGCCATCGTCCCTATATCTTTTTGAATTTGTGTGGGCACCCTCTCGACTCAAATACCAGTTTCTCCTGATTGGCACACCAATCCACCCCCTTCCTCCATTTCTGAATCAACGGGCCTTCTGGGGACGTCCACGCTGCAGCGATATCTCTATTAGCGACTAATAATGCCGTAGCTTTCAGTGTTAGTTTAGCACGTGTTCCTCCCATTTCTTCCTTTACCTCCAATGGGATTAGCTCAGCTGATTTTTTTATTTCTTGACCCAGTGCCCTTCCTATATCTCGGATCACCTCTTCCCAGTACTTTTGTATTTTCTGACAGGTCCATACCATATGAAAGAAGTCTGCTGGTTCATTCGGGCATCTTGGGCATTTGGCAGATGGGAGGGCTCCCATTTTGTGTAGTTTGGATGGTGTCAGATAGGCCCCATATAAATAATAGAATTGTATCATGCGTAACCTTGCCGATATTGCCAATACCTTGGGCGCCATCAAGGCTTCCATCCATTCCGTTTCTTCTAGGGGTCCGAGCCATGATTCCGTCTTAGTCCTAAAAATAACTAAGTTATCAGGAGTGTTGTTGATTAGTGTTTTGTAAGTTGAGAAATGCCTTTCCCCTCCATATTTCCCATGAGTATTTTGTCTTCCAGTGGGTTAAAGTCCGGTATAGGGCTTGAAGTGGGCAGATGGGTTCGCAGTGCGTGTCTTAGTTGAAGGTATCTAAAGAACTGTGACTGGTTTAATTGAAATTCTGCTTGTAGGTCTTGGAACGATATCATGGCCCTCCCTTTCCATATGTCCCCAACCAGGGAAATGCCTATTAGGTCCCATGTTGCGAATCCCTCCAGCGTGGCCGAGGCATACATCCATTTCCTTCTCCATAGCGGAGTCTGGAGTGTGATAACGGTATTCCAGTGAGTGTGGCATAACGCGGCTCGCCATGCCAGGAAGAACACTTTGGTTGTTTCCTCCATGTCACGAGGAAGCGATGCTCCATACAGCATGTCAAGAACCTGTGGAAACCCCAGGAGTGTCAATTCTGTCTTATACGCCGGGTCTTCCCAGCCAACATTAAACCAGTCATTGACCACTATCAATTGGGTAGCCAGGTAATATAGATAGGGATCTGACGCACCCAAACCTCCATCATACTTTCCTCTCCGGCAATGTTGTATCGCTACTCAATGTCTATTACCTCTCCATAGAAATCTTCCGGTGATGCTTTCGAGATTTTTGAACCAGGAGTGGGGGATGAGGATGGGAACATTTTGGAATATGTATAGGAGTCTTGGCAAGATCATAATTTTGTATAGGGCCACCCGCCCCATCACATTCAAGGGGAGGGTTTGCCATCCCTGCATGTCCGTTTTGATTCTTGTTAGCAGAGGAGATAGATTTTTGGCCCATGTTAATTCTGGCAAAAGGGTTACCCAGATCCCTAGATATTTAAAACTTAATTTGCGTATGGGTATGGTATTTTGCCAATCGAAGCAATCACGTGTGTTTGCTAGCGGCATCAGGATTGATTTGGTGGAGTTCATCCTGACACCTGAGATTAGTTCGTATTTCCTTAGAAGGCAAAGGCTCCTTGGAGCCGTTATACTGAGTTCCTACAAATATAGCAGAACATCATCTGCATGTAGAGCTATCCTGTCTTCATGAGATGACCCCATTTCCATCCTCGGTATACTGAGCCCTCTCTGATCATCTGGGCTAGAGGCTCAATGGCCAGGGTAAACAAAAGAGGGGATAGGGGACATCCCTGTTGAGTAACTCTACCCATGTCGAACATGTGGGATATTGTCCCATTCACCTGTACACAAGCCGGAGGGTTAGTGTAGAATGCTTTAATTAGGTGGGAAAATTGTTTTTCTATGCCTGCCTGTCGGAGCACCAGTAGAAGGAATACCCAGTCAACCGAATCAAAAGCCTTTTCAAAATCTATGAGCAAGAGGGCCAGGCTTTGGGGCAACCAGCGTCTCTCTGCCAAGGCTACGTGTAGCTGGTGGATACAGTGTTGTGTACTGCGGGTTGCCATAAACCCACATTGGTCAGGATGGATTAGCTGCGGCAAGACCCTTTTGATGCGAGTGGCAAGGATAGAGGCGAAAATTTTAATTTCTGTGTTAATCAATGATATTGGTCTGTAATCCGCGCAGTGAGGTGAAGGGGGCTAGGTTTTGGGGAGCACCACGATCATGGCTGTATCTAGTTCAGGAGGAAAGGATCCACCTTGTCCTATTTCTGCGAAAAGGCATAGGAGACGTGGGTTCAGGTCTTCTCTAAACACCTTATAATAATCTGGGGGAACCCATCGGGACCAGGCGTCTTTCCAGTGTTTAATGTCGAGATTGCCGCCCCAATTTCCTCCTCTCTAATGGGTTACTTCCTCTAGAAGCTGTGCTTCTATCATAGCTAACAGTGGGAGGGGGATCTCTTCAAGTAGTTGACGTGTTTGATGTGAATCTATTTGTGTAGATGCTTGGTACAGTGTATCATAATAGTTGGCAAAAGCATTCGCAATTTCGGTGTGACCCGTAACCAGGGCACCATCCCCGTCATAAATTTCAGGGACGATCTTGGAGGCCTGATTGCGGGAGATCAACCAATACAGCATCTTCCTGGTCTTGTCCCCCCAGCCATATATCCTTCCAGTGCTGGCCCTCCATAAATGTTTTGCGGTCTCCAGGGATTGACCCTGTATCTCCTCTCAGATTAGGAGGAGTTATTGCATCAGTTTTTCGCTTGGGTTTATTACGTTGTCTCTTTCGAGGTTTATTGCTCGGAGCTCTAGCTGTGTGATATGTAGCGCTTTGGCACGTTCTTGATTAAGTATCAGATTTTTAGCCATACCTCTTAATACCGCCTTCCCTGCTGCCCATAGAGCGCCCCCGAGGTTACAGAGCCTTCGTTTAGGTGGAAGTATTCTGCTTGTGCCTGACGTAATTGTTCCTTAAAGTGTTCATCTTGGAGATACCATGCGTTTAGCTGCCACATGGGGCGACGCCGGGGGCGGGCCGGGCCTAGTATGAGCCAGAGAGGGTCATGGTCAGAGATTCCTCTGGCTAGAATCTTGATGTGTGAGAGGGTTGTACAATCTGTGCTCGGAAGAAGCATCAGGTCTATTCTGGATTGGGAGCCATGGGCTGCTGAGGTGTGGGTGAATTGTCTCTGCCTCGGATGCTTTATCCACCAGGCGTCACATAGTCCCGTGCCAGATAACCACCCCTTAATTTTGGGTTGCCAGTGTACGTCTATATGTGGTGAGTGGGCCGTCTACACCTAAGGTCAGGTCCGGCGTTGAGTTGAAGTCGCCACCTAGTATAGTGTGCCCAGGGGGTCGGTCAGAGAGAAGTTTTGTGGGTTCCTGGATGGTTGAGCTGACCAGGGAGGGAGGGGCGTAGATACTTATTATATTAAACGTGATCCCTTCTACTCTACCGGTAATGGCTACAAACTGCCCCTGTTGGTCTCTCCGTACTTGGATGTGTGTCATAGGGAAGGTACAATGCAATAATATGGCTACTCCTTGTGACCCATGTGTGTATCCCGCATGGTACACTCTATCAAATCCTCGAGAGTCAGGAATGGGTATTTATCCCCCAAAAGGTGGGTTTCCTGCAACATGAGTATTTCTGGATGGTATCTATGTATGAAGGTGAATACTGCAGTATGTTTAATTTTGTCTAGGAGCCCATTGATGTTCCATGACATAATTTGTACTTGATTCATGGGGGGTGTGTGATTGTAGGTGGAATTTTTCAGTTGTTGAACCAACCTTTAGCTACTAGTTTGTGCGACTCAGAAGGACTTATCTTTCTATCTTCCAGCTGCTGATTCTCAGACTCTATTATATCTGTTGAGTCATTAAGCATCCTGTTCTGTGCCTCAATTAAAAAAAAAATATGAATCTTGCCTTTGCATACAAATTCTAACATTGGCCTTTAGAACGAGGCCGGAACCCCCATACCTCCAACTCCCTCCCCACTCCATACTTCCCCCAGAAGCATCTGTCGCCCATATACATAGCCCCTCACTTCTAAAACTGGTGAGATGGCTTTTGAGTGGTAAGGATGTGGTATTGGTGGCGGTGGACTTCTCCCTAGTATCGGATCATGCATAAATGTATAATACTCGATGTGTGATCAATTTAGGCATAACACTTCTATTTCTGTGTTCATTGTCTTAAGTCTTTCCCAGAATAAGTTCCACCTATGCAGTCACAGGATTGGACTACGGGACAAGTCAGAGTCTTCTTGTGTCTCTAGCTGGATCTTGGTTGTGTCCTGTGGTTTCAGGCTTGTCAGGGTGGCTCTGGAATTCTCTTTCGATTGTGGGTGTCTGGGTTCTGATCGATGAGCCCCGGGAGGATCTATGTCTTCCTCTTCGTTTCCGAGAGCATGTGCGCTGACTGCGCATCGGTTGTTGCCCCCTTGGGATAGCTGGCGTTGTCTTAAGTGGCGGCCGTGATCCTGTTCTGTGCATATCTAGTGGGGTTTCTTCCGTTAGCCAGGTCCATGCCACAGTCTGCTGCTCAAAGAAGTAGGTTTTATTATCATAGATCACCCGGAGTCTGGCTGGAAACAGGAGATGATACTGAATGTCCATTGATCTAAGCTTTTGTTTCACTTCCATGAACGAGCAGCGTTGTTGCTGTACCTCTAATGTGTAATCCGGGAAAAGAAGTACTTTCGTTCCATTGCAGAGGAGGTCTCCCCTGGAGCGAGCCTCCCGCAGGACCAGGTCTCTGTCTTTGAAGTTGAAGAGGCAGATTATTACTGGCATGGGTGGGGAGCCGGGTGGATGCCTTGCGCGCCGCGACCTATGGGCTCATTCGATTGTGAACCATGGCGTGAGGTGGTCTGCCGGCAACCAGGACCGGAACCACTCCTCTAGGAACGTGTCCAATGATGATTCTGCAGTGGCCTCGGGAAGACCCACTAGGTGAAGATTGTTACGTCGAGATCTGTTTTCGGTGTCTTCAGCCCTCCTGTGTAGATCTGAGGTGCGTTTGGTCAGCATTGAGATTTGGGTTTTTAGAGTTGTTATTTCATCTTCTGCCATGGAGATTCTCGATTCGGCCTCTTTGATTCCGAATACTGCATTGCGGTGATCTTGCCGGTTCAGGGCGACATCCACTCCGACCTCCCCTATTTTTGAATCGACTGCTGTCTGGGAGGCCTGAAACGCCTGAAGGATCGCCGCCAGGTCACCGGACGATGTTTGTGGGTGATTACCGCCATTTGTGGTTGGGCCTTCCGACCGTGGGCCCACTGTACCTGTGGTGAATTGGTCCATACGAGTTTGTGCCGTTGTTTGTTTGATCGCTTTGTCTTTGCCCATGATGGTGGGTGTGGTTCTAACCTCTCTAGGGTTGCAGTGATCGGTCAATTTCGTTCTGCCCTACTGTAGGGCCAGATGGGAGATCCCAGGGGATCTAATCTGATTCCCCCTGTGGTATATCCTAATTTATTAATCTATTAGATAGTTCCATGGGTATTGGGGGAACACAGTGTTGCAGAGTTTATTTCATCCTACTGTTTTGTTTTGTTATTGTCCTATCCCCTTCTATTCCCTTTACCCCGGTGGCATTTTTATTCACTCGATATGGTCCCAGGACTCCTCCCCTGTCCAGCCGGTAAGGATGCCTGGTGTCCCCAGGAGGGGTGGTCAGAGAATAAGGAAAGGGTGAAAAAGGGAGGCACTCCTTTTAATCCCTAATGTGTCACCTTCAGACTGAACCCTACCGTGGTCCGAAGGACAGAGATGGGGCCCCTCTCTCCTCACGGGGGCTGAAGGTCCAGATTCACCTTTCGGTATCCCAGTGTTTGTCCCAGCTGACGTTTATGGTTTCTGCTTGTTACTGCTACTTAATTTCTTCTTTCCCCTCTCCCGGGGATACCAGCGGGGAACGCGTCACCGCAACAAGGTCCGTAGTTGGCCGCCCTCGAGGCGATGTAATGTCTAGGCCCAGGACTGCAGCCAGCCCCGGGCTCCAAAACCCTCTTCCAGGCTCCAGCCGGGGGCCCCTCGCTGCCATGGAGCCTCTTATCTCAGGGGTCAGGGGGGCAACGAGCCCGCCGGTTCAGTCCTCTGGCTGATCACACCTTTGGTAGGCCCTCCATCCCGGCCCCGGGTCCCAGCCTATAGCAGCATCAGCAGCGGTCCCCGTGCCCCGGCGACCACCCGTCCGCTCAGGCGGCCCTCCCAGTGGTCTGCAGGTCCTCCTCCTAATATCGGGCTCTGGGCCTGCCAGGCCCCGCACAATTCGCGGGCGAGCACCCAGGCCTCCTGAGACCTGATAATCGGGACACTGCCGACTCGGGGCCTACCCTGATTTCTCCCAGTCACAGCGGCCGCGACCCGCACCTTCTCTGGCTCGGGGTCCGCGGCCCTGCCTCCAGGCCGTGTGGGCCGCCGCCGCCTTTCCACCGCAGCGGGCCGTGCCTCAGGTCTATCCCTCAGCCACCATCTTGATCGGGGGAAGCAGTGGTCGAACGCTGGGCAGCCAAAACCTCTTTCTCACGGGGCCGAGAGGGCCAGGAACCCACCACTCGAGACGGGGCAGGATAAAGGAACCCCGATGAAGCTTTCACGGTGTTGATGTGTACAGATAGTGATTTTATGAGAGGGGGATGATGGAGGGGTCCTGAGCACTACAAAAGTGCGACCGCCATCTTGACACTCTTGCCACGCCCCTCCAGTGTTTGTTTTTTAAACAATCTCTCCCTTATGTGGAAAGTAGACTCTGCTAGCTTGGAAGTGTGGATTCAGCCTGTCTGTATCCAAGGAGATTCTGAATAGAGCAGCAGCTGCCTTTCCCCTGCCCACAGGGACTGGGCTTAGCTGATTGGTTCTCTGAGTCACTGTTGCACCTGCGCACGGCCCCCCCACATCAGCTCTGGCTGCTTAAGTTTGTGGAGGGAAGCCCAAGACAGCCACCTCCATTTTGTGAGCCTCAGCATCTTCCCTGTGTCCTGATACAGCCCAGTGTTCAAGGATTGCAAAAGACCAAGGTAAGGAGGCCTGAGATATTTCTTGGAAATAGTACTATTTGTTCAAAAGTGTTTATTCCAGCTACCTGTGTCTGTTTTACTGTGGATTCTCTGTGTTTCAGGCAGCCTGGCCTCATTTAAAGTGGTGTTTTTTTTAAATTAGTTTTTGCCGTGACTGTGTGAATTGCCTTGCTAGTTTGTGGCACATAACCGCCCCTCCCTTTTTTTCTTCTAAGTAAAAAGGCTACATACATCTTGCGGAGTGTGTTTTTAGGACACTGTTTTAATCTGTTTCTGTGATTTAAATTGTGTTTCAAAACTGTCTGGCCCCCTGTTTTTTCCCTTTAAAAAAACACGATTTAAGAGTGCGCGCCCAGCAGTATTCCATTGTTTGTTTTTAAAACAATCTCTCCCTTACCTGGAAAGTAGACTCTGCTAGCTTGGAAGTGTGCATTCCGCCTGTCTGTATTCAATGAGATTCTGAATAGAGCAGCAGCTGCCCTTCCCCCTGCCCACAGGGACTGGACTTAGCTGATTGGCTCTCTGAGTCCCTGTTGCGCCTGAGCCCCACCCGCCCCCACACCTGCTCTGGCCCCTTAAGTTTGTGGAGGGAAGCCCATGACAGCCACCTCCATTTTGTGAGCCTCAGCATCTTCCCTGTGTCCTGATGTATCAAACTAGCAAGGCTTGCAGAGTGTGTTTTTAGGAGACTGTTTTAATCTGTTTCTGTGATTTAAATTGTGTTTAAAAACTGTATGTCCCCCTGTTTTTTGCCTTTAAAAAAGCCCAATTTCACAGTGCGCGCCCAGCAGTATTCCATTGTTTGTTTTTAAAACAATCTCTCCCTTACCTGGAAAGTAGACTCTGCTAGCTTGGAAGTGTGGATTCCGCCTGTCTGTATTCAATGAGATTCTGAATAGAGCAGCAGCTGCCTTCCCCCCTGCCCACAGGGAATGGACTCAGCTGATTAGCTCTCTGAGGCCCTGTTGCATCTGAGCCTCGCCCCCCCCCATACCTGCTCTGGCCCCTTAAGTTTGTGGAGGGAAGCCCAAGACAACCACCAATTTTGTGAGCCTCAGCATCTTCCCTGCGTCCTACACAGCCCACTGTTCAAGGATTACAAAAATACCTAGGTAAGGAGGCCTGAGATATTTCTGGGAAATAGTTCAATTTGTTCAAAAGTGTTTATTTCAGCTACTTGTGTCTGTTTTACTGTGGACTCTCAGTGTTTCAGGCAGCCTGGCCTCTTTTAAAGTGGTGTTTGTTTTATTTTGTTTTTGCCGTGTCTGTTTGAATTGCATTGCTAGTTTGTGGCACATAACCCCCCCCTTTTCTTCTAAGTAAAAAGGCTACATACATCTTGCAGAGTGTGTTTTTAGGAGACTGTTTTAATCTGTTTCTGTGATTTAAATTGTGTTTAAAAACTCTCTGCCCCCCTGTTTTTTGCCTTTAAAAAAAGACCGATTTCAGAGTGCGCGCCCAGCAGTATTCCAGTGTTTGTTTTTTAAACAATCTCTTCCTTACCTGGAAAGTAGACCCTGCTAGCTTGGAATGGTGGATTCAGCCTGTCTGTATCCAAGGAAATTTTGAATAGAGCAGCAGCTGCCTTTTCCCCTGCCCACAGGAACTGGACTTAGCTGATTGGCTCTTTGCGTCCCTGTTGCACCTGACCCCGCCCCCCACACCTGCTCTGTCCCCTTAGGTTTGTGGAGGGAAGCCCAAGACAGCCACCTCAATTTTGTGAGCCTCATCATCTTCCCTGTGTCCTGATACAGCCCAGTGTTCAAGGATTGCAAAAATACCTAGGTAAGGAGCCCTGAGATTTTTCTGGGTAAATAGTAATATTTGTTCAAAAGTGTTTATTTCAGCTACCTGTGTCTGTTTAACTGTGGACTCTCTGTGTTTTGGGCAGCCTGGTCTCTTTTAAAGTGTTATTTTTTTTAATTTGTTTTTGCCTTGACTGTGTGAATTGCCTTGCTACTTTGTGGCACCTAACCCCCTCCCCCTTTTTTCTTCTAAGTAAAAAGGCTGCATTTATCTTGCAGAGAGTGTTTTTAGGAGACTATTTTAATCTGTTTCTGTGATTTAAATTGTTTTTAAAAACTCTCTGCCCCCCTGTTTTCTACCTTTAAAAAAAGCCCGATTTCAGAGTGCGCGCCCAGCAGTATTCCAGTGTTTGTTTTTTAAACAATCTCTCCCTTACCTGGAAAGTAGACTCTGCTAGCTTGGAAGTGTGGATTCAGCCTGTCTGTATCCAAGGAGATTCTGAATAGAGCAGCAGCTGCCTTTCCCCCTGCCCACAGGGAGTGGACTTAGAGGATTGGCTCTCTGAGTCCCTGTTGCACCTGAGCCCTGCCCTCCAAACACCTGCTCTGGCCCCTTAAGTTTGTGGAGGGAAGCCCAAGACGGTCACCTCAATTTTGTGAGCCTCAGCATCTTCCCTTTATCCTGATACAGCCCAGTGTTCAAGGATTGCAAAAAGACCTAGGTAAGGATCCCTGAGATTTTTCTGGGTAAATAGTATTATTTGTTCAAAAGTGTTTATTTCAGCTACCTGTGTCTGTTTAACTGTGGACTTTCTGTGTTTCAGGCAGCCTGGTCTCTTTTAAAATGTGTTTTTTTTTTATTTGTTTTTGCCTTGACTGTGTGAATTGCCTTGCTAGTTTTTGCACCTAACCCCCCCTTTTTTCTTCTAAGTAAAAATGCTACATACATCTTGTAGAGTGTGTTTTTAGGAGACTGTTTTAATCTGTTTCTGTTATTTAAATTGTGTTTAAAAACTGTCTGCTCCCCTGTTTTCTACCTTTAAAAAAGCCAGATTTCAGAGTGCACGACCAGCAGTATTCCAGTGTTTGTTTTTTAAACAATCTTTCCCTTACCTGGAAAGTAGACTCTGCTAGCTTGGAAGTGTGGATTCAGCCTGTCTGTATCCAAGGAGACTCTGATTAGAGCAGTAGTTGCCTTCCCCCCCCCCAGCCCACAGGGACTCGACGTAGCTGATTGGCTCTCTGAGTACCTGTTGCACCTGAGTCCCGCCCGCCCCCACACCTGCTCTGGCCCCTTAAGTTTGTGGAGGGAAGCCCAAGACTGCCACCTCAATTTTGTGAGCCTCAGCATCTTCCCTGTATCCTGATACAGCCCAGTGTTCAAGGATTGCAAAAAGACCTAGGTAAGGAGCCCTGAGATTTTTCTGGGTAAATAGTATGATTTGTTCAAAAGTGTTTATTTCAGCTACCTGTGTCTGTTTAAGTGTGGACTTTCTGTGTTTCAGGCAGCCTGGTCTCTTTTAAAATATGTTTTTTTTTAAAATTTGTTTTTGCCTTGACTGTGTGAATTGCCTTGCTAATTTGTGGCACCTAAGCCGCCCCTTTTTTCCTCTAGGTAAATTGGATACATACATCTTGCAGAGTGTGTTTTTAGGAGACTGTTTTCATCTGTTTCTGTGATTTAAATTGTATTTAAAAACCGTCTGCCCCCCCCTGTTTTCTACCTTTAAAAAAGACAGATTTCAGAGTGCGCACCCAGCAGTATTCCAGTGTTTATTTCTTAAACAATCTCTCCCTTACCTGGAAAGTAGACTCTACTCCTTGGAAGTGTGGATTCAGCCTGTCTGAATCTAAGGAGTTTCTGAATAGAGCAGCAGTTTCCTTTCACCCTGCCCACAGGGATTGGACTTAGCTGATTGGCACTCTTAGTCCCTGATGCAGCTGAGCCCCGCCCCCCCACACCTGGTCTGGCCCCTTAAGTTTGTGGAGGGAAGCCCAAGACAGCCACCTCGATTTTGTGAGCCTCAGCATCTTCCCTGTGTCCTGATACAGCCCAGTGTTCAAGGATTGCAAAAAGACCTATGTAAGGATCCCTGAGATATTTCTGGGAAATAGTACTATTTGTTCAAAAGTGTTTATTTCAGCTACCTGTGTCTGCTTAACTGTGGACTCTCTGTTTCAGGCCACACCTGCTCTGGCCCCTTAAGTTTGTGGAGGGAAGACCAAGACAGCCACCTCCATTTTGTGAGCCTCAGCATCTTCACTGTGTCCTGATGCAGCTCAGTGTTCAAGGATTGCAAACAGACCTAGGTAAGGAGCCCTGACATTTTTCTGGGTAAATAGTATTATTTGTTCAAAAGTGTTCATTTCAGCTACCTGTGTCTGTTTTACGGTGGACTCTCTGTGTTTTGGGCAGCCTGGTCTCTTTTAAAGTGTTGTTTTTTTTAAATTTGTTTTTGCCGTGACTGTGTGAATTGCCTTGCTACATTGCCCCCCCTAACCCCCCCTTTTTTTCTTCTAAGTAAAAAGGCTACATACATCTTGCAGAGTATGTTTTTAGGAGAGTGTTTTAATCTGTTTCTGTGATTTAAATTGTGTTTAAAAACTCTCTGCCCCCCTGTTTTCTACCTTTAAAAAAAAGCACGATTTCAGAGTGCACGCCCAGCAGTATTCCAGTGTTTGCTTTTTAAACAATCTCTCCCTTACCTGGAAAGTAGACTCTGCTAGCTTGGAAATGTGGATTCAGCCTATCTGTATCCAAGGAGATTCTGAATAGAGCACCAGCTCCCTTTCCCCATACCCACAGGGACTGGACTTAGCTGATTGGCTCTCTGAGCCCCTGTTGCACCTGAGCCCTGCCCTCCAAACACCTGCTCTGGCCCCTTAAGTTTGTGGAGGGAAGCCCAAGACGGCCACCTCCATTTTCTGAGCCTCAGCATCTTCCCTGTGTCCTGATACAGCCCAGTGTTCAAGGATTGCAAAAAAGACCTGGGTGAGGAGCCCTGAGATTTTTCTGGGTAAATAGTATTATTTGTTCAAAAGTGTTTATTTCAGCTACCTGTGTCTGCTTAACTGTGGACTCTCTGTTTCAGGCAGCCTGGTCTCTTTTAAAGTGGCGTTTTTTTAAAATTTGTTTTTGCCGTGACTGTGTGAATTGCATTGCTAGTTTTTGCACCTAACCCCCCCCCGTTTTTCTTCTAAGTAAAAAGGCTACACACATCTTGTAGAGTGTGTTTTTAGGAGACTGTTTTAATCTGTTTCTGTTATTTAAATTGTGTTTAGAAACTGTCTGCTCCCCGGTTTTCTACCTTTAAAAAAGCCAGATTTCAGAGTGTGCGCCCAGCATTATTCCAGTGTTTGATTTTTAAACAATCTCTCCCTTACCTGGAAAGTAGACTCTGCTAGCTTGGAAGTGTGGATTCAGCCTGTCTGTATCCAAGGAGACACTGAATAGAGCAGCAGTTGCCTTTCCCCCAGCCCACAGGGACTGGACATAGCTGATTGGCTTTCTGAGTACCTTTTGCACCTGAGCCCCGCCCCCCACACCTGCTCTGGCCCCTTAAGTTTGTGGAGTTAAGCCCAAGACTGCCACCTCCAATTTGTGAGCCTCAGCATCTTCCCTGTGTCCTGATACAGCCCAGTGTTCAAGGATTGCAAAAAGACCTAGGTAAGGAGCCCTGAGATTTTTCTGGTTAAATAGTATTATTTGTTCAAAAGTGTTTATTTCAGCTACCTGTGTCTGTTTAACTGTGGACTTTGTGTGTTTCAGGCAGCCTGGTCTCTTTTAAAGTGGTGTTTTTTAAATTTTGTTTTTGCCTTGACTTTGTGAATTGCCTTGCTAATTTGTGGCACCTAATCCCCCCTTTTTTCTTCTAGGTAAAAAGGATACATACATCTTGCAGAGTGTGTTTTTAGGAGACTGTTTTAATCTGTTTCTGTGATTTAAATTGTGTTTCAAAACTGTCGGCTCCCCTGTTTTCTACTTTAAAAAAAGCCAGATTTCAGAGTGCGCGCCCAGCAGTATTCCAGTGTTTGTTTTTTAAACAATCTCCCACTTACCTGGAAAGTAGACTCTGCTAGCTTGGAAGTGTGGATTCAGCCTATCTGTATCCAAGGAGATTCTGAATAGAGCAGCAGTTGCCTTTCCCCCAGCCCATAGGGACTGGATGTAGCTGATTGGCTCTCTGAGTCCCTGTTGCTCCTGAGCCCAACCCCCCACACCTGCTCTGGCCCCTTAAGTTTGTGGAGGGAAGCCCAAGACGGCCACCTCCATTTTGTGAGCCTCAGCATCTTCCCTGTATCCTGATACAGCCCAGCGTTCAAGGATTGCAAAAATACCTTGGTAAGAAGCCCTGAAATTTTTCTGGGTAAATAGTATTATTTGTTCAAAAGTGTTTATTTCAGGTACCTGTGTCTGTTTAACAGTGGACTTTCTGTTTTTCAGGCAGCCTGGTCTCTTTTAAAGTGGTGTTTTTTTTAAATTTGTTTTTGCCGTGACTGTGTGAATTGCCTTGCTAATTTGTGGCACTTAACCCCCCCCTTTTTTTTCTCGGTAAAAAGGATACAGACATCTTGCAGAGTGTGTTTTTAGGAGACTGTTTTAATCTGTTTCTGTGATTTAAATTGTGTTTAAAAACTGTCTGCCCCCCTGTTTTCTACCTTTAAAAAAGCCAGATTTCAGAGTGCGCGCCCAGCAGTATTGCAGTGTTTGTTTTTTAAACAATCTCTCCCTTACCTGGAAAGGAGACCTTACTCCTTGGAAGTGTGGATTCAGCCTCTCTGAATCTAAGGAGATTCTGAATAGAGCAGCAGTTGCCTTTCCCCCAGCCCATAGGGACTGGATGTAGCTGATTGGCTCTCTGAGTCCCTGTTGCTCCTGAGCCCCGCCCCCTCAGACCTGGTCTGGCCTCTTAGGTTTGTGGAGGGAAGCCCAAGACAGC
Source organism: Pleurodeles waltl (assembly GCF_031143425.1). Lineage (NCBI taxonomy): Eukaryota > Metazoa > Chordata > Amphibia > Caudata > Salamandridae > Pleurodeles > Pleurodeles waltl. The sequence goes on along the minus strand of NC_090447.1, from coordinate 742,481,640 downwards.
CACCTCGATTTTGTGAGCCTCAGCATCTTCCCTGTGTCCTGATACAGCTCATTGTTCAAGGATTGCAAAAAGACCTAGGTAAGGAGCCCTGAGATTTTTCTGGGTAAATAGTATTATTTGTTCAAAAGTGTATATTTCTTCTACCTGTGTCTGTTTTACTGTAGAACTCCCTGTGTTTCAGGCAGCCTGGCCTCTTTTAAAGTGGTGTTTTGTTTTAATCTGTTTTTGCCGTGACTGTGTGAATTGCCTTGCTAGTTTGTGGCTCATAACACCCCCCCCCCCCCCTTTTTTCTTCTAAGTAACAAGGCTACATACATCTTGCACAGTGTGTTTTTAGGAGACTGTTTTAATCTGTTTCTGTGATTTGAATTGTGTTTAAAAACTGTTTGCCCCCCTGTTTCTTGCCTTTAAAAAAGCCTGATTTCAGAGTGCGCACCCAGCAGTATTCCAGTGTTTATTTTTTAAACAATCTCTCCCTTACCTGAAAAGTAGACTCTGCTAGCTTGGAAGTGTGGATTCAGCCTGTCTGTATCCAAGAAGATTCTGAATAGAGCAGCAGCTGCCTTTCAATCGGCCAACAGGGATTGGACTTAGCTGATTGGCTCTCTGAGTCCCTGTTGCACCTGAGCCCCGCCCTCCACACCTGCTTTGGCCCCTTGAGTTTGTGGAGGGAAGCCCAAGACTGCCACCTCCATTTTTTGGGCCTCAGCATCTTCCCTATGTCCTGATACAGCCCAGTGTTCTAGGATTGCAAAAAGACCTAGGTAAGGAGCCCTGAGATTTGTTTGGTTAAATAGTATTATTTGTTCAAAAGTGTTTATTTCAGCTACCTGTGTCTGTTTTACTTTGTACTCTCTGTGTTTCAGGCAGCCTGACCAGTTTTAAAGTGGTGTTTTTTTTAAATTCGTTTTTTCTGTGACTGTGTGCATTGCCTTGCTAGTTTGTGGCACATAACCCCCCCCTTTTTTCTTCTAAGTAAAAAGGCTACATACATCTTGCAGAGTGTGTTTTTAGGAGACTGTTTCAATGTGTTTCTGTGATTTAAATTGTGCTTAAAATCTGTCTGCCCCCCTGATTTTTGCCTTTAATAAAGCCCAATTTCAGAGTGCGCGCCCAGCAGTATTCCAGTGTTTTTTTTTTTTGATAAACACATTTTTATTGTTTTTCAGACATATACAGAAAAGGAAGGAAAAAACAGGTTCAAGTACAAAGCAAGGATGCATGGAATTTGTACATCTTATCATTGTTTTATTATCGTTGTTAGCCATCAACAATAATGGGTTGTGGTGCTATCAGCAGATCTAGCCACCGTAGTGTCCTCTTGAATCATTAAGGGGGTCATTACAACCCTGGCGGATGGTGTTAAAGGTGCGGTAATAACACAAACAGGCCGGCGGACAAAAAAAGGGAATTATGACCCTGGCGGAAACCGGCAACAAAGACAGCCACTTTAACACACCGCCCGCCACGGCGGTACAGACAAGCAGCGCAGCGGTTACCGGCAACAGACAGGCGGAAGACAATGTACCGCCCATAGTATTACAACCCACCAATCCGCCACCTTTTCCGGGGCGGATTCACCGTGGATAAAATCACGGCAGAAACAGTTGTTGCAATGGGAAAAGGCTCACCTGAACACATCCCACGAGGAACGAGGACTCCATGGAGCCGGAACTCCAAATACTCCCTGCGCTTGTCTTTCTGCTCCTCTACGACCACCATCTACGTAGGCGCCGAAGACAACGGTGAGTACTGCACCTACGACATGGGGGAGGCAAAAGTTAGGGGGACACCAACGAAACACCCCCACCCCCACCCTCGCATATTACAACATACACACCAATGCATTTCCAAACATCACAGTAACAACCCACAATCCCCCCGGAAGAATGCAAAGACAAAGCAAGATCCGTTCAAACATTGTAATGTTGCAATAAACAAGTTTTGCAAAAATATACAGATATATACAAAAATCTTGCAGAAATATATACAGTACGAGAAGTAGTGCAGATATGTACATATCAATGTCCGTGCACCACTAGTCCAAAAATGCATGGGCGAGGCCCACAAAAGATACCTGACCACAATCGGAGAGAACACTGCCGGGGCATCAGATAGAAATACTACAGGCACCTTAGGGGGAAGGGAAGGGGGGGCACCTCAGCCGGATGACTGCAAAGCTAGATCCACGACGGGGCTCCATGCCCACTGTGCCATCCTGGGAGTGCAAAGCCACAGTCTCTCAAGTCTCTACAGTGGGTGGTTTGCCCACTGTTCCTTCCTGGGGAGTGCAAAGCCACAGTCTCTCTCAAGTCTCTACAGTGGGTGGTTTGCCCACTGTTCCTTCCTGGGGAGTGCAAAGCCACAGTCTCTCAAGTCTCTACAGTGGATGGTTTGTCCACTGTTCCTTCCTGGGGAGTGCAAAGGCTCAATTTCGCAAGTAGATAACATCCGCCAGTGGCTCGTGAGGGGGACTGGTGCCCAGACTGGATTAGTCTCCCCGTGAAAGTTCCTGTCCCGTCACTGTCCCAGCTGCACATGGGATAAGGATGCTTGATGTGGCGGTCTATTCATTCTTACCTGGTGCATGCCCTGTTCAGCGGTCTTCACCATGGCCGTGCTTGCCCTGTTCAGCGGTCTTCACCATGGCGGTGCTTGCCCTGTTCAGCGGTCTTCACCATGGCGGTGCTTGCCCTGTTCAGCGGTCTTCACCATGGCAGTTCGGGACTGTTCAGCGGTGCTTTGCCATGGCAGTTCTGGACTGTTCAGCGGTCTTCATCATGGCGGTGCTTGCCCTGTTCAGCGGTCTTCACCATGGTGGTGCTTGCCCTGTTCAGCGGTCTTCACCATGGCGGTTCGGGACTGTTCAGCGGTGCTTTGCCATGGCAGTTCTGGACTGTTCAGCGGTCTTCACCATAGCGGTTCAGGACTGTTCAGCGGTGCTTTGCCATGGCGGTTCTGGACTGTACAGCGGCCTTCACCATGGCGGTTCGGGACTGTTCAGCGGTGCTTTGCCATGGCGGTTCGGGACTGTTCAGCGGTCTTCACCATGGCGGTTCTGGACTGTTCAGCGGTGCTTTGCCATGGCGGTTCTGGACTGTTCAGCTGTCTTCACCATGGCGGTTCGGGACTGTTCAGCGGTGCTTTGCCATGGCGGTTCTGGTACGGACATTGGTGTGTGGCATTACGTTCCCTAGACTGGGCATTGGTGTGTGGCATGACGTTCCCTAGACTGGGAATTGGTGTGTGGCATGACGTTCCCTCATAGCCCACCTGGGCTGTGGCAGCCGGGGCCCTCCTGGGTACTGACTCCGGCGGTGGCAGTGGTCTCCTGACCAGTGACAATACTTGGGCCCTCCTGGGGTATGACTCCGGCGGTGGTCTCCTGACCAGTGACGATACTTGGGCCCTCCTGGGCTATGACTCCAGCGGTGGTCTCCTGACCAGTGACGATACTTGGGCCTTCCTGGGCTATGACTCCGTCGGTGGTCTCCTGACCAGTGACGACAGTGCTGGCAGTTGGGTCTCGAATGCCGGGAATGATGGCGCTCTTCTCCGCCGTGATACTCACAAAATGCTGGCCAGACTTCCTCTGGGCCTTCCCCACCTTTGGTGGAGTCACAGCTGACTCTCCAATCCCCTTGGAACCCATGTGAGTTGTTTTCCCACCAGGAGGCTTCACACGGTCCCGTCGTCCACTCTCCAATTTCAGACCCTCTACAGGGGGTGGGCTGCCAGTGCCTTGGTTCCGGGTCACACTGCCTGCCCTGGTGGCCGGTGCACTCCACATACCTTGAACAGGCACCACTGTTATTGGAGGCTTTTTGGCTGAGGCGCTATGACGGGACTGATGAATTGGAAGGCGGGTGGGGGCAAAAAGGTCAACTTTACAGAGGGACAGTTTCTGACGAACACTGGGATGGGTAGTTGGAGGGGGTCTGGGAGTGGAGGAAGAGGTGGTGGTTGTAGGAGGTGTAACTTTAGGTGATTTGGGTGCAGGTACTGGAGGCTGTCGTGAGGTGGATGGATGTTGGTTGTATGATTGCCGGCGTTTGTGTACTTTGGGAGGGGGCATCACAGACACACTGAGAGAGGACACAGGGGACGTGTAAATGGCAGTGGAGGTGGTGCGTGCAAGTGAGCGGCTTGTGGTGCTGGGTGTCCTTGTGCCTGTAGATGTGGTGCATGCAGGTGTGTGTGTAGACAAGACTGGGAATGAGGAGGGAGAAGAGGAGGAGGGGGACACAGTGGAGGCAGTGGATGTTGCTGTGTCTGTATGTGTGTGAAGCTTGCGTGAGTGCCTATGGGTTGTGTGGTGCCTATGTTTGCTTGAGCTACTTGTGGGTGCTGACTTGTGTGCATGCTGGTCTGTAGGTGTGCTTGGGATGGGCTGGGGTACAGGGGATTGGGTCTGGATGGAGGAGGTTAGAGGGGGGAGGCTAGACACAGGGACAATGGCTGCCATCAGTGCTGAGGCAAGAGATTGCAGGGTTCGCTGAAGGACAGCCTGACCAGAATGAATGCCCTCCAGGAATGCATTACTGTGTTGCAACTCTGGTTCTACACCCTGGATGGCATTCACAATGGTAGACTGCCCAACAGTGAGTGACCTGAGGAGGTCAATGGCCTCCTCATTGAGGGCAGCAGAGGTGACTGGTGCAGGGCCTGAGGTGCCTGGGGCGAAGGTGATGCCCACCCTCCTGGGTGAGCGGGCACGGGGTGAACGCTGAGGGGCTGCTGGGAGGGCGGTGCTGGTAGGGGAGGTGGCGGCTGTACCTGTAGAAGTGGGGCGCACAGACGGTGCCGCCACCACAAGGGAGCCCCCATCAGAGGATGAGTCCGTGCCGCTGGTTGGTGATCGGTGGCTGACGTGAAGCTCCCCTCGCCCTCCGTCTCACTGGTGCATTCAGAGTCCGTGGTGTGGCCCTCCATGGCCATGTGGGATGCAGCTCCCTCGCGCTCCGGTGCCACTGTACCTCTGCCTGATGATGCTGATGCACAAAAGAACAGGGAGAGCAGAAAAAGGGGGGGGGGGTGAAGACAGAAGAAAGACAGGTTGAGTGTATGGCATACCGCTACCGTTGGCGGACAAGACAGACACAGCAGTCCCCTGCATTACGCCGTGCTCCTGCCCTCTGCATATGCAATTTCTGGGATATGAACTACATGGCTATGGTGGACATCTGCACATGTGGATGCCACAGGGGCAACTATACCTCGACTTGGCACTCTACTGAGGTGGGGTAGACTGCCACATGGGCTGCATTACAGAGGGGCCTAGTCTTCGTGTTTCTGCCTGGCCTAGGTACACCCACAGGCCTCCTCCCCCACCCAGACCCCTCTACTGCGCGCAAAGTCCACAGAATGAGGTTGTACTCAGCCCCTTGTGTCTGCTGTGATGCCCTCAAGTGCCCATCCAACTCCGGGTAGGTCACCGCCAGGATCCGGAACATCAGGGGGGTCATGGTGCGACAGGCACCCCTCCCACGTTGGGAGGCCATCCCCAGCTGAGCCTCCGCCATCTTCTTGCTGCAGCGGCGAATGTCCTCCCATCTTTTCCGGCAGTGGGTGCCCCGTCTCTGGTGGGCCCCCAGGGTCCGGACCTCCTTGGCGATGGCACACCAAATGTCCCTCTTCTGGTGGGCGCTGACCTACATGACATGCACAAGGGAAGAAGAGAAGTGATTAACAACTGCACCGTCAATGTGAGTGGCCCCCCTCCCTACTCTAGCCATGTGGCCCATTCATTGACATGCATTATTGTTCCCTGAACTCTGCCCCCTTCCCTCTTCCAACCAGCCCTCTCCACCCAGGCCTAGCCCAAACAACGTGCTCCCTGTGTACTAACCTGTTGGTCTGGAGGACCGTAGAGTAGCGTGTACTGGGGGAGGACCCCGTCTACCAGTTTCTCCAACTCCTGAGCAGTGAAGGCAGGGGCCCTTTCCCCAGACGCAGCAGCCATCGTCGCTTCCAGACCGAGGTCACAGCAGCACTTGCAGTGTAGGTCCTCTCCTGTCGAAGGTCAGGTATCTAGTGATTGAACAGATAGAAAATGGCGGTGACGTCCGCGGTGGTGACGTCCGCAGCGGTGACGTCCGCGGCGGTGACGTCCGCGGCGGTGACGTCCACGGTGGTGCGCATCATCACCGCCGGCGCACCTGTTCATTGGCTCCTGGGACCCATAGGGTCCAATGTTAACCAATGCTGCATTGCGCCGCGGTCTACGACCGCCTACCACCACAGTGTGCAACGCCAGCGCAGTCACCCCATAATCCCATTGTCCCATTTTAGAGGTCAGGCAGCCACCATTTCAGGGGTCCACATGGCTTCATTTACCTCTGCGTCACACATAGCTAGGCCTACACTGAACCCACATACAGGAAGGGTTTTGTGATTGGTATAGTCTTGTGTGTAACTATGGGTACATACCTGGATGAAAAATGACTGATTCGTCGCTGTTGTCCTTCGTAGGCACCGTCAGCTGGGACATGTGAGAAGATGGCGGAATCCTCTGGTGTACCGACCGCTGGTGGACCTGTTGACAATGGAAGAACGACATGTCATCATCACCTACAGGTTTGACCGTGCCACAATCCAGGAACTATGTACCCAGTTAGAGCCAGACCTGATGTCACCAATCCGCCATCCGACTGGAATCCCCCCTGACGTGCAGGTGCTGTCAGTGCTCCATTTCATTGCAAGTGGGTCATTCCAGACAACAGTGGCCATGGCATCAGGGATGTCCCAGCCTATGTTTTCCAACGTTTTGTCCAGAGTGTTGTCTGCCCTGCTGAAACACGTAAGGAGATACATCATTTTCCCTCAGGTGGAAGATTTGTCTACAGTGAAAGGTGACTTCTATGCCCTTGGACATATCCCCAACGTCATCGGTGCCATTGATGGGACCCATGTAGCTCTGGTCCCCCCCCACAGGAGAGAACAGGTGTACAGGAACAGGAAGAGTTATCATTCGATGAATGTTCAGATGGTCTGTTTGGCAGACCAGTACATCTCGCAGGTAAATGCTATGTTCCCTGGCTCAGTGCATGACGCCTACATCCTGCGGAATAGCAGCATCCCTGATATGATGGGTCAACACCAGAGGCACCGTGTGTGGCTATTGGGGGACTCTGGTTACCCCAACCTGTCATGGCTACTGACTCCAGTGAGGAATCCCAGGACCAGGGCAGAGGAACGCTACAATGAGGCCCATGGGCGGACTAGGAGGGTGATCGAACGCACCTTCGGCCTCCTGAAGGCCAGGTTCAGGAGCCTCCATATGACAGGTGGTTTCCTATTCTACTCACCGAAGAAGGTGTGCAAGATCATCATCGCCTGCTCCATGCTTCATAATTTGGCTTTGTGACGCCGGGTGCCTTTTCTGCAGGAGGATGGTCCAGATGACGGTGTTGTGGCAGCTGTGGAGCCTGTGGAGCCTGTGGACAGTGATGAGGAGGAAGCTGAGGAAGAAGACAACGACAACAGGGAGTCAGTCATACAACAATATTTCCAGTGACACACAGGTGAGAACATTTTAATTTTTACCATTACATTAACTTTCACTTGGTAACTGAGTTGTTCCTTTCCATTACGGTTTCACACGTGTGGTTACCAACGTGTGTCATCTGCTTGCATCCTTCAGGGACTTGTGATGTGTGACATAGGTATGTTGGCTTTACAATGGGGAACGCATTATGACTCTGTCATTGATAATACATATTTACAATCTCACAGACTGACTCCAGATAGTTTTTTGTTTCAAGGGTGTTTATTGAAGTGCTCAGAAATGGGAGGGGGTTGTAATATGAGGATGGGTGATGGTGGAGGAATGTCCATGGCAGAGTCCAGTTTATTAGTCTCACAGGTGCACTGCCCATCTGGGCATAGGAAGTGGAGCTGGGGCAGTTCAAGTATGGACAGGGTAACAAAGTGGGTCAGTGGGGGGACAATCAGGGTGGTCTCATTTCCTGGTGGGGTCTTGCCATCTTGCTCTGTCCTGTTCCTGGCTCTCAAGGACCGCTTGCGTGGTGGTTGTCCGTCTGCAAGGGGTGGGGTGCTGGTGTGGTGGTCCTGTGGCGGGCGTCCTGTCCACTAGCGCCGGTGGAGGTGGTGGGCAGTTCATTGTCCTGACTAGTGTCAGGGGCCCCTTGGAGTGCCACAGTGTCCCTCATGGTCTGCTCTATGTCCTTCAGCACCCCTACGATGGTGCCCAGGGCGGAGCTGATGGTCCTGAGCTCCTCCCTGAACCCCAAATACTGTTCCTCCTAAAGGCGCTGGGTCTCCTGAAACTTGACAGGACCATTGCCATCTTCTCCTGGGAGTGGTGGTATGCTCCCATGATGGAGGAGAGGGCCTCGTGGAGAGTGGGTTCCCTTGGCCTGTCTGCACCCTGTTGCACAGCAGCTCTCCCAGTTCCCGTGTGTTTCTGTGTCTCCGTCCCCTGGACTGTGTGCCCACTACCACTGCCCCCAGGTCCCTGTTCTATTTGGGGTGGTGGGTTATCCTGGGTGCCCTGTAGTGGTGGACACACCGCTGATTGACGTGTCCTGGGTACGGAGGTATGGGCCCGCTGGGTGGGTGCTGTGCTGGTGTTACCAGAGGGTGGAAGGTCAGTGTTGGGCTGTGCCTGTGCAAGGGGAACCGACTGACCCGAGGCCCACGATGGTCCGGGCTGGTCATCAGGATCCAGTAGGGCAGAGCTGCTATCGTCACTGTGGGCCTCTTCTGGGGGTGGAGTGGTGTTGTCTGGACCCTCTGGTGTGGTGACGGTCCTTCGGGTTCCTGCAGGGGCATAAGAGTATGATTATTGCATGTGTGTGTGTCATGGTGTGCAATGGGTGGGTGAGCGTGTACCCCAGTGCTAGCATTCCTGTGTGGGGGCTTGTGTGATGATGGTTAGGGGGTGTTCTGGGTATGTGCAGTGGGCATGCTTTAGTGAGGGGTGACCATGCTTAGTTGTGTCATGCAGGGCTTGGTGTTGGGATGGGTGGTTTGTGTGATTAGTACATTAGTGAGGAGTTGGAGTGATAGGGGCGGGGGTGAGGGTGGGGGTGTGTGATAGCATCCAGGTAGGGTGGGGGATATGATAGTTAAGATTTGACTTACCAGTGTCCATTCCTCCACCGACTCCACCGAGGCCCTCTAGATGCATGATGGTCAAGACTTGCTCCTCCCATGTTGTTAGTTGTGGGGGAGGAGGTGGGGGTCCGCCACCAGTCCGCTGCACTGTGATGTTGTGCCTGGAGACCGTTGAACGCACCTTCCCCCGTAGGTCGTTCCACCTCTTCCTGATGTCCTCCCTATTTCTTGGGTGTTGTCCCACAGCGTTGACCCTGTCCACGATTCGGCGCCATAGCTCCATCTTTCTGGCTATGGAGGTGTGCCGTACCTGTGAGCCAAATAGCTGTGGCTCTACCCGGATGATTTCCTCCACTATGACCCTGAGCTCCTCCTCGGAGAAGCGGGGGTGTCTTTGGCGTGACATGGGGTGGTGTGTGTGATGTGTGTGGCGGTGTGAGTGTTGATGTGTGTGGTGATGTGTAGTGGTGTGTGGTGTTTTGTGCGTGGATGTGGTGTGGGTGATGGTGTTGTGTGCCTCTGTATGGTGGTGTTGTCTTGGCTGTGCTGTCTCTCTGGCCTTCGTCCGTGAATTTTGGTCATAAGGCTTTGTGGGTGATATGGGTGTGTGTTTTATATTGTGTTGGGTGTGTGGGAGTGGTGTTTGTATGTGATTTTGATCGCACCGGTGTGTACCGCCAATGGAATACCGTGGTTGAAAGACCGCTGCGTGGGTTTTTGGGTCGTAATAGCATGGGCGTGTTTCTGTTGGCGTGGAGGTGGAGGTTTTGTTTTCGCCACTTTAACATTGACCTTTGGTGTGGCGGAGTTGTGTGGGTGTCTGTATTTCGGTGGATTCCGAGATGTGTGTCATAATAGCTGTGGTGGACTACCGCCGTCGCGGCGGTGTATTGGCGGTCTTCTGCACGGCAGTAAGCAGCTTTTACCACCAATGTTGTAATGACCCGCTAAGTATCTTATTACGTATCTGGTTTATGTCATCAATTCTAGCCATCGTCCCCATATCTTTTCGAATTTGCGTGGGCACCCTCTAAACTCAAATACCAGTTTCTCCTGATTGGCACACCAATCCACCCCCTTACTCCATTTCTGGATCAACGGGCCTTCTGGGGACGTCCACGCTGCAGCGATATCTCTATTAGCGACTAATAATGCCGTAGCTGTCAGTGTTAGTTTAGCACGTGTTCCTCCCATTTCTTAGTTTACTTCCAATAGGATTAGCTTAGCTGATTTTTTTATTTCTTGACCCAGTGCCCTTCCTATATCTCGGATCACCCCTCCCCAGTACTTTTGTATTTTTTGACAGGTCCATACCATATGAAAGAAGTCTGCTGGTTCATTCGGGCATCTTGGGCATTTGGCAGAAGGGCGGGCTCCCATTTTGTGTAGTTTAGATGGTGTCAGATAGGCCCCATATAAATATTAGAATTGTATCATGCGGAACCTTGCCGATATTGCCAATACCTTGGGCGCCATCAAGGCTTCCATCCATTCCGTTTCTTCTAGGGCTCCGAGCCATGATTCCCACTTAGTCCTAAAAATGACTAAGTTATCAGGAGTGTTGTTGATTAGTGTTTTGTAAAGTTGAGAAATGCCTTTCCCCTCCATATTTTCCATGAGTATTTTGGCTTCCAGTCGGTTAAAGTCCGGTATAGGGCTTGTGGTGGGCAGATGGGTTCGCAGTGTGTGTCTTAGTTGAAGGTATCTAAATAACTGTGTCTGGTTTAATTGAAATTCTGCCTGTAGGTCTTGGAACAATTTCATGGCCCTCCCTTTCCATATGTCACCAACCAGGGAAATGCCTATTAGGTCCCATGTTGCGAATCCCTCCAGCGTGGCTGAGGCATACATCCATTTCCTTCTCCATAGCAGAGTCTGGAGGGTGATAACGGTATTCCAGTGAGTGTGGCGTAACGCGGCTCGCCATGCCAGGAATACCACTTTGGTTGTTTCCTCCATGTCACGAGGAAGCGATGCTCCATACAGGATGTCAAGAACCTGTGGAAAAACCCCAGGAGTGTCAATTCTGTCTTATAAGCCGGGTCTTCACAGCCCCCATTAAACCAATCATGGGCCACTATCAATTGGGTAGCCAGGCTAATATAGATAGGGATCTGATGCACCCAAACCTCCGTCATACATTCCTCTCCGGCAATGTTGTATCGCTACTCAATGTCTATTACTTCTCCATAGAAATCTTCCGGTGATGCTTTTGAGATTTTTGAACCAGGAGTGGGGGGTGAGGATGGGAACATTTTGGAATATGTATAGGAGTCTTGGCAAGATCATAATTTTGTATAGGGCCACCCACCCATCACATTCAAGGGGAGGGTTTGCCATCTCTGCATGTCCGTTTTGATTCTTGTTAGCAGAGGAGATAGATTTTTGGCCCATGTTAATTCGGGCAAAAGGGTTACCCTGATCCCTAGGTATTTAAAACTTAATTTGCGTATGGGTATGGTATTTTGCCAATCGAAGCAATCATTTGTGTTTGCTAGCGGAATCAGGATTGATTTTCTGGAGTTCATCCTGAGACCTGAGATTAGTTCGTATTTCCTTAGAAGGCAAAGGCTCCTTGGACCCATTATACTGGGTTCCTCCAAATATAGCAGAACATCATCTGCATATAGAGCTATCCTGTCTTCATGAAATGGACCCCATTTCCATCCTCGCTATACTGAGCCCGCTCTGATCATCTGGGCTAGAGGCTCAATGGCCAGGGTAAAAAAAGAGACGATAGGGGATATCCCTGTCGAGTACCTCTGCGGATGTCGAACCTGTGGGATATGGTCCCATTAACCCGTACATAGGCCGTAGGGTTAGTGTATAATGCTTTAGTTAGGTGGCAAAATTGTTTTTCTATGCCTGCCCGTCGGAGCACCAGTAGAAGGAATCCCCAGTCAACTGAATCAAAAGCCTTTTCAAAATCTATGAGCAAGAGGGACAGGCTTTGGGGCAACTGGCATCTCTCCGCCAAGGCTACGTGTAGCCGGCGGTTACCGTGTCATGTACTGCGGGTTGCCATAAACCCACATTAGTCAGGATGGATTAGCTGCGGCAGGACCCTTTTGATGCGAGTGGCAAGGATAGAGGTGAAAATTTTAATTTCTGTGTTAATCGATGATATTGGTCTGTAATCCGCTCAGTGAGGCAAAGGGGGCTGGGTTTTGGGGAGCACCACGATCATGGCTGTATCTAGTTCTGGAGGAAACGATCCACCTTTTCCTATTTCTGTGAAAAGGCGTAGTAGACGTGGGGTCAGGTCTTCTCTAAACACCTTATAATATTCTGGGGGGAACCCATCGGTACCAGGCGTCTTGCCAGCGTTTAATGTCGAGATTGCCACCCCAATTTCTTCCTCTCTAATGAGTTCCTCTAAAAGCTGTGCTTCTATCATAGGTAACTGTGGGAGGGGGATCTCGTCAAGTAGTTGACGTGTTTGATGTGAATCTATTTGTGTAGATGCTTGGTACAGTGTATGATAATAGTTGGCAAAAGCATTCGCAATTTCGCTATGACCCGTAACCAGGGCCCCATCCCCGTCATAAATTTCAGGGACGATCTTGGAGGCCTGATTGCGGGAGATCAACCAATACAGCATCTTCTCGGTCTTGTCCCCCAGCCATATATCCTTCCAGTGCTGGCCCTCCATAAATGTTTCGCGGCCTCCAGGGATTGACCCCGTATCTCCTCTCAGATTAGGAGGAGTTGTCGTGTCAGTTTCTCGCTTGGGTTTATTACGTTGTCTCTTTCGAGGTTTATTGCTCGGAGCTCTAGCTGTGTGATATGTAGCGCTTTGGCACATTCCTGATTACGTATCAGATTTTTAGCCATCCCTCTTAATACCGCCTTCCCTGCTGCCCATAGAGCGCCCTCCGAGGTTACCGAGCCTTTGTTTAAGTGGAAGTATTCTACTTGTGCCTGACGTAATTGTTCCTTAAAGTGTTCTTCTTGGAGGTACCATGCATTTAGCTGCCACATGGGGCGACGCCGGGGGCGGGCCGGGCCTACTATAAGCCGGAGAAGGTCATGGTCAGTGATTCCTCTGGCTAGAATCTTGATGTGTGAGAGGGTTGTACAATCTGTGCTCGGAAGAAACATCAGGTCTATTCTGGATTGGGAGCCATGGGCTGCTGAGGTGTGGGTGAATTGTCTCTGCCTCGGATGCCATATCCGCTAGGCGTCACATAGTCCCCTGGCAGATAACCACCCCTTAATTTCGGTTGCCAGTGTACGTCTATATGTGGTGAGTGGGCCGTCTACATCTAAGGTCGGGTCCGGGGTTGCGATGAAGTCACCACCTAGTATAGTGTGCCCAGGGGGTAGGTCAGAGAGAAGGTTTGTGAGTGCCTGGAGGGTTGAGCTGACCAGGGAAGGAGGGGCGTAGATACTTATTATATTAAACGTGATCCCTTCTACCTTACCGGTAATGGCTACAAACCGCCCCTGTTGGTCTCTCCGTACTTGGATATGTGTCATAGGGAAGGTACAATGCAATAATATGGCTACTCCTCGTGACCCACGTGTGTATCCCACATGGTACACTCTATCAAATCCTCGACGAGTCAGGAATGGGTATTTATCACCCAAACGGTGGGTTTCCTGCAACATGAGTATTTCTGGATGGTATCTATGTATGGAGGTGAATACCGCAGTACATTTAATTTTGTCTAGGAGCCCGTTGATGTTCCATGACATAATTTGTACTTGATTCATGGGGGGGGGGTGATTGTAGTCGGACGTTTACAGTTGTTGAGCCAACCTTTAGCTACTAGTTTGAGCGACTCTGAAGGACTTATCTTTCTATCTTCCTGCTGCCGATTCTCAGACTCTATTATATCTGTCGAGTCATTAAGCACCTTGCCCTGTGCCTCAATTAAAAAAAATATAAATCTTGCCTTCGCATACAAATTCTAACTTTGGCCTTTAGAATGAGGCCGGAACCCCCTTGCCCCCCAACTCCCTCCCCACCCCATACTTCCCCCCAGAAGCATCTGTCGCCCATATGTTGAAGTAAGCCTCAGCAAGGCCTACTAGTGCAAGGGGTTCACCTTTTTCTGCACAAAGTCCTTAGACCATGTAGGAAGAAGTTGGCACAGGAACTGAAATAAAAGACAAAGTTTATTAACCTCATGAGGTGGTACTACAGTTCAAACAGCACCCTTAGGTAATGTCTGAAGTAGCACACTGAACTGAGAGAGCATGGTCCTTTTATACCCACGCAGGGGCTAAAAGGAGGTGGTACAATTATAGAAGCAAGACTTGTATACATGTAAGGTCATGTGGAAAATGCACAGTCGACAGGTAGGAGGAGCTAACAGTTTTCAAGGACTAACAGCGGCAGACCTTACTGAGCATGTGCGAAAGTGGGAGATGCTAAATATAACTTGTCACTAGGCAGATTTCAAGAGTAGTTAACAGAAAGGTAGGACAGAGCACATGGTGAGCACATGGCAGCATGTGGCAGAGAAAATGGCTGCCATGAATAGAAAATGGATTCCACAAAATATTCACAATAGTTACAAATACAGATGCCTTCTGCTAATGCTTAATCTAATCGCTGCTAAACTACAACACATATACATAGCCCCTCACTTCTAAAACTGTTGAGATGGCTTTTGAGTGGTAAGGCTGTGGTATTGGTGGCGGTGGACCCCTCGCTAGTATAGGATCATGCAAAGATATATAATACTCGATGTGTGATCAAGTTAGGCATAACGCTTCTATTTCTGTGTTCATTGTCTTAAGTCTTTCCCAGAAAAAGTTCCCCCTATGCAGTCACAGGATTGGACTACGGGACAAGTCAGAGTCTTCTTGTGTCTCTAGCTGGATCTTGGTTGTGTCCTGTGGTTTCAGGCTTGTCAGGGTGGCTCTGGAATTCTCTTTCGATTGTGGGTGTCTGGGTTCTGATCGATGAGCCCAGGGAGGGGAGCCGGAGCTGGATCTATGTCTTCCTCTTCGTTTCCGAGAGCGTGTGCGCTGACTGCGCATCGGTTGTTGCCCCCTTGGGTGAGCTGGCGTTGTCTTAAGCGGTGGCCGTGATCCTGTTCTGTGCATATCTAGTGGGGTTTCTTCCGTTAGCCAGGTCCATGCCACAGTCGGCTGCTCAAAGAAGTAGGTTTTATTATTATAGATCACCCGGAGTCTGGCTGGAAACAGGAGATGATACTGGATGTCCATTGATCTAACCTTTTGTTTCACTTCCATGAACGAGCGGCGTTGTTGCTGTACCTCTAATGTGTAATCCGGGAAAAGGAGTACTTTCGTTCCATTGCAGAGGAGGTCTCCCCTGGAGCGAGCCTCCCTCAGGACCAGGTCTCTGTCTTTGAAGTTGAAGAGGCAGCGAGCCTCCGTCAGGACCAGGTCTCTGTCTTTGGAATTGAAGAGGCAGATTATTACTGGCATGGGTGGGGAGCCGGGGGGAGGCCTTGCGCGCAGCGACCTATGGGGTCGTTCGATTGTGAACCATGGCGTGAGGTGGTCTGCCGGCAACCAGGACCGGAATGACTCCTCTAGGAACGTATCCAATGATGATTCTGCAGTGGTCTTGGAAGACCCACTAGGCAAAGATTGTTATGTCGAGATCTGTTTTCGGCGTCGTCAGCCCTCCTGTGTAGATCTGAGGTGCGTTTGGTCAGCATTGAGATTTGGGTTTTTAGAGTTGTTATTTGATCTTCTGCCTTGGAGATTCTCGACTCAGCCTCTGTGATTCGGGATACTGCATTGCGGAGATCTTGCTGGATCAGGGTGACATCCACTCCGACCTCCCCTATTTGCAGAGTTTCTTATATCTTACTGTTTCGTTTTGTTATTGTCCTATCCCCTTTATGTCCTTTACCCCGGCGGTGTTTTTATTCACTCAATATGGTCCCGGGACTCCTCCCCTCTCCAGCTGGTAAGGATTTCTGGCATCCGGAGGAGGGCCGGTCAGCGAATAAGGAAAGGGTGAAAAGGGAGGCACTCCTTGTAATCCCTAACGTGTCACCTTCAGAATGCACCCCACCGTGGTCCGAAGGACGGAGATGGGGCCCCTCTCTGCTCACGGGGCCCGAAGTTCCAGATTCACCTCTTGGTATCCGAGTGTTTGTCCCAGCTCACGTTTGTGGTTGCTGCTTGTTACTGCTACTTAATTTCTTCATTCCCCTCTCCCGGGGAGACCAGTGGGGAGCGCGTCACTGCAACACGGTCCGTAGTTGGCTGCCCTCGAGGCGATGTAATGTCCAGGCCCCGGACTGCAGCCAGCCCCGGTGGGCCCCTCGCTGCCACGGAGTCTCTTATCTCGGGGGGAAGGGGAGCAAAGAGCCTGCCGGTTCGGTCCTCCGGCTGATCACACCCGTGGTAGGCCCTCCATCCCGGCCCCGCGTCCCGGCCTATAGCAGCATCAGCAGGGGTCCCCGTGCCCTGGCGAGCCCCCGTCCGCTCAGGCGGCCCTCCCAGCGGTCTGCTTGTCCTCCTCCTAATATCGGGCTCTGGGCCTGCCAGGCCCCGCACAATTTGCGGCCGAGCACCCAGGCCTCCGGCCCACGGAACGCCCCGGGCCCCTTTCCCAGGCCTCGGTTACCACGGGAAGGGGGGAAAAATCAGGGAGACCAGAGAATCGCGGTGCTGCCAGCCCGGCGCCTACCTTGATTCCTCCCAGTCACAGCGGCCCCGGCCGCGACCCTCACCTTCTCTGGCTGGGGGTCCGCATCCCTGCCTCCAGGCCATCCAGCCTGCTGCCGCCTTACCGCCGCAGTGGGCCGCACCTCAGGTCTGTCCCACAGCCACCATCTTGATCGGGGGAAGCAGCGGTCGAACGCTGACGAAGGGGTCCTAAGCACTACAAAAGTGCGACCACCATCTTGACGCCCTGGCCACGCCCCCTCCTGTGTTTGTTTTTTAAACAATCTCTCCCTTAACTGGAAAGTAGACTCAGCTAGCTTGGAAGGGTGGATTCAGCCTGTCTGTATCCAGGGAGATTCTGAACAAAGCAGCAGCTGCCTTTCCCCCTGCCCACAGGGACTGGACTTAGCTGATTGCCTCTCTGAGTCCCTGTTGCACCTGAGCCCCGCCGTCCCAGACCTGCTCTGGCCCCTTAAGTTTGTGGAGGGAAGCCCAAGACAGCCACCTCCATATTGTGAGCCTCAGCATCTTCCCTGTGTCCTGATACAGCCCAGTGTTCAAGGATTGCAAAAAGACCTAGGTAAGGAGCCCTGAGATTTTTATCGGTAAATAGTACTATTTGTTCAAAAGTGTTTATTTCAGCTACCTGTGTCTGTGTTACTGAGGACTCTCTGTGTTTCAGGCAGCCTCGACTCTTTTAAAGTGGTGTTTTTTTAATTTGTCTGAATCCAAGGAGATTCTGAATAGAGCAGCAATTTCCTTTCCCACTGCCGACAGGGACTGGACGTAGCTGATTGGCTCTCTGAGTCCCTGTTGCACCTTAGCCCCGCTGTCCAACACCTGCTCTGGCCCCTTAAGTTTGTGGAGGGAAGCCCAAGACAGCCACCTCCAGTTTGTGAGCCTCAGCATCTTCCCTGTGTCCTGATACAGCCCGGTGTTCAAGGATTGCAAAAACACCTTGGTAAGGAGCCCTAAGATTTTTCTGGGTAAATAGTATTATTTGTTCAAAAGTATTTATTTCAGCTACCTGTGTCTGCTTAACTGTGGAGTCTCTGTGTTTCAGGCAGCCTGGTCTCTTTTAAAGTGGTGTTTTTTTTTTTTTTTTTTTTTTTACCATGACTATGTGAATTGCCTTGCTACTTTGTGTCACCTAACCCCGCCCTTTTTTCTTCTAAGTAAAAAGGATACATACATCTTGCAAGTGTGTTTTTAAGAGGCTGTTTTAATTTGTTTCTGTGATTTAAATTGTGTTTAAAAACTGTATGCCCCCCTGTTTTTTGCCTCTAAAAAAAGCCCAATTTCACAGTGCGCGCCCAGCAGTATTCCAGTGTTTGTTTCTTAAATAATCTCTCCCTTACCTGAAAAGTAGACTCTGCTAGCTTGGAAGTGTGGATTCAGCCTGTCTGTATTCAAGGAGATTCTGAATAGAACAGCAGCTGCTTTCCCCTGCCCACAGGGACTGGACTTAGCTGATTGGCTCTCTGAGTCCCTGTTGCACCTTGATCCCGACCCCCACACCTGCTTAAGTTTGTGGAGTGAAGCCCAAGAGAGCCAACGCCATTTTGTGAGCCTCAGCATCTTCTCTGTGTCCTGATACAGCCCAGTGTTCAAAGATTGCAAAATGTCCTAGGTAAGGAGCCCTGAGATTGTTCTATGTAAATAGTATTATTTGTTCAAAAGTGTTCATTTCAGCTACCTGTGTCTGTTTTACTGTGCACTCGCTGTGTTTCAGGCAGCCTGGCCTATTTTAAAGTGGTGTTTTTTTTTTATTTGTTTTTGCCGTGACTGTGTGAATTGCCTTGCTAGTTTGTCGCACATAACCCCCCCTTTTTTCTTCTAAGTAAAAAGGCTACATACAGCTTGCAGAGTGTGTTTTTAGGAGACTGTTTTAATCTGTTTCTGTGATTTAAATTGTGTTAAAAAACTGTCTGCCCCCCTGTTTTTTGCCTTTAAAAAAGCACGGTTTAAGAGTGCGCACCCAGCAGCATTCCAGTGTTTGTTTTTGAAAAAATCTCTCCCTTACCTGGAAAGTAGACTCTGCTTGCTTGGAAGTGTGGATTCAGCCTGTCTGTATCCAAGGAGATTCTGAATAGAGCAGCAGCTGCCTTTCCCCCTGTCTACAGGGACTGGACTTAGCTGACTAACTCTCCTGAGTCCCTGTTGCACCTGAGCCCCGCCCCCCACACCTGCCCTGGCCCCTTACGTTTGTGGAGGGAAGCCCAAGACAGCCACCTCCATTTTGTGAGCCTCAGCATCTTCCCTGCGTCCTGATACAGCCCAGTGTTCAAGGATTGCAAAAAGACCTAGGGAAGGAGCCCTGATTTTTTTCTGGATAAATAGTATTATTTGTTCAAAAGTGTTTATTTCAGCTACCTGTTTCTGTTTTACTGTGGACTCTCTGTGTTTCAGGCAGCCTATTCTCTTTTAAAGTGGTGTTTTTTTAAAATGTGCTTTTGCCGTGACTATGTGAATTGCCTTGCTAGTTTTTGGCACATAACCCTCCCCCCTTTTATCTTCTAAGAAAAAATGCTACATACATCTTGCAGAGTGTGTTTTTAGGAGACTGTTTTAATCTGTTTCTGTTATTTAAATTGTGTTTAAAAACTGTCTGCCCCCCTGTTTTTTGCCTTTAAAAAAGCCCAATTTCAGAGTGCGCTCCCAGCTGTATTGCAGTGTTTGTTTTTTAAACAATCTCTCCCTTACCTGGAAAGTAGACCCTGCTAGCTTGGAAGTGTGGATTCAGCCTGTCTGTATCTTAGGAGATTCTGAATAGCGCAGCAGCTGCCTTTACCCCTGCCCACAGGGACTGGACTTAGCTGATTGGCTCTCTGAGTCCCTGTTGCACCTGAGCCCCGCCCCCCC
The DNA here is from genome assembly GCF_031143425.1 of Pleurodeles waltl. Classification (NCBI taxonomy): domain Eukaryota; kingdom Metazoa; phylum Chordata; class Amphibia; order Caudata; family Salamandridae; genus Pleurodeles; species Pleurodeles waltl. The sequence continues at coordinate 742,462,098 of NC_090447.1, read as the reverse complement.
ACACCTGCTCTGGTCCCTTAAGTTTGTGGAGGGAAGCCCAAGACAGCCACCTACATTTTGTGAGCCTCAGCATCTTCCCTGCGTCCTGATACCGCCCAGTGTTCAAGGATTGCAAAAAGACCTAGGTAAGGAGGCCTGAGATATTTCTGGGAAATAGTACTATTTGTTCAAAAGTGTTTATTTCAGCTACCTGTGTCTGTTTTACTGTGGTCTCTCTGTGTTTCAGGCAGCCTGTCCTCTCTTAAAGTGGTGTTTTTTAAAAATGTGTTTTTGCCGTGACTGTGTAAATTGCCTTACTAGTTTGTGGCACATAACCCCCCCCCTTTTATCTTCTAAGTAAAAAAGGCTACATACATCTTGCAGAATGTGTTTTTAGGAGACTGTTTTAATCTGTTTCTGTGATTTAAATTGTGTTTTAAAACTGTCTGCCCCCCTGTTTTTTGCCTTTAAAAAAGCACGATTTAAGGGTGCACGGCCAGCAGTATTCCTGTGTTTGTTTTTTAAACAATCTCTCCCTTACCTGGAATGTAGACTCTGCTAGCTTGGAAGTGTGGATTCAGCCTATCTATATCCAAGGAGATTCTGAATAGAGCAGCAGTTGCCTTTCCCCCTGCCCATAGGGACTGGACTTAGCTGACTAACTCTCCTGAGTCCCTGTTGCACATGAGCATCGCCCCCCACACCTGCCCTGGCCCCTTACGTTTGTGGAGGGAAGCCCAAGACAGCCACCTCCATTTTGTGAGCCTCAGCATCTTCCCTGCGTCCTGATACAGCCCAGTGTTCAAGGATTGCAAAAAGACCTAGGGAAGGAGCCCTGATTTTTTTCTGGATAAATAGTATTATTTGTTCAAAAGTGTTTCTTCAGCTGCCTGTGTCTGTTTAACTGTGGAAACTCTGTGTTTCAGGCAGCCTATTCTCTTTTAAAGTGTTGTTTTTTTTTAAATTCGTTTTTGCCTTGACTGTGTGAATTGCCTTGCTATTTTGAGGCACATAACTCCCCCCTTTTTTCTTCTGAGTAAAAAGGCTACATACATCTTGCAGAGTGTTTTTTTAGGAGACTGTTTAATCTGTTTCTGTGATTTAAATTGTGTTTAAAAACTGTCTACCCCCTGATCTTTGCCTTTAAAAAAAAAACAGATTTCAGAGTGCGTGCCAATCAGTATTCCATTGTTTTATTTTTGAAACAATCTCTCCCTTACTTGGAAAGTAGAATCTGCTAGCTTGAAAGTGTGGATTTAGCCTGTCTGTATTCAAGGAGATTCTGAATAGAGCAGCAGCTGCCTTTCCATCCAGGGCGGCACCCCGTGCAGGGCCTATGAATGAGGCAACACCATCTTCCTCCAGGAAGGGAATCTCATAAACTGCCTCACGAAGCAAACGCAACCGCAGTGCACAAGTCTTGGAATGAGCCCTAATCGGGAACATCAACAGATCAGTATCGACCACCGGGGGGCGCTGCAGTGAGAGACAGAGAGCCAGTTCATGTTCAGACGAGCACCAAAGGCACCGAAACACGGGTTTCACACAATCCAAAACTGGCCGGAATGACAGAGACCAGTCACACTCCAATTGTTCCAAGAGTGTTGCTCCAAAATGATGCATCATGCGTTCACGACACAGCTGCGCTGACGGGAGCGCTAATGTGGGATCTCGTCGCAGAGGGACAGCCATTGCGGAAGAACAGCAGCAACAGCAAAACCCCAGCCAATACAGCCAAAGTAATCGGGAATCCCCCAAAAATACTTCTGAAAATAGAGTGAATAGCCGAAGGTATTAAACTGAATATGGAAGAGAAAGTGTGAGCAAAACCAACACCAACGGCTTTGAAAAAATGTGCAATTCCAGCAGTGCTGGACGCATTAAATATACGCCCCACAAGCTCACCAAAGTGACTCGGAAAGTTAGTATTCAAAAGGGACTGTATTTCCGCCGATGACCTTGCCACCTGAAGTGCGTAGGTCTCGCTAGCAGATGTAAGGGCCACATGCTTTTGAAACAATAGAGCCTTTAGTCGACTCAACTTGTCGAAATTCACCTTGGAAGTAGCAATATGAGGCCAGATGTCCGCTACCTCCTTAATTTGAGTGAGGGGAAACAACACATTCCCGCAGCACGTAACGGCCTTGGTGACAACGACTACGTAAACTATTCTGGCACGCATTCCACAACAGGGTTCACTGTTAAGAAGGATGTAACTGCCGTTTGAAAGCACCTGGAAAGTGTTTTTAATTAGTGGGACTGGAGCTCCCTTTAGATAACAAGCTAAGTTAGCAATCGAGGCATTACACCCCGTGCAAAGACAGCTGTTTACAAACCATGGAATGGCTGACAGAAGTTTCACATTCGCTAACGCTAAGAAAAACCTCCCTCAAGCCATTAATACATCTGTATAGAGAGGGAAGCTCCCACACCTCGTGTATGTAACTGTCTCATATCTACCCACCGGAATGTGCTTTAAACAAGAAGTAAATTGCAGAGTGGAGATAGGCAAATTAATAACCCCATGAATCAACCACTCAGCTGACGGGATCTCAGCAACAGTAAAAGGCAGTTTCTCCAACTTTTCAATATTTAACATAACATATGTCGCTTCCTTCTTAGCCATCAGCTGTTGTTGACGAGTCAAATTAAAGGAAATAAATATCTCCCTGGCACGAATGTGCTGCCACGGAACGCGACCTGCCTTCAAGGTCTGTAGAGTCCAACCCAACTGCATGACGGACCGCGTTTGACTCTGCCCATGATATAAAGAAGACATATCCGATTTAATAATGTCTATAGCAGAGGAAACTATGTTGTCTATTGTGTAAACACGATCTGAAAGGGTATGTATCCCATTATCCACAACAGGCAAAGCCTGTATCAAATTTTCCTGATCAATCTGCCTTAACCGGGCCGCTGCCTCTTGTTGTGAAAGTTTCCAAATTTCATTATATACTTCATATAGAAAACGTTTCTTCCGCGGCATTCTTGGTCCTGACAAAAAATCTTGCAAGTCAGTATCGTTAGACAGTAACGTGAGATGTGTCTTAACTGCATCCAGCGTGGATGACTTCAACCATTGCTGACAAAGCTTCCCCACGCTGTATGTAGTAATGATATCAGCATGTTCTGGTGATATGTAGCGAGGGTCTGCCCTACTAGTCCTGAACCCCCCCGAAGAGGTGACAAAACGCTGATGACACCCATTAGTGTCTATGGGCCATAATAACCACCCGCCCGGATGTATCAATGAAGTGTTAAGCGTACCATTCTGGACCAAGTCAGTAAGCTCACTAAACGTGGCATTAATATATCGCTGCCAATTGTTCCATTTGGAAGGGAAAGGTATACCAGGAAAATTCAAATTTGCAATCGTTGCTAAGCTCAAACAACTAGTCTGTTGCACAGTGTCATTGAGGAAAATCATTTGGACAGGAATAATACACACCCTAAATAAAGTGTCCCTGCCCCGCATCTGCCAATTTTTCGTTCCTCAGACACTTTTCAAATCAACAGTCTTGGACCAGTAGTCATACCCCTCAACTGAAAGTTTAGATACAAACAAATTTGAATACAGTAATTTAGTATCTGTCAATAACATTTGCTTATTAACATGCGGAGTAACTTTAAAATAGTAAGACTTAGCATTCATTTGATTATGCCCAGAAAAATATCAAAATTTATCATAATATGTTTTAGAGCTCCCCTGTGGAGGAGTCGGGCAATGTTCCCATTGCATATATTCAAATATCGACTTAGGGCTACTAGCTTTATGAATAAAGTGGTGTCCATAATAATTTTAGCAAAACATGTCACCATGATTATCTCTAAATAGGTAAGCATCTTCATCGTCATAGACAGTATAATATTGCAATTCTGTCAACATACAATCCACTGTCTTCACATCCCAATCATCAGATACTATGCCTGGTATAACAATATAATTCATTGATAACTTGAGTACATATGGTAATTGAATCAACTCAGTAGGACCATATATATCAAACATCACTCTATCCCACACAATCCCATCCGGAATCGGTACCGCAGAAATGTTCACAAAGGACAAGTCTCTTCGAACCATATGAGAGGAAAAATTTGGTTTCAACACTGTCTCCACGTGCTCAATGTCAGATCGTTCAGGAAGAAAATGACCATGTATCACCAAAAAAAAAGTAACCACAAATCCCAACCACAAGAAAAGAGTCATTACAGTCATAAAAATCCACAGATAGTTCCAAGGAAAAATAAAGTGCTTGTGTTTAAGCCAAAACAGCAGCTTACGTGGACCCCGGGCTGAAGATAAAGAGGACGAGGAGTCCGACACGACATTGTCAGTGTTGTTGAAGCAGCCAGAGGCAGTTCTCGCAAAAGGTGCAACTGCAAACAAAGAAGCAGATGGTGGCTCTCGCCTTGGCACGCTATAAACCACATTTTCAGTAATATCAGTATAACGTACAGCAACTTGATCAAAAGATTCCAAATCATTCGTCGTCTGTGGAACAATCGCAAGATCAGCTTCCACCCTCCCCAAGCCCGGAGATGAAATAGCGTCGGTGCAAATCACCTGCAGCGGGACTTCTTCCCCAGTAGCGAGAGGGATTCCGGAACTACTGGGTGTCCCTCTTGGTCTGCTGTGCAGAATCGGCCACATGTTGTAACTTGACATTGTCAATGGAAACAAAGCGATTTCCTTTGGCCCCATGCAGCGGTGGTAAAATAACAGTTCTAGTGTCGCTAGTCCCTAACACAGGGACAGGCACCCGATAAGAAGGACCAAATTCTTTTTTCACTGCTACCTTTTCACGCACAAGATCCCCAATCCTGGGAATCCAACCAGTAGACGTTACTGGTTCATCCTTAATTCCTGTGGAGGCAGCACTTGCAGAAGAGTTATCTTCACAAAATTGTTGTAAGTCCTGCAAAACAGTGACACGATCATTTATGTCAAAAGGTGTATCCGTCGTCTCCACACCAGGACCATCTAGATCAGGAACATACATTTGTGTTCCAAACAGGCACTCATATGAAGTACGACCCCCCAGGGACCTTCTAGGCAAGTTATTAAGTGCTCTCTGTACTCCATACAGGTGGGCTAGCCAACTACGACCCGTACCTATAACTCTGGCCATTAAGGATTGCTTTAAATCATGATTTCAACGCTCCACGACAGAATTTCCCTCGGGATGAAATTGAGACGAGAACTGGAGCTGGACCCCCAACGAAGCCATGGTGTCCCTGAATGCCTTAGAGGCAAAGGCAGGGCCCTGGTCCGAATGAAAAGCCGCAACTGCAAATGTATCGACAAAGATGCGCAAATCTTTAATAACAGTTCGAGCGTCAGCCGAGCGCTGTGGCCAGACCCACACAAATCTGGAGCACGAATCTACAGCAACCAATATATATTTGTATGCACTATCTGGCGTCAGCGGACCACAATGATCCAAGTACACACATTGTAAAGGTTTATTTGATATGAGAAGGGGCGTCTGCTGCGGGCGTTTAGCCGTGGAAACTTTAATTTGTTGGCAGACATCACAACAAAGGACATACTGCTTTGTCTCCTTATAGAGACCAGGCCACCAATAACGAGCCTGTAAGAGTGAAATGGTGGCAGCCACCCCTGCATGTGCAGAAGCCGCCCCCTCTTGTGCTGCAGTTATTAATCCAGGTCGCTCAATTTTATTGGGCATTTCACGTACACCAACGCCTGGGATTTTAACTACAGCGTTTAGCATACCACCCATACAGTAACTATATTTAGATGGGAATCCTTTAGGAAATGGCGTGCCATCAGCCGTAGCTTTTATGGCAGCCAAAATCTCTGTGTCTGGTTTGGAACACGAACGAGTTACTGCGGCCACAGTGGCAACTACCACTGCCGATTTCGCGGCTTCATCAGCCAAAGTATTCCCAGAAACGTTAATTCCAACGCGCTGGTGTCCAAGTGTATGCACAACATGGACCTTAGGAAGCGTCTCCTTCAGATCCGCAACCTTCCCACACAGCAATTTGTGTTTAATGGTGTTACCTTTGGAATCTCTGAACCCATTCAACCTCCAGTAGTGCAAATATTCATTGAAAGACTGAACACAGTAGTAGGAGTCACAGACCAGCAACGTAGTTATTGCCGGATCCGCGTGTTCCAAGGCTAACAATAGAGCTTTCAGCTCAGCCAACTGTGCCGTACAATCTCCCAAGGTTTGTGTATAAGTATGCCGGGGCAGAACACTTCCCCTTCCATATAGACGCTCACCACCGCACATGCAGCAGAATACTGTTGCTTAGTCCCAACCGATGGTTGCGCAGAGCCATCAGTATACATGACCACCTCATATTGGTCAATAGGCAAAGTGCCAGCGGGAACTGGGTACTCCATTTCATATTGAAGAAATTCTTGAGTCTGCAGTTTAGGGTCAAATATGTAATCTACATCAGTGGCTGTCAAAGACGTTGCCCATTGTATCCATCCGGGTGTAAAGCTTTCGAATTAGGAACACTCACTTTTGTAACAGCCTCTAGGGCCGGAATCGGGGAAACTACAATAATGCGCTGTCCCTGGGCAAGAGGTCGTTCTTTAAAAACAGCCATCTGTACAGCAGTGAGAATTTTCTCAATTTGTGCAAAACGTTGTCCTGCAGCTGAATACAAGTGAGACTTGTATGCTATCAGGACTGTCTCACCCTCATTAAAGGTGACATATGTAAATCCAACGGCACCAGGTATAACCCTGATGACCAGATGTGTTTTATTGTCCTGTGTGTAAATGCTTTACTGCTAAGAGATCTGATTACAAATCTCGAAGAATATGTGTATGCTCAATCGTCCAAAATCTACTCGAAAAATTTGGGCGAATTAACTCGTATAAGGGTTTTATACATGTAGCATAATCAGGAATGTAAGTTCTGCCAAAATTCAGAAACCCCAATAATGACTGGAGTTTCCGAACCGTATTAGGAGGTTGCAACTGAGCACATTTTTCCAAAAAGTGTGGCGCTAAGCTCTTGCCCTCATTCGACAACTCATATCCCAGGAAAATGACACTGAGGAAGGCAATTTTTGATTTCTTAAAATTAAATTCGTAGCCAATATCAGCAATTCCCACAACAATGCGCGCTATGCGCCTTAAATGTTGCAGTAACTCATCGTCCGTCAGATATATATCATCCACATATGATAACGCTTCAAGGTCCAACTTGTGCAGAATTTCTGTTACACGAGCCGGGAATAGTCCTGGGCTATTCTTATACCCCTGAGGCAGACTACAAAACTTTTTCTGGGAGCCAAACACTCTAAAACTCGTATAGTCCCTACTTTCGGGTGCTATATTTTGGCAGAAGAATCCATTCGAGATATCTAATGTTGTTTTGTATTTCTTACGCACAATATTATTCATGAGCGCTGCGCTGTGAGAATTTTGTATCGCATATGTGCGTGTATGTCCATTTAAATGTCTGTAATCCACCACTATCCTATAAGAATGGTCCGGTTTAGCAACTGGAAACAAGGGATTATTCATCGGCGAGACACAGGATTCAATTACTCCCTGGTACTCCAATTGTGTAAGTATTTTCCTTACCGATGCCCTTGACTCAAATTTTATAGGATATTGCCGTTGCGGCTGAGGTTCGCCTTTTATTGGAATTACATGATAAGGTGAATTTCTATCCCACCCCACAATATTTCTATATAGTGCGGGAGCCTGTGCTATGGTCCATGATTTACTATAGGACTCTGCTAGTTCTCCCGGAACAAGTGGCGAGAATGAAGGTGTAATAACCTCCTCCCCAACTGGACAGCCACGAACAAAGTCAGGTGGCCAATCTTGTTCAGCCAGCAGAACGTCATACAATTTGACCACTCGATCCCAAAAGATGGCATTTATAGTGCGCTCAATGTCCCATTCTAATTGTAAAGGTACTGTATAAACTCTATCGTGATCAGAGACACGCATATCTGCTGTTTCGACCTGTATGAAGTCATCAGTTGCTTTCACCTCCAGATGCTCTAGAAGACTCAGGCGAACTATTGTGACCTCTGCCACGCTGTCTAACAGTGCTAACGCCCATGTCTTGTTCTTCAAGAGAACTCTCTTCCTGAGTGGCATGTCTAACTGAGACCGCTGCCACCTTCTTCTTTTTAAATTGCTGTTTTTGTTGGATCGGTTTCTCTTCTTGTTTAACAGAAACCTCAGTTGAGCGTTGTGACTCCTGTTTCGGTTTCACGTACTCTGTTCTCCGCTCTGATCACCCACCTCTCTCATTTCTCTTATCCGAGGAGTCCTGAAAGGAACGAGATTGGCGTATATCAGTATATTGATATCTATCAGGCATCTTCAAATTATCCCTGTTCCTAAGATTATACTTATTCTGCGGAGTCTCCGGCTGCGGAGATTGTCCCCTATCTTTCTTAGGTGTCTGTTGTTTTTTCTCCCAGCACTTTTTAGTACCCTCAGGTTGCTGTTGTTTAGTAGTATCTTTACTATTCTTACCCTGTAACTGGGGTTTCTGCGGTCTAGCCCCAAGGCTATTACGACCGATACTCGAATATGTTTCTGCTATTATTCTCGGCAGTTCCCGCTCCTGATTAAGTTGCAGGACATCTCAAAGACGCATACGCACGGCTAGCGCCACTGCCTCTCCCTTGAGATTACTCAAAGTAATAGAAGAAACTGCGGCAAAATTGCCCATCAGCTGCATCCCTAAATCTAAGGCTGGGGCAGCCCCATATTCATCTTGATTTTTTTTTAGAACTTCCGGTAGATTAGCCAATGTTGGTGTACCGCGTGCTGAAGTGTAGAGCGCGGCAAACACCGTGCCCCATGTATTACAATGGTCCACAGTAGGAACCATTCCATACGGCAAACACATCGTCAATATTCTATGTTTATCCTGAGGTCCCGTATGGGGAAATACTGCTTCCAGCGTATAAATTTTTTGCGCCAGCCAAAATTGAGTTTCCTCACGTTTAGCCGGTACTCTACCCATAACTGAATGTACAGTGGCCGGATTGATACCTGGTACAACTGCCTGTGGGTGTGCTGGAGCAGCACGCGCTGCATTAGTATTCAAAGTCTGCATCACTAATTGAACCAGTCTTCTGTATGTAGTAGCTAAGTCTATATATAAACGACGAACGTCAGCCACTGCCAAGTTAGTAACCTCAGGATACGGTTTATACGTAGCCAATAAAGGCCAGGTAGGACCTTCATTACTCAGTGGACCTAACCTAACTTGTGCTACTGTGTGTGGGAGGGCGCCATCAAGCCAATTATGGTGTTCTTGATAAGATAAAGGTGTCTCTAAGTATGCATATGCCCTGTATTGTCCAGGGACATTCGCAATAGTGTATTCATGAAAAGTGTTTGTACCCCCATCAACTGCTGGAAATACGACCCAAGAATAAAAAAGCTCTGTTCTATAGGCTGCATGGGTGTCCACCACAAACGTTACCGGACCCCCCTGGACCGTCAGTCCATGTGCTATCAGATGTCCCGTGAGCGGTTGGCGCATATTAAGCGCTATATTTGATACTTGAGGATTAGCCATTATAATAACAGCACTGGGTCAGAGAAGGCACACCAATATCGGGGTTTTCCTTTTCAGAGTTCAAGCTTGAACAACCGACCACTAAGGAACTAACTACCTATCTCGTGGTTGACGGAAATCCTCATCCCCACGGACATCTCCGTTAACGGAACCGAGGAGTCAAAATATATATGAGACCGAGAGAGTCAGTCGGACCTGAAAATTAGAGCCAGACCAATCGTTGGCGGCGCCATGTCGCGTGGGCTCTCATTATCCTAAATGAGACTACTGGATTTCTAGATAGCAGGATCGTTCACGGTGTGGGGGACTGAGTCTGACCCACTTGGAAGGACCTCTGTCACCCTAAATCCGGTTTTGCTCCGGCTAACTAGCAGTGCCTCATTTCTCCCAGGGGGAAGAGATGATTGGGCAGCTGAGCGCATGACATCTTTGAAACTTCTCAGGGAAGTCGTGGTCACTCAGATCCAAACCAGCTCTCTCATTTACAATATGATCTCATATACAAATGACAAAGGCAGTTTAAGTTTTATATAATGTTTTAATAAAACGACTGCATTTTAGATATTAAGGTGTGAGCCGCAATAACCAGAACCATACAACACAGTAGGATTGAAATAGTCACGAGGAGAGTGAAACATAAGAATAACGCTATCATGGTGTTAACAATTTCTACTCTCTCTCAGCTAGTTCTATTTCGAGCACAGCATGTTAAGCTTCTAACTTGCATTTCAGATTCCCTGGGAAGACATCAACCCTCATACCTGAGCAAAGGCCTGTGATCTGTTCAGCATCTGCAACGAGGCAGTCAGCGTCTAGTTGTGGTTCCCTGGTCGGAATCTCCCTCTCTCTCGTATTGGGACAAGGAAGTGTTTTTATAACTAACATGTCAGCGTGATCACAAAATGTCCCTACGCAGGAATGCCAAAGACTAAACTCCTACCAGGTCTATCGGCAATGTACCAGACTGTATCCTTGACTGAAGCACAGAGTGAACAGGAATGTGTTATTGAGAACTCCAGTGCTGAAGTAGGCTAAACAGTGTGATCTAAAAAATAAAACAAGACCGTAGAACTGGTTATTTGAAAAATAACAGTACGAAGCCGAATAAAAAGCATTTAGAGCAAAGTGCACAGAGGCTCTAAGCTACGAGCAAAGGAATAAAAGACATCCAGGGCAAAGTGCACAAAGGCCTAAAGCCTGAAGCTAATGCGTAAAGGATACGTAAAACTGACCACACTACACCCCTGCCCACAGGGACTGGACTTAGCTGATTGGCTCTCTGAGTCCCTGTTCCACCTGAGCCCCTTCCCCCCACACCTGCTCTGGCCGCTTAAGTTTGTGGAGGGAAGCCCAAGACAGCCACCTCCATTTTGTGAGCCTCAGCATTCTCTCTGCGTCCTGATACAGCCCAGTGTTCAAGGATTGCAAAAAGACCTAGGTAAGGAGCCCTGAGATTTTTCTGGGTAAATAGTATTATTTGTTCAAAAGTGTTTATTTCAGCTACCTGTGTCTGTTTTACTGTGGACTCTGTTTCAGGCAGCCTGTCCTCTTTTAAAATGGTGTTTTAAAAAAAATTGTTTTTGCCGTGTCTGTGTGAATTGCCTTGCTAGTTTGTGGCACTTAACCCTCCCCCCCTTTTGTCTTCTAAGTAAAAAGGCTACATACATCTTGCAGAGTGTGTTTTTAGGAGACTGTTTTAATCCGTTTCTGTGATTTTCATTGTGTTTTAAAACTGTCTGCCCCCCGGATTTTTGCCTTTAAAAAAGCATGATTTAAGGGTGCACAGCCAGCAGTATTCCAGTGTTTGTTTTTTAAACAATCTCTCCCTTACCTGGAAAGTAGATTCTGCTAGCTTGGAAGTGTGGATTCAGCCTGTCTCTATCCAAGGAGATTCTGAATAGAGCAACAGCTGCCTTTTCCCCTGCCCACAGGGGCTGGACTTAGCTGATTGGCTCTCTGAGTCCCTGTTGCACCTGAGCCCCTCCCGCCCCCACACCAGCTCTGGCCCCTTAAGTTTGTGGATGGAAGCCAAAGACAGCAACCTCCATTTTGTGAGCCTCAGCATCTTCCCTGTGTCCTGATACAGCCCAGTGTTCAAGGATTGCAAAAAGACCTAAGTAAGGAGCCCTGAGATTTTTCTGGGTAAATAGTATTATTTGTTCAAAAGTGTTTCTTTCAGCTACCTGTGTCTGTTTAACAGTGGGCTCTCTGTGTTTCAAGCAGACTGGCCTCTTTTAAAGTGGTGTTTTTGTTTTATTCATTTTTGCTGTGACTGTGTGAATTGCCTTGCTAGTTTGTGGCACATAATTCCCCCCCTCCTTTTTTCTTCGAAGTAAAAAGGCTACATACATCTTGCAGAGGGTGTTTTTAGGAGACTGTTTTAATCTGTTTCTGTGATTTAAATTGTGTTTAAAAACTGTCTGCCCCCTGATCTTTGCCTTTAAAAATGCCCGATTTGAGAGTGCGCGCCCAGCAGTATTCCAGTGTTTGTTTTTGAAACAATCTGTCCCTTACCTGGAAAGTAGACTCTGCTAGCTTGGAAGTGTGGATTCAGCCTGTCTGTATCCAATGAGATTCTGAATAGAGCAGCAGCTACCTTTCCCCCTGCCCACAGGGATTGGACTTAGCTGATTGGCTCTCTGAGTCCCTGTTGCACCTGAGCCCCGCCTCCAACACCTGCTCTGGCCACTTAAGTTTGTGGAGGGAAGCCCAAGACAGCCACCTCCATTTTGTGAGCCGCAGCATCTTCCCTGTGTCCTGATACAGCCCAGTGTTCAAGGATTGCAAAAAGACCTAGGTAAGGAGCACTGATATTTTTCTGGGTAAATAGTATTATTTGTTCAAAAGTGTTCATTTCAGCTACCTGTGTCTGTTTAACTGTGGACTCTCTGTGTTTCAGGCAGCCTGGTCTCTTTTAAAATGGTGTTTTATTTTTTATTTGTTTTTGCCATGACTGTGTGAATTGCCTTGCTAGTTTGTGGCACATACCCCCCCTTTTTTCTTCTAAGTAAAAAGGCTACATACATCTTGCAGAGTCTGTTTTTAGGAGACTGTTTAATCTGTTTCTGTGATTTAAATTGTATTTAAAAAGTGTCTGCCCCCCTGTTTTCTGCCTTTAACAAAGCCCAATTTCAGAGTGCGCGCCCAGCAGTATTCCAGTGTGTGTTTTTTAAACAATCTCTCCCTTTCCTGGAAAGTAGACCCTGCTAGCTTGGAATTGTGGATTCAGCCTGTCTGTTTTCAAGGAGATTCTTAATAGAGCAGCAGCTGCCTTTCCCCCTGCCCACAGGGACTGGACGTAGCTGATTGGCTCTCTGAGTCCCTTTTGCACCTGAGCTCCGCCTCCAACACCTGCTCTGGCCCCTTAAATTTGTGGAGGGAAGCCCAAGCCTGTGTCCTGATACAGCCCAGCGTTCAAGGATTGCAAAAAGACCTAGGTAAGGAGCTCTGAAATTTTTCTGGGTAAATAGTATTATTTGTTCAAAAGTGTTTATTTCAGCTACCTGTGTCTGTTTAACTGTGGACTCCATTCCGTTTCTTCTAGGGGTCCGAGCCATGATTCCCACTTAGTCCTTAAAATGACTAAGTTATCAGGAGTGTTGTTGATTAGTGTTTTTTAAAGTTGAGAAATGCCTTTCCCCTCCATATTTCCCATGAGTATTTTGGCTTCCAGTGGGTTAAAGTCCGGTATAGGGCTTGTGGTGGGCAGATGGGTTCGTAGTGCATGTCTTAGTTGAAGGTATTTAAAGAACTGTGCCAGGTTTAATTGAAATTATGCTTGTAGGTCTTGGAACGATTTCATGGCCCTCCCTTTCCATATGTCCCCAACCAGGGAAATGCCTATTAGGTCCCATGTTGCGAATCCCTCCAGCGTGGCCCAGGCATCCATCCATTTCCTTCTCGATAGCAGAGTCTGGAGGGTGATAACGGTATGTCAGTGAGTGTGGCGTAAAGCGGCTCGCCATGCCAGGAAGACCACTTTGGTTGTTTCCTCCATGTCACGAGGAAGCAATGCTCCAAACAGCATGTCAAGAACCTGTGGAAACCCCAGGAGTGTCAATTCTGTCTTATAAGCCGGGTCTTCCCAGCCCCCATTAAACCAGTCATGGACCACTATCAATTGGGTAGCCAGTTAATATAGATAGGGATATGATGCACCCAAACCTCCATCATACATTCCTCTCCGGCAATGTTGTATCGCTACTCAATGTCTATTACCTCTCCATAGAAATCTTCCGGTGATGCTTTCGAGATTTTTGAACCAGGTGTGGGGGATGAGGATGGGAACATTTTGGAACATGTATAGGAGTCTTGGCAAGATCATCATTTTGTATAGGGCCACCCGCCCCATCACATTCAAGGGGAGGGTTTGCCATCTCTGCATGTCCATTTTGATTCTTGTTAGCAGAGGAGATAGATTTTTGGCCCATGTTAATTTGGGCAAAAGGGTTACCCAGATCCCTAGGTATTTAAAACTTAATTTGCGTATGGGTATGGTATTTTTCCAATCGAAGCAATCACGTGTGTTTGCTAGCGGGATCAGGATTGATTTGGTGGAGTTCATCCTGAGACCTGAGATTAGTTCGTATTTCCTTAGAAGGCAAAGGCTCCTTAGACCCGTTATACTGGGTTCCTCCAAATATAGCAGAACATCATCTGCATATAGAGCTATCCTGTCTTCATGAGATGGACCCCATTTCCATCCTCGGTATACTGAGCCCGCTCTGATCATCTGGGCTAGAGGCTCAATGGCCAGGGTAAACAAAAGAGGGGATAGGGGACATCCCTGTCGAGTACCTCTGCGGATGTCGAACCTCTGGGTTATGGTCCCATTAGCCTGTACACAGGCCGTAGGGTTAGTGTATAATGCTTTAATTAGGTGGCAAAATTGTTTTTCTATGCCTGCCCATTGGAGCACCAGTAGAAGGAATCCCCAGTCAACCGAATCAAAAGCCTTTTCAAAATCCATGAGCAAGAGGGCCAGGCTTTGGGGCACCTGGCATCTCTCCACCAAGGCTACGTGTAGCCGGCGGATACAGTGTTGTGTACTGCGGGTTGCAATAAACCCACATTGGTCAGGATGTATTAGCTGCGGCAGGACCCTTTTGATGCGAGAGGCAAGGATAGAGGCGAAAATTTTAATTTCTGTTTTAATCAATGATATTGGTCTGTAATCTGCGCAGTGAGGCGAAGGGGGCTGGGTTTTGGGGAGCACAACGATCATGGCTGTATCTAGTTCAGGAGGAAAGGATCCACCTTTTCCTATTTCTTCGAAAAATGCGTAGGAGACGTGGGGCCAGGTCTTCTCTAAACACCTTATAATATTCTGGGGGGAACCCATCGGGACCAGGCGTCTTGCCAGCGTTTAATGTCGAGATTGCCACCCCAATTTCTTCCTCTCTAATGGGTTCCTCTAAAAGCTGTGCTTCCATAATAAGTAACTGTGGGAGGGGGATCTCGTCAAGTAGTTGACGTGTTTGATGTGAATCTATTTGTGTACATGCTTGCTACAGTGTATGATAATAGTTGGCAAAAGCATTCGCAATTTCGGTATGACCTGTAACCAGGGCCCTATCCCCGTCATAAATTTCAGGGACGATCTTGGAGGCCTGATTGCGGGAGATCAACCAATACAGCATCTTCCCGGTCTTGTTCCCCCAGCCATATATCCTTCAAGTGCTGGCCCTCCATAAATGTTTTGCGGCCTCCAGGGATTGACCCCGTATCTCCTCTCAGATTTGAAGGAGTTGTTGCGTCAGTTTCTCGCTTAGTTTTACTACGTTGTCTCTTTCGAGGTTTATTGCTCGGAGCTCTAGCTGTGTGATATGTAGCTGTGAGAAAACAGGGCTGATTGCAGAGGCCCCATAACTTTTTGCCCCCATTTTCCTCATTTTGCTGGTGTTTTCCTGACTTTGATGGTGCCCTGGGTACTGCTAACCAGTCCCAGGGCCTGTGCTCTGTGTAAAATGGATATGCAAATTAGGCTAATTATAATTGGCTAAGTTAACCTACCTATAAGTCCCTAGTATATGGTAGGGCATGTAGGTTTAGGGACCACAGCATAGGTGGTGCACACCTAGGTGCACTGCTGAGGTGCCCAGTGTCATTTTAAAAGCAAGCCTGCCTTGCTGGCTGCTTTTAAATTAAAGTTATATGCAAATTCGACTTTGGAATTAAAGGTACTTCCAAAGTCTTAAACTACCTTATTTTTACATATAAGTCACCCCTAAGGTGTGCCCTATGTGCCCCTAGGGCTGGGTGCCATGTAACTATAAGCAGGGACTTTATAAAAATAGATTTATAAGCCCTGGTGAGGTAAAAACAGCCAAATTCGTTTTTCCCCTCATTGAAGTAAATGGCCTTCATAGGCTAGAATGGGCAGACTTTATTTTAAATTTTAAAGTCTCCTTAAATGTTACATACCAAGAATTTGGTATCAAATTGATTGTTGTAATAAATCCCACAACTTCCAGTTGTTGGATTTAATATAACTTGTCCAGGTAAAAAGTTTAGACTTTACCTAAAAAGTTGCCAATTTCAGCTCTGCATTGTTTTTGCTGCTGTGCTCTGATTGGCCAGCCTGCAGCAGCTTCTGCCAGGCTGCCTTGATGAGGTGTGAAGTGGCCGGGCTTCACACAAAGGAATGTGCTTGGGGGAGAGAATCTCCCCTCAGCAGATGGTGAGGCAGGAAGGGGGAGGGCTGCCAAACTGGTCTTCAAAGGCAGAGAAGGACATCTGGAGCACCCAGCAACACCCCCACATCCTGCAACCCCAGACAGCTAGGTGCCCCCTTGGTTAGATTAGGAGAGGGCAGGAGAGGGGTGTGTTTATGATTTTTAGCCACACCAGTGGGTGGGCTCAGCCAGATGTAACCTCCAAAAATCAGATTCAGCCATGTTGGATTTTTAGAGACTGTTGCCTTTTGGGATGGATTTTTGCCACACTTCCCAGGAAGTGGTCATCACAGGGGGACGACCCTGTACCTGATTGGAGGACCAGGACCCCCCTGCTTTTCACCTAGGAGCAAGGATAAAACTGGCAGACCTGCCCCCACACCTGAGATCCCCTCCAGAATTCAACAAGAAAGGAACTAAAGAAGAAGAAGGACTGCCCTGCTGGACCCCTGGCCTGCACCTGGACCCTGCACTCAGAAGGACTGCACCAGCTGCACACTTGGGCTTCACCACAAGAAGGACTTTGCCTGGCTTCAACTGGTTCAAGGAGGGACTCCCTGTTTGCTACAGGTGAAAAATTGCTAAACCAGAGTCCCCTGCACCAACTCCTGAAGAAAGCGACCAGCTGACCACTGTCCAGTGGCCAAAAAGGAGTTTGCGCCAGGTGCATTCTGGGAGTTGAAGTCCGCACCCCCCAAGGACCATCACAGAACTTCTGGACCCTTGGGGTGAGCTGTGGACCCCAAAAGAACCTTAAAAGAACATCTGGGTGAAGCCCCAGAAGTTTGGAAAAGATTTGAGAATTTTTGGAAAAAAGCTCCAGAGAGGGACCGACCCGCCGCGGAAATTCTAGCCGGCTTGCCTCAACCGTGACCCGGCCTGACTTCGTGGTTCGTCCCGGTAAAGAAAAACATCCAAAAAAGAGACTAAGTCCGAACGTAAAAAGTTCCTCCGGGACCTCCCAGCCATCGTATCCGAGAAGGGCTCCATGGACGTCGGATCAAGATCCAGGTTTACTCCGGTCGAAGGATTTTCATCTCGAAAAAACGACTAAGTCCGAAGGTAAAAGTCTCCACCGAGGAAAGCCACATCGCGTATCCGGACAAGGGCTCCAGGAGGTCGGATTCAACTGGCAGGTTCGTCCCGGTGAAGAAAAACTTCAAAATAAAGACTAAGGTGGTCATTCTGACCCTGGCAGTCTTTGACCGCCAGGGCGGAGGACCGCGGGAGCACCGCCGACAGGCCGGCGGTGCTCCAATGGGGATTCCGACCGCGGCGGTAAAGCCGCGGTCGGACCGGCACCACTGGCGGGGTCCCGCCAGTGTACCGCGGCCCCATTGAATCCTCCGCGGCGGCGCAGCTTGCTGCACCGCCGCGGGGATTCCGACCCACCCTACCGCCATCCAGATCCCGGCGGTCGGACCGCCGAGATCCGGATGGCGGTAGGGGGGGTCGCGGGGCCCCTGGGGGCCCCTGCAGTGCCCATGCCACTGGCATGGGCATTGCAGGGGCCCCCGTAAGAGGGCCCCTACATGTATTTCACTGTCTGCTGCGCAGACAGTGAAATACGCGACGGGTGCAACTGCACCCGTCGCACAGCTTCCACTCCGCCGGCTCGATTCCGAGCCGGCTTCATCGTGGAAGCCTCTTTCCCGCTGGGCTGGCTGGCGGTCTGAAGGCGACCGCCCGCCAGCCCAGCGGGAAAGTCAGAATTACCGCCGCGGTCTTTCGACCGCGGAACGGTAACCTGACGGCGGGACTTTGGCGGGCGGCCTCCGCCGCCCGCCAAGGTCAGAATGAGGGCCTAAGTCAGAAGGTAACTTTTTAACCGAGGCCTCCTGCGACCTGTAGCCGAGCAGGGCTCCATCGCGGTCGGCCTGAAAGTTTGACTTTGCCCCGGTCGAGGTGCAACCAGATGACCCGATTGGCGCTTTTTGTTTCTAAGCGCTAGAAAAGTAATAATTCTTTAAAAATTCATATCTCCGGTTCCCTGAACCGATTTTAATCGTTTTTGTGTCATTTTAAAGATAAAAATATAAACTATTTTTATTAATTGGTTTTGGATTTTTAAACTGTTTCCTGTGTTTTATTTAATTACTGTTTTGTGATATTTGAATGCTTTACACTTTGTCTCCTAAGTTAAGCCTTGACGCTCGTTGCCAAGCTACCAAGGGTTGAGCTGGGATTAATTTACTGAGACCTAACTGTACCTATGTGGAGGTTAGTGGCTTGTTGCTAGGTGTAGGTACCTACCTGCCCTACCAATAACCCATTTTCCAACAGTAGCGCTTTGGCACGTTCCTGATTACATAACAGATTTTTAGCCATACCTCTTAATACCGCCTTCCCTGCCGCCCATAGAGCGCCCTCCGAGGTTACCGAGCCTTCGTTTAGGTGGAAGTATTCTGCTTGTGCCTGACGTAATTGTTCCTTAAAGTGTTCATCTTGGAGTTACCATGCGTCTAGCCGCCACATGGGGCGACGCCGGCGGCGGGCCGGGCCTACAATGAGCCGGAGAGGGGCATGGTCAGAGATTCCTCTGGCTAGAATCTTGATGTGTGAGAGGGTTGTACAATCTGTGCTCGGAAGAAGCATCAGGTATATTCTGGATTAAGAGCCATGGGCTGCTGAGGTGTGGGTGAATTGTCTCTGCCTCGGATGCCATATCCGCCAGGCGTCACATAGTCCCGTGGCAGATAACCACCCCTTAATTTCGGTTGCCAGTGTACGTCTATATGTGGTGAGTGGGCCATCTACACATAAGGTCGGGTCCGGCGTTGCGTTGAAGTCGCCACCTAGTATAGTGTGCCCAGGGGGTAGGTCAGAGAGAAATTTTGTGAGTGCCTGGAGGGTTGAGCTGACCAGGGAGGGAGGGGCGTAGATACTTATTATATTAAATGTGATCCCTTCTACCTTACCGGTAATGGCTACAAACCGCCCCTGTTGGTCTGTCAGTAATTGGATATGTGTCATAGGGAAGGTACAATGCAATAATATGGCTACTCATCGTGACCCACGTGTGTATCCCGCATGGTACACTCTGTCAAATCCTCGACGAGTCAGGAATGGGTATTTATCCCCCAAAAGGTGGGTTTCCTGCAACATGAGTATTTCTAGATGGTATCTATGTATGAAGGTGAATACCGCAGTATGTTTAATTTTGTCTAGGAGCCCGTTGATGTTCCATGACATAATTTGTACTTCATTCATGGGGGGTGTGTGGTTGTAGGTGGAATTTTTCCAGTTGTTGAGCCAACCTTTAGCTACTAGTTTGTGCGACTCTGAAGGACTTATCTTTCTATCTTCCTGCTGCCGATTCTCAGACTCCATTATATCTGTCGAGTCATTAAGCACCCTGCCCTGTGCCTCAATTAAAAACAAAAATTAATCTTGCCTTCGAATGCAAATTCTAACACTGGCCTTTAGGACGAGGCCGGAACCCCCTTGCCCCCCAACTCCCTCCCCACCCCATACTTCCCCCAGAAGCATCTGTCGCCCATATACATAGCCCCTCACTTATAAAACTGGTGAGATGGCTTTCGAGTGGTAAGGCTGTGGTATTGGTGGCGGTGGACCCTTCCCTAGTATCGGATCATGCATAAATGTATAATACTCGATGTGTGATCAAGTTAGGCATAACGCTTCTATTTCTGTGTTCATTGTCTTTAGTCTTTCCCATAATAAGTTCCACCTATGCAGTCACAGGATTGGACTACGGGACAAGTCAGAGTCTTCTTGTGTCTCTAGCTGGATCTTGGTTGTGTCCTGTACTTTCAGGTTTGTCAGGGTGGCTCTGGAATTCTCTTTCGATTGTGGGTGTCTGGGTTCCGATTGATGAGCCCCGGGAGGGTGGTCCGAGCTGGATCTATGTCTTCCTCTTCGTTTCCGAGAGCGGGTGCGCTGACTGCGCATCGGTTGTTGCCCCCTTGGGTGAGCTGGCATTGTCTTAAGCGGTGGCCGTGATCCTGTTCTGTGCATATCTAGTGAGGTTTCTTCCGTTAGCCAGGTCGATGCCGTGGTCAGCTGCTCAAAGAAGTAGGTTTTATTATTATAGATCACCCGGAGTCTGGCTGGAAACAGGAGATGATACTGGATGTCCATTGATCTAAGCTTTTGTTTCACTTCCATAAATGAGCAGCGTTGTTGCTGTACCTCTAATGTGTAATCCGGTAAAAGGAGTACTTTCGTTCCATTGCAAAGGAGGTCTCCCCTGGAGCGAGCCTCCGGCAGGGCCAGGTCTCTGCCTTTAAAGTTGAAGAGGCAGAATATTACTGGCATGGGTGGGTAGCCGGGCGGAGGCCTTGCGCGCAGCGACCTATGGGCCCGTTCGATTGTGAACCATGGCGTGAGGTGGTCTGCCGGCAATCAGGACCGGAACGACTCCTCTAGGAATGTATCCAATGATGATTCTGCAGTGTCCTTGGGAAGACCCACTAGGCAAAGATTGTTACGTTGAGATCTGTTTTCGGTGTCTTCAGCCCTCCTGTGTAGATCTGAGGTGTGTTTGGTCAGCATTGAGATTTGGGTTTTTAGAGTTATTATTTCATCTTCTGCCGTGGAGATTCTCGACTCTGCTTCTGTGATTCGGGATACTGTATTGCAGAGATCTTGCCGGATCAGGGCGACATCCACTCCGACCTCCCCTATTTTTGATTCGACTGCTGTCTGGGAGGCCTGAATCGCCTGAAGGATCGCCGCCAGGTCCCTGGGCGATGTTTGTGGGTTATTACCGCCATTTGTGGTTGGACCTTCCGACCGTGGGCCCACTGTACCTGTGGTGAATTGGTCCATACGAGTTTGTGAAGTTGTTTGTTTGATCGCTTTGTCTATGCCCATGATGTTGGGTGCGGTTCTAACCTCTCTAGGGTTGCAGTGATCGGTCAATTTCGTTCTGCCCTACTGTAGGGCCTGATGGGAGATCCCTAAGGATCTAATCTGATTCACCCTGTGGTTTATCCTAATTTATGAATCTATTAGATAGTTGCAGGGGTATTGTGGGAACACGGTGTTGCAGAGTTTATTTCATCTTACTGTTTCGTTTTGTTATTGTCCTATCCCCTTCTATGTCCTTTACGCTGGCAGCGTTTTTATTCACTCGATATGATCCCGGGACTCCTCCCCTGTCCAGCCGGTAAGGATGCCTGGCGTCCTGAGGAGGGGCGGTCAGCGAATAAGGAAAGGGTGAAAAGGGAGGCACACCTTGTAATCCCTAATGTATCATCTTCAGACTGCACCCCACCATGGTCCAAAGGACGGAGATGGGGCCCCTCTCTGCTCACGGGGCCCAAAGGTCCAGATTCACCTCTCGGTATCCCAGTGTTTGTCCCAGCTGACGTTTGTGGTTGCTGCTTGTTACTGCTACTTAATTTCTTCTTTCCCCTCTCCCGGGGAGACCAGTGGGGAGCACGTCACCGCAACATGGTCCGTAGTTGGCCGCCCTCGAGGCGATGTAATGTCTAGGCCCCTGACTGCAGCCAGCCCCGGGCTCCAAAACCCTCTCCCAGGCTCCAGCCGAGTGGACCCTCGCTGCGACGGAGTCTCTTATCTCTGGGGAGGAGGGGGCAACGAGCCCGCTGGTTCGGTCCTCCGGCTGATCACACCCCTGGTAGGTCCTCCATCCCAGACCCCCGTCCCGGCCTATAGCAGCATCAGCAGGGGTCCCCGTGCCCCGGCGCGCACATGTCCACTCAGGCGGCCCTTCCAGCGATCTGCAGGTCCTCCTCCTAATATCGGACTCTGGGCCTGCCAGGCCCGCACAATTCGCGGCCGAGCACCCCGGCCTCCGGCCCACGGGGCGCCCCCGACCCCATTCCCAGCCCTTGGTCACCACAGGAAGGGGGGGAAAAATCAGGGGGATCAGAGAATCGCATCGCTGCAGGCCCGGGGCCTACCTTGATTTCTCCCAGTCACAGCGGCCCCGGCCGCGACCCGCACCTTCTCTGGCTCGGGGTCCGCAGCTCTGCCTCCAGGCCGTCCGGGCCGCCGCCGCCTTTCCGCCGCAGCGTGCCGCGCCTCAGGTCTGTTCCTCAGCCACCATCTTTATCGGGGGAAGCATCAGTCGAACGCTGGGCAGCCAAAAACCTCTGTCTCACGGGGCCGGGAGGGCCGGGAACCCGCCACTCGAGACTGGGCAGGATAAAGGAACCCCGATGAAGCTTTCATGGTGTTGATGTGTACGGATAGTGATTTTATGAGAGGTGGATGACGGAGGGGTCCTGAGCACTACAAAAGTGTGACCGCCATCTTGACGCCCTGGCCTCGCCCCCTCCAGTGTTTGTCTTTTAAACAATCTCTCCCTTACCTGGAAAGTAGTCTCTGATAGTTTGGAAGGGTGGATTAAGCCTGTCTGTATCCAAGGAGATTCTGAACAGAGCAGCAGCTGCCTTTCCCCCTGCCCACAGGGAGTGGACTTAGCTGATTGGCTCTCTGAGTCCCTGTTGCACCGGAGCCCCGCCCCCAACACCTGCTGTGGCTCCTTAAGTTTGTGGAGGGAAGCCCAAGACAGCCACCTCCATTTTGTGGGCCTTAGCATCTTCCCTGCGTCCTGATACATCCCAGTGTTCAAGGATTGCAAAAAGTCCTAGATGAGGAGGCCTGAGATATTTCTGGGAAATAGTACTATTTGTTCAAAAGTGTTTATTTCAGCTACCTGTGTCTGTTTTACTGTAAGGTCTGTGTGTTTCAGGCAGACTGGCCTCTTTTAAAGTGGTGTTTTTTTTTTCAATTTGTTTTTGCTGTGACTGTGTGAATTGCCTTGCTAGTTTGTGGCACATGACTCCCCCCCTTTTTTTCTTCTAAGTTAAAAGGCCACATACATCTTGCAGAGTGTGTTTTTAGGAGACTGTTTTAATCTGTTTCTGTGATTTTAAATTGTGTTTAAAAACTGTCTGCCTCCCTGTTTTCTGACTTTAACAAGGCCCGATTTCAAGTCCGCGCCCAGCGTTATTCCAATTTTTGTTATTTAAACAATCTCTCCCTTACCTGGAAAGTAGACTCTGCTAGCTTGGAATTGTGGATTCAGCCTGTTTGTATTCAAGGAGATTCTGAATAGAGCAGCAGCTGCCTTTCCCCCTGCCCACAGGGACTGGACTTAGCTGATTGGCTTTCTGAGTCCCTGTTGCACCTGAGCCCCGCCCCCCACACCTGCTCTGGACCCTTAAGTTTGTGGAGGGAAGACCAAGACAGCCAACTCCATTTTGTGAGCCTCAGCATATTCCCTGTGTAATGATACAGCCCAGAGTTCAAAGAATGAAAAAGTCCTAGGTAAGGAGCCCTGAGATTTGTCTGGGTAAATAGTATGATTTGTTCAAAAGTGTTTATTTCAGCTACCTCTGTCTGTTTTACTGTGGACTCTCTGTGTTTCAGGCAACCTGGCCTCTTTTAAAGTGGTGTTTTTTTTTAATTCATTTTTGCTGTGACTGTGTGAATTGCCTTGCTCCTTTGTGGCACCTAACCCCCCCCCCCTTTTTTCTTCTAAGTAAAAAGGCTATATACATCTTGCAGAGTGTGCTTTTAGGAGACTGTTTTAATCTGTTTCTGTGATTTAAATTGTGTTCAAAAACTCTCTCTTAACTGGAAAGCAGACTCTGCTACCTTGGAAGTGTGGATTCAGTTCGTCTGTATCCTAGGAGATTCTAAATAGAGCAGCAAATGCCTTTCCCCCTGCCTACAAGGACTAGACTTAGCTGTTCGGCTCTCTCAGTCCCTGTTGCACCTGAGCCCCGCCCTCCAACACCAGCTCTGGCCTCTTAAGTTTGTGGACGGAATCCAAAGACAGCAACCTCCATTTTGTGAGCCTCAGCATCCTCCCTGTGTCCTGATACAGCCCAGAGTTCAAGGATTGCAAAAAGACCTAGGTAAGGAGCCCTGAGATTTTTCTGGGTAAATAGTATTATTTGTTCAAAAGTGTTTCTTTCAGCTACCTGTGTCTGTTTTATTGTAGACTCTCTGTGTTTCAGGAAGACTAGCCTCTTTTAAAGTGGTGTTTTTTTTAATTTTATTTGTTTTTGCTGTGACTGTGTGAATTGCATTGCTAGTTTGTGGCACATAACTACCCCCCTTTTTTCTTCTGAGTAAAAAGGCTATATACATCTTGCAGAGTGTGTTTTTAGGAGACTGTTTTAATCTGTTTCTGTGATTTAAATTGTGTTTAAAAACTGTTTGCCTCCCTATTTTGTTTTGCCTTTAAAAAAGCACGATTTCAGAATGCACGCCCAGCCGTATTCCAGTGTTTCTTTTTTAAACAATCTCTCCCTTACCTGGAAAGTAGACTCTGCTAGCTTGGAAGGGTGGATTCAGCCTGTCTGTATCCAAGGAGATTCTGAATAGAGCAGCAGCTGCCTTTACCCGTCCCCACAGTGCCTGGACTTAGCTGATTGGCTCTCTGAGTCCTTGTTGCACCTGAGCCCCGCCGTCCCAAACCTGCTCTGGCCCCTTAAGTTTGTGGAGGGAAACCCAAGACAGCCACCTCCATTTTGTGAGCCTCAGCATCTTCACTGTGTCCTGATACAGCCCAGTGTTCAAGGATTACAAAAAGACCTGGATAAGGAGACCTGAGATTTTTCTGGGTGAATAGTAATATTTGTTCAAAAGTGTTTCTTTCAGCTACCTGTGTCTGTTTTACTGTAGACTCTCTGTGTTTCAGGAAGACTAGCCTCTTTTAAAGTGGTGTTTTTTTTAATTTTATTTGTTTTTGCTGTGACTGTGTGAATTGCATTGCTAGTTTGTGGCACATAGCTACCCCCCTTTTTTCTTCTGAGTAAAAAGGCTATATACATCTTGCAGAGTGTGTTTTTAGGAGACTGTTTTAATCTGTTTCTGTGATTTAAATTGTGTTTAAAAACTGTCTGCCTCCCTATTTTGTTTTGCCTTTAAAAAAGCACGATTTCAGAATGCACGCCCAGCCGTATTCCAGTGTTTCTTTTTTAAACAATCTCTCCCTTACCTGGAAAGTAGACTCTGCTAGCTTGGAAGGGTGGATTCAGCCTGTCTGTATCCAAGGAGATTCTGAATAGAGCAGCAGCTGCCTTTACCCGTCCCCGCAGTGCCTGGACTTAGCTGATTGGCTCTCTGAGTCCTTGTTGCACCTGAGCCCCGCCGTCCCAAACCTGCTCTGGCCCCTTAAGTTTGTGGAGGGAAACCCAAGACAGCCACCTCCATTTTGTGAGCCTCAGCATCTTCCCTGTGTCCTGATACAGCCCAGTGTTCAAGGATTGCAAAAAGACCTGGATAAGGAGACCTGAGATTTTTCTGGGTGAATAGTAATATTTGTTCAAAAGTGTTTATTTCAGCTACCTGTTTCTATTTTACTGTGGACTCTCTCTCTGTGTTTCAGACAGCCTGGCCTCTTTTAAAGTGGTGTTTTTTTTTTTATTAGTTTTTGCTGTGACTGTGTGAATTGCCTTGCTAGTTTGTGGCACATAACCTCCCACCCATTTTATCTTCTAAGTAAAAAGGCTACATACATCTTGCAGAGTGTGTTTTTAGGAGACTGTTTTAATCTGTTTCTGTGATTTAAATTGTGTTTAGAAACTGTCAGGCCCCCTGTTTTGTGCTTTAAAAAAAGCCCGATTTCAGAGTGCGTGCCCAGCAGTATTCCAGTGTTTGTTTTTTAAACAATCTCTCCCTTAACTGGAAAGTAGACTCTGATAGCTTGGAAGTGTGGATTCAGCCTGTCTGTATTCAAGGAGATTCTGAATAGAGCAGCAGCTGTCTTTACCCCTGCCCACAGGGACTGGACTTAGCTGATTGGCTCTCTGAGTCCCTGTTGCACCTGAGCCCCGCCCCCACACCTGCTCTGGCCCCTTAAGTTTGTGGAGGGAATCCCAAGACAGCCACCTCTATTTTGTGAGCCTCAGCATCTTCCCTGTGTCCTGATACAGCCCAGTGTTCAAGGATTGCAAAAAGACCAAGGTGAGGAGCTCTGAGATTTTTCTGGGTAAATAGTATTATTTGTTCAAAAGTGTTCCTTTCAGCTACCTGTGTCTGTTTTACTGTGGACTCTCTGTGTTTCAGGCAGCCTGGCCTCTTTTAAACTGTTTTTTTTTTTTATTTGTTTTTGCTGTGACTGTGTGAATTGCCTTGCTAGTTTGTGGCACATAAACCCCCCTTTTTTCTTGTAAGTAAAAAGGCTACATACATCTTGCTGAGTGTGTTTTTAGGAGACTGTTTTCATCTGTTTCTGTGATTTAAATTGTGTTTAAAAACTGTCTGCCCCCCTGTTTTTTGCCTTTAAAAAAAGACCGATTTCAGAGTGCGAGCCCAGCAGTATTAAAGTGTTTGTTTTTTAAACAATCTCTCCCTTACCTGGAAAGTAGACCCTGCTAAGTTGGAAGGGTGGATTCAGCCTCTCTGTATCCAAGGAGATTCTGAATAGAGCAGCAGCTCCCTTTCCCCATACCCACAGGGACTGGACTTAGCTGATTGGCTCTCTGACTCCCTGTTGCACCTGAGCCCCGCCGTCCCACACCTGCTCTGGCCCCTTAAATTTGTGGAGGTAGCCGAAGACAGCCACCTCCATTTTGTGAGCCTCAGCATCTTCCCTGTGTCCTGATACAGCCCAGTGTTCAAGGATTGCAAAAAGGCCTAGGTAAGGAGCCCTGACATTTTTTCTGGGTAAATAGTATGATTTGTTCAAAAGTGTTTATTTCAGCTACCTGTGTCTGTTTAACTGTGGACTCTCTGTGTTTCAGGCAGCCTGGTCTCTTTTAAAGTGTTTTTTTTTTTAATTTGTTTTTGCCTTGACTGTGTGAATTGCCTTGCTAATTTGTGGCACCTAACCCCCCCTTTTTTCTTCTAGGTAAAAAGGATACATACATGTTGCAGAGTGTGTTTTTAGGAGACTGTTTTAATCTGTTTCTGTGATTTACATTGTGTTTAAAAACTGTCTGCCCCCCTGTTTTCTACTTTTAAAAAAGCCAGATTTCAGAGTGCGCACCCAGCAGTATTCCAGTGTTTGTTTTTTAAATTTTTAAACAATCTCTCCCTTACCTGGAAAGTAGACCCTGCTAAGTTGGAAGGGTGGATTCAGCCTGTCTGTATCCAAGGAGATTCTGAATAGAGCAGCAACTCCTTTTCCCCATACCCACAGGGACTGGACTTAGCTGATTGGCTCTCTGAGTCCCTCTTGCACCTGAGCCCCGCCGTCCCACACCTGCTCTGGACCCTTAAGTTTGTGGAGGGAAGCCTAAGACAGCCACAGCCATTTTGTGAGCCTCAGCATCTTCCCTGTGTCCTGATACAGCCCAGTGTTCAAGGATTGCAAAAAGACCTGGGTAAGGAGCCCTGAGATTTTTCTGGGTAAATAGTATTATTTGTTCAAAAGTGTTTATTTCAGGTACATGTGTCTGCTTAACTGTGGACTCTTTGTTTCAGGCAGCCTGGTCTCTTTTAAAGTTGTGTTTTTTTAAAATTTGTTATTGCCTTGACTGTGTGAATTGCCTTGCTAATTTGTGGCACCTAACCCCCCCTTTTTCCTTCTAGGTAAAAAGGATACATACATCTTGCAGAGTGTGTTTTTAGGAGACTGTTTTAATCTGTTTCTGTGATTTGAATTGTGTTTCAAAACAGTTTGCCCCCTTGTTTTTTGCCTTTAAAAAATCCTGATTTCAGAGTGCACGCCCAGCAGTATTCCAGTGTTTTTTTTTTAAACAATCTCTCCCTTACCTGAAAAGTTGACTCTGCTAGCTTGGAAGTGTGGATTCAGCCTGTCTGTATCTAAGGAGATTCTGAATAGAGCATCAGCTGCCTTTCCCAGTGCCCACAGGGACTGGACGTAGCTGATTGGCTTTCTGAGTCCCTGTTGCACTTGAGCCCCGCCGTCCCTCACCTGCTCTGGCCCCTTAAGTTTGTGGAGGGAAGCCCAAGACAGCCACCTCCATTTTGTGAGCCTCAGCATCTTTTCTGCGTCCTGATACAGCCCAGTGTTCAAGGATTGCAAAAAGACCTAGGTAAGGTGCCCTGAGATTTTTCTGGGTAAATAGTATTATTTGTTCAAAAGTGTTTATTTCAGCTTCCTGTGTCTGTTTTACTGTGGACTCTCTGTGTTTCAGGCTGCCTGGCCTTTTTTAAAGTGGTGTTTTTTTAAAATTTGTTTTTGCCGTGACTGTGTGAATTGCCTTGCTAGTTTTTGCACCTAACCCCCCATTTTTTCTTCTAAGTAAAAAGGCTACATACATCTTGTAGAGTGTGTTTTTAGGAGACTGTTTTAATCTGTTTCTGTGATTTAAATTGTGTTTCAAAACTGTCTGCTCCCCTGTTTTCTACTTTAAAAAAAGCCAGATTTCAGAGTGTGCTCCCAGCAGTATTCCAGTGTTTGTTTTTTAAACAATCTCTCCCTTACCTGGAAAGTAGACTCTACTAGCTTGGAAGTGTGGATTCAGCCCTTCTGTATCCAAGGAGATTCTGAATAGAGCAGCAGTTGCCTTTCCCCCAGCCCATAGGGACTGGACATAGCTGATTGGCTCTCTGAGTCCCTGTTGCACCTGAGCCCCGCCGTCCCACACCTGCTCTGGACCCTTACGTTTGTGGAGGGAAGCCCAAGACAGCCACAGCCATTTTGTGAACCTCAACATCTTCCCTGTGTCCTGATACAGCCCAGTGTTCAAGGATTGCAAAAAGACCTGGGTATGGAGCCCTGAGAGTTTTCTGGGTAAATAGTATTATTTGTTCAAAAGTGTTTATTTCAGCTACCTGTGTCTGTTTAACTGTGGACTCTCTGTTTCAGGATGCCTGGTCTCTTTTAAAGTGGTATTTGTTTTTAATTTGTTTTTACCGTGACTGTGTGAATTGCCTTGCTAGTTTTTGCATCTAACCCCCCCTTTTTTCTTCTTAAGTAAAAAGGCTACACACATCTTCTAGAGTGTGTTTTTAGGAGACCTTTTTAATCTGTTTCTGTTATTTATATTGTGTTTAAAAACTGTCTGCCCCCCTGTTTTTTGCCTTTAAAAAAGCACGATTTAAGAGTGCGCGCCCAGCAGTATTCCAGTGTTTGTTTTTTAAACAATCTCTCCCTTACCTGGAAGGTAGACTCTGCTAGCTTGGAAGTGTGGATTTAGCCTGTCTGTATCCAAGGAGATTCTGAATAGAGCAGCAGCTGCCTTTCCCCCTGCCCACAGGGACTGGACTTAGCTGATTGGCTCTCTGAGTCCCTGTTGCACCTGAGCCCCGTCCCCAACACCTGCTCTGGCCCCTCAAGTTTGTGGAGGGAAGCCCAAGACAGCCACCTCCATTTTGTGAGCCTCAGCATCTTCCCTCTGTCCTGGTACAGCCCAGTGTTCAAGGATTGTAAAAAGACCTAGGGAAGGAGCCCTGAGATTTTTCTGGGTAAATAGTATTATTTGTGCAAAAGTGTTTATTTCAGCTTCCTGTGTCTGTTTTACTGTGGACTCTCTGTGTTTCAGGCTGCCTGGCCTCTTTTAAAGTGGTATTTTTTTTAAATTCGTTTTTGCCGTTACTGTGTGAATTGCCTTGCTAATTTGTGGCACCTAACCCCCCCCCCTTTTTTCTTCTAGGTAAAAAGGATACATACATCTTGCAGAGTGTGCTTTTAGGAGACTGTTTTAATCTGTTTCTGTGATTTAAATTGTGTTTAAAAACTGTCTGCCCCCTGTTTTCTACCTTTAAAAAAGCCAGATTTCAGAGTGCGCGCCCAGCAGTATTCCAGTGTTTGATTTTTAAACAATCTCTCCCTTACCTGGAAAGTAGACTCTACTCCTTGGAAGTGTGGATTCAGCCTGTCTGAATCTAAGAAGTTTCTGAATAGAGCAGCAGTTTCCTTTCTCCCTGCCCAGAGAGACTGGACGTAGCTGATTGACTCTCTTAGTCCCTGTTGCACCTGAGACCCGCCCCCCACACCTGGTCTGGCCCCTTAAGTTTGTGGAGGGAAGCCCAAGACAGCCACCTCGATTTTGTGAGCCTCAGCATCTTCTCTGCGTCCTGATACAGCCCTTTGTTCAAGGATTGCAAAAAGACGTAGGTAAGGAGCCCTGAGATTTTTCTGGGTAAATAGTATTATTTGTTCAAAAGTGTTTATTTCTTCTACCTGTGTCTGTTTTTACTGTGGACTCTCTGTGTTTCAGGCAGCCTGGCCTCTTTTAAAGTGGTGGTTTTTTTAAATGTGTTTTTGCTGTGACTGTGTGAATTGCCTTGCTAGTTTGTGGCACATAACCCCACTCCCCCTTTTATCTTCTAAGTAAAATGGCTACATACATCTTGCAGAGTGTGCTTCTAGGAGACTGTTTTAATCTGTTTCTGTGATTTAAATTGTGTTTAGAAACTGTCTGCCCCCCTGTTTTTTGCCTTTAAAAAAGCCCGATTTCAGAGTGCGCGCCCAGCAGTATTCCACTGTTTGTTTTGTAAACAATCTCTCCCTTACCTGGAAAGTAGACCCTGCTAAGTTGGAAGGGTGGATTCAGCCTGTCTGTATCCAAAGAGATTCTAAATAGAGCACCAGCTGCCTTTCACAGTGCCAACAGGGACTGGACTTAGCTGATTGGCTCTCTGAGTCCCTGTTGCACCTGAGCCCCGCCGTCCCACACCTGCTCTGGCCCCTTAAGTTTGTGGAGGGAAGCCAAAGACAGCCACAGCCATTTTGTGAGCCTCAGCATCTTTCCTGTGTCCTGATACAGCCCAGTGTTCAAGGATTGCAAAAAGACCTGGGTAAGGAGCCCTGAGATTTTTCTGGGTAAATAGTATTATTTGTTCAAAAGTGTTTATTTCAGCTACCTGTGTCTGCTTAACCGTGGACTCTCTGTTTCAGACAGCCTGGTCTCTTTTAAAGTGGTGCTTTTTTTAATTTGTTTTTGCCATGACTGTGTGAATTGCCTTGCAAGTTTTTGCACCTAACCCCCCATTTTTTCTTCTAAGTAAAAAGGCTACATACATCTTGTAGAGTGTGTTTTTAGGAGACTGTTTTAATCGGTTTCTGTGATTTAAATTGTGTTTCAAAACTGTCTGCTCCCCTGTTTTCTACTTTTAAAACAAAAAAACAGATTTCAGAGTGCGCGCCCAGCAGTATTCTAGTGTTTGTTTTTTAAACAATCTCTCCCTTACCTGGAAAGTAGACTCTGTTGGCTTGGAAGTGTGGATTCAGCCTGTCTGTATCCAAGGAGATTCTAAATAGAGCAGCAGTTGCCTTTCCCCCACCCCAAAGGGACTGGACGTAGCTGATTGGCTCTCTGAGTCCCTGTTGCTCCGGAGCCCCACCCCTCACACCTGCTCTTGCCCCTTAAGATTGAGGGGGGAAGCCCAAGACTGCCACCTCCATTTTGTGAGCCTCAACATCTTCCCTGTATCCTGATACAGCCCAGTGTTCAAGGATTGCAAAAAGACCTAGGTAAGGAGCCCTGAAATTTTTCTGGGTAAATAGTATTATTTGTTCAAAAGTGTTTATTTCAGCTACCTGTGTTTGTTTAACTGTGGACTTTCTGTGTGTCAGGCAGCCTGGTCTCTTTTAAAATGTTGTTTTTTTAAAATGTGTTTTTGCCGTGACTGTGTGTAAGGAAATGCCTCCTTGGCATGGTTGCCCCCTGACTTTTTGCCTTTGCTGATGCTATGTTTACAATTGAAAGTGTGCTGAGGCCTGCTAACCAGGCCCCAGCACCAGTGTTCTTTCCCTAACCTGTACTTTTGTATCCACAATTGGCAGACCCTGGCATCCAGATAAGTCCCTTGTAACTGGTACTTCTAGTACCAAGGGCCCTGATGCCAAGGAAGGTCTCTAAGGGCTGCAGCATGTCTTATGCCACCCTGGAGACCTCTCACTCAGCACAGACACACTGCTTGCCAGCTTGTGTGTGCTAGTGAGGACAAAACGAGTAAGTCGACATGGCACTCCCCTCAGGGTGCCATGCCAGCCTCTCACTGCCTATGCAGTATAGGTAAGACACCCCTCTAGCAGGCCTTACAGCCCTAAGGCAGGGTGCACTATACCCTAGGTGAGGGTACCAGTGCATGAGCATGGTACCCCTACAGTGTCTAAACAAAACCTTAGACATTGTAAGTGCAGGGTAGCCATAAGAGTATATGGTCTGGGAGTTTGTCAAACACGAACTCCACAGCACCATAATGGCTACACTGAAAACTGGGAAGTTTGGTATCAAACTTCTCAGCACAATAAATGCACACTGATGCCAGTGTACATTTTATTGTAAAATACACCACAGAGGGCACCTTAGAGGTGCCCCCTGAAACTTAACCGACTATCTGTGTAGGCTGACTAGTTTTAGCAGCCTGCCACAAACCGAGACATGTTGCTGGCCCCATGGGGAGAGTGCCTTTGTCACTCTGAGGCCAGTAACAAAGCCTGCACTGGGTGGAGATGCTAACACCTCTCCCAGGCAGGAATTGTCAAACCTGGCGGTGAGCCTCAAAGGCTCACCTCCTTTGTGCCAACCCAGCAGGACACTCCAGCTAGTGGAGTTGCCCGCCCCCTCCGGCCAGGCCCCACTTTTGGCGGCAAGGCCGGAGAAAATAATGAGGAAAACAAGGAGGAGTCACTGGCCAGTCAGGACAGCCCCTAAGGTGTCCGGAGCTGAAGTGACTCTAACTTTTAGAAATCCTCCATCTTGCAGATGGAGGATTCCCCCAATAGGGTTAGGATTGTGACCCCCTCCCCTTGGGAGGAGGCACAAAGAGGGTGTACCCACCCTCAGGGCTAGTAGCCATTGGCTACTAACCCCCCAGACCTAAACACGCCCTTAAATTTGGTATTTAAGGGCTACCCTGAACCCTAGAAAATTAGATTCCTGCAACTACAAGAAGAAGGACTGCCCAGCTGAAAACCCCTGCAGCGGAAGACCAGAAGACGACAACTGCCTTGGCTCCAGAAACTCACCGGCCTGTCTCCTGCCTTCCAAAGATCCTGCTCCAGCGACGCCTTCCAAAGGGACCAGCGACCTCGACATCCTCTGAGGACTGCCCCTGCTTCGAAAAGACAAGAAACTCCCGAGGACAGCGGACCTGCTCCAAGAAAAGCTGCAACTTTGTTTCCAGCAGCTTTAAAGAACCCTGCAAGCTCCCCGCAAGAAGCGTGAGACTTGCAACACTGCACCCGGCGACCCCGACTCGGCTGGTGGAGATCCGACGCCTCAGGAGGGACCCCAGGACTACTCTGATACTGTGAGTACCAAAACCTGTCCCCCCTGAGCCCCCACAGCGCCGCCTGCAGAGGGAATCCCGAGGCTTCCCCTGACCGCAACTCTTTGAATCCTAAGTCCCGACACCTGGGAGAGACCCTGCACCCGCAGCCCCCAGGACCTGAAGGACCGGACTTTCACTGGAGGAGTGACCCCCAGGAGTCCCTCTCCCTTGACCAAGTGGAGGTTTCCCCGAGGAACCCCCCCCTTGCCTGCCTGCAGCGCTGAAGAGATCCCGAGATCTCTCATAGACTAACATTGCGAACCCGACGCTTGTTTCTACACTGCACCCGGCCGCCCCCGCGCCGCTGAGGGTGAAATTTCTGTGTGGGCTTGTGTCCCCCCCGGTGCCCTACAAAACCCCCCTGGTCTGCCCTCCGAAGACGCGGGTACTTACCTGCAAGCAGACCGGAACCGGGGCACCCCCTTCTCTCCATTCTAGCCTATGTGTTTTGGGCAACACAGTGAACTCTGCACCTGACCGGCCCTGAGCTGCTGGTGTGGTGACTTTGGGGTTGCTCTGAACCCCCAACGGTGGGCTACCTTGGACCAAGAACTAAGCCCTGTAAGTGTCTTACTTACCTGGTTAACCTAACAAATACTTACCTCCCCTAGGAACTGTGAAAATTGCACTGTGTCCACTTTTAAAACAGCTATTTGTGAATAACTTGAAAAGTATACATGCAATTTTGATGATTTGAAGTTCCTAAAATACTTACCTGCAATACCTTTCGAATGAGATATTACATGTAGAATTTGAACCTGTGGTTCTTAAAATAAACTAAGAAAAGATATTTTTCTATATAAAAACCTATTGGCTGGATTTGTCTCTGAGTGTGTGTACCTCATTTATTGTCTATGTGTATGTACAACAAATGCTTAACACTACTCCTTGGATAAGCCTACTGCTCGACCACACTACCACAAAATAGAGCATTAGTATTATCTATTTTTACCACTATTTTACCTCTAAGGGGAACCCTTGGACTCTGTGCATGCTATTCCTTACTTTGAAATAGCACATACAGAGCCAACTTCCTACATTGGTGGATCAGCGGTGGGGTACAAGACTTTGCATTTGCTGGACTACTCAGCCAATACCTGATCACACGACAAATTCCAAAATTGTCATTAGAAATTCATTTTTGCAATTTGAAATTTTTCTAAATTCTTAAAAGTCCTGCTAGGGCCTTGTGTGTTAAGTCCCTGTTTAGCATTGTCTTTTAGAGTTTAAAAGTTTGTTAAAAGTTTGAAATTAGATTCTAGAAACAGTTTTAGATTCTTTAAAAAGTATTCCAACTCTTAGCAGAATAATGTCTGATACAGAGATGCAGGTGGTGGAACTCGACACCACACCTTACCTCCATCTTAAGATGAGGGAGCTAAGGTCTCTCTGTAATATCAAAAAAATAACCATTGGCTCCAGACCTACCAAAATTCAGCTCCAGGAGCTGTTGGCAGAGTTTGAAAAAGCCAACCCCTCTGATGATGACATCACAGAGGAAGAAATTAGTGACTTGGAGGCCAATGTCCCTCCTCCAGTCCTAAATAGGGAGAACAGGACCCCTCAAGTCCTGTCTCCAACTGTGTTAGTCAGAAATAGTGAGTCCCTCACAGGAGGGTCCCACATTTCTGAAATCACTGAGGATGCTCTCAGTGAAGATGACCTCCTGTTAGCCAGGATGGCCAAAAGATTGGCTTTAGAGAGACAGCTCCTAGCCATAGAAAGGGAAAGACAAGAGATGGGCCTAGGACCCATCAATGGTGGCAGCAATATAAATAGGGTCAGAGATTCTCCTGACATGTTAAAAATCCCCAAAGGGATTGTGACAAAATTTGAAGATGGTGATGACATCACCAAGTGGTTCACAGCTTTTGAGAGGGCTTGTGTAACCAGAAAAGTGAACAGATCTCACTGGGGTGCTCTCCTTTGGGAAATGTTCACTGGAAAGTGTAGGGATAGACTCCTCACACTCTCTGGAAAAGATGCAGAATCTTATGACCTCATGAAGGGTACCCTGATTGAGGGCTTTGGATTCTCCACTGAGGAGTACAGGATTAGGTTCAGGGGGGCTCAAAAATCCTCGAGCCAGACCTGGGTTGACTTTGTTGACTACTCAGTGAAAACACTAGATGGTTGGATTCAAGGCAGTGGTGTAAGTAATTATGATGGGCTGTACAATTTATTTGTGAAAGAACACCTATTGAGTAATTGTTTCAATGATAAACTGCATCAGCATCTGGTAGACCTAGGACCAATTTCTCCCCAAGAATTGGGAAAGAAGGCGGACCATTGGGTCAAGACAAGGGTGTCCAAGACTTCAACAGGGGGTGACCAAAAGAAAGGGGTCACAAAGACTCCCCAGGGGAAGAGTGATGAGACAACCAAAACTAAAAATAGTAAAGAGTCTTCTACAGGCCCCCAAAAACCTGCACAGGAGGGTGGGCCCAGAGCCTCTTCACAAAACAATGGGTACAAGGGTAAAAACTTTGATCCCAAAAAGGCCTGGTGTCATAGCTGTAAACAGCATGGACACCAAACTGGAGACAAGGCCTGTCCCAAGAAAGGTTCCACTCCAAACTCCCATCCAGGTAACACTGGTATGGCTAGTCTCCAAGTGGGATCAACAGTGTGCCCAGAGCAAATCAGGGTCCACACTGAAGCTACTCTAGTTTCTGAGGGTGGGGTGGATTTAGCCACACTAGCTGTCTGGCCGCCTAACATGCAAAAATACAGACAGCAACTCTTAATTAATGGGACTAGAATAGAGGGCCTGAGGGATACAGGTGCCAGTGTCACCATGGTGACAGAGAAACTGGTTTCCCCTGGCCAATACCTGACTGGAAAAACTTACACAGTCACCAACGCTGACAATCAGAGAAAAGTACATCCCATGGCAATGGTTACTTTAGAATGGGGAGGGGTCAATGGCCTGAAACAGGTGGTGGTCTCCTCAAACATCCCAGTGGACTGTCTGCTTGGAAATGACCTGGAGTCCTCAGCATGGGCTGAGGTAGAACTAAAAACCCATGCAGCAATGCTGGGCATCCCTGAACTGGTGTGTGTGAAAACCAGAGCACAATGCAAGGCACAGGGTGAACAAATAGAGCTGGAGTCTGGAAGAATGGCCCAGCCTACCAAGAGAACAGGAAAGTCAGTTGGGAAACCAACTACAACACAGCAAAAGAAAGGGAACCTCTCTTCTCAGGAAGAAGTTCTGCCCTCTGAGGGAACTGAGCCTTTGGAGCTTGAACCTTATCAGGTTGAGCTCTTAGGCCCAGGGGGACCCTCAAGGGAGGAGCTGTGTAAGGGACAAGAAACCTGTCCCTCTCTTGAAGGCCTTAGGCAGCAAGCTGCTGAAGAGTCCAAAGGCAAGAAAAATGGAACGCATAGGGTCTATTGGGAAGATGGACTCCTGTACACTGAGGCCAGAGACCCCAAACCTGGTGCCACTAGGAGAGTGGTAGTGCCTCAGCTGTTCAGGAAGTTCATCCTAACATTGGCCCATGACATTCCCCTTGCTGGACATTTGGGACAAACCAAGACGTGGGAGAGGTTAGTCAACCACTTCTACTGGCCCAATATGTCCAACATGGTTAAGGAGTTTTGCCTCTCCTGCCCCACCTGTCAAGCCAGTGGTAAGACAGGTGGGCATCCAAAGGCCCCCCTCATTCCACTTCCAGTGGTGGGGGTTCCCTTTGAAAGAGTGGGTGTGGACATAGTTGGTCCACTAGAACCTCCACAGCCTCAGGAAATATGTATATCCTGGTAGTAGTGGATCATGCTACCAGGTATCCTGAAGCTATTCCCCTTAGGTCGACTACTGCCCCTGCAGTAGCCAAGGCCCTCATTGGTATCTTTACCAGAGTGGGTTTCCCTAAGGAGGTGGTGTCTGACAGAGGTACCAACTTCATGTCAGCATACCTAAAGCACATGTGGAATGAGTGTGGAGTGACTTATAAATTCACTACACCATACCATCCACAAACTAATGGCTTGGTTGAGAGATTCAACAAGACATTAAAAGGCATGATCATGGGGCTCCCAGAAAAGCTCAAAAGGAGATGGGATGTCCTCTTGCCATGTCTGCTTTTCGCTTACAGAGAGGTGCCACAGAAGGGAGTAGGATTCTCACCCTTTGAACTTCTGTTTGGTCATCCTGTAAGGGGACCACTTGCTCTTGTTAAAGAAGGCTGGGAGAGACCTCTCCATGAGCCAAAACAAGACATAGTGGACTATGTACTTGGCCTTCGCTCTAGAATGGCAGAGTACATGGAAAAGGCAACCAAAAACCTTGAGGCCAGCCAACAGCTCCAGAAGTTTTGGTATGACCAAAAGGCTGCACTGGTTGAGTTCCAACCAGGGCAGAAAGTCTGGGTTCTGGAGCCTGTGGCTCCCAGGGCACTCCAGGACAAATGGAGTGGCCCTTACCCAGTACTAGAGAGGAAGAGTCAGGTCACCTACTTGGTGGACCTGGGCACAAGCAGGAGCCCCAAGAGGGTGATCCATGTAAACCGCCTTAAGCTCTTCCACGACAGGGCTGATGTCAATCTGTTGATGGTAACAGATGAGGATCAGGAGGCAGAGAGTGAACCTCTCCCTGATCTTCTGTCATCAGACCCAAAAGATGGTACAGTAGATGGAGTGATCTACTCAGACACCCTCTCTGGCCAACAGCAAGCTGATTGTAGGAGAGTCCTACAACAGTTTCCTGAACTCTTCTCCTTAACCCCTGGTCAGACACACCTGTGCACCCATGATGTGGACACAGGAGACAGCATGCCTGTCAAGAACAAAATCTTTAGACAATCTGACCATGTTAAAGAAAGCATCAAGGTGGAAGTCCACAAGATGCTGGAATTGGGAGTAATTGAGCGCTCTGACAGCCCCTGGGCTAGCCCAGTGGTCTTAGTCCCCAAACCTCACACCAAAGATGGAAAGAAAGAGATGAGGTTTTGTGTGGACTACAGAGGGCTCAATTCTGTCACCAAGACAGATGCCCATCCAATTCCAAGAGCTGATGAGCTCATTGATAAATTAGGTGCTGCCAAATTTCTAAGTACCTTTGACTTGACAGCAGGGTACTGGCAAATAAAAATGGCACCTGGAGCAAAAGAAAAGACAGCATTCTCCACACCTGATGGGCATTATCAGTTTACTGTTATGCCCTTTGGTTTAAAGAATGCCCCTGCCACCTTCCAAAGGTTGGTGAATCAAGTCCTTGCTGGCTTGGAGTCCTTTAGCACAGCTTATCTTGATGATATTGCTGTCTTTAGCTCCACCTGGCAGGATCACCTGGTCCACCTGAGGAAGGTTTTGAAGGCTCTGCAATCTGCAGGCCTCTCTATCAAGGCATCCAAATGCCAGATAGGGCAGGGAACTGTGGTTTACTTGGGACACCTTGTAGGTGGAGGCCAAGTTCAGCCACTCCAACCCAAGATCCAGACTATTCTGGACTGGGTAGCTCCAAAAACCCAGACTCAAGTCAGGGCATTCCTTGGCTTGACTGGGTATTACAGGAGGTTTGTGAAGGGATATGGATCCATTGTGACAGCCCTCACTGAACTCACCTCCAAGAAAATGCCCAAGAAAGTAAACTGGACTGTGGAATGCCAACAGGCCTTTGACACCCTGAAACAGGCAATGTGCTCAGCACCAGTTCTCAAAGCTCCAGATTATTCTAAGCAGTTCATTGTGCAGACTGATGCCTCTGAACATGGGATAGGGGCAGTTTTGTCCCAAACAAATGATGATGGCCTTGACCAGCCTGTTGCTTTCATTAGCAGGAGGTTACTCCCCAGGGAGCAGCGTTGGAGTGCCATTGAGAGGGAGGCCTTTGCTGTGGTTTGGTCCCTGAAGAAGCTGAGACCATACCTCTTTGGGACTCACTTCCTAGTTCAAACTGACCACAGACCTCTCAAATGGCTGATGCAAATGAAAGGTGAAAATCCTAAACTGTTGAGGTGGTCCATCTCCCTACAGGGAATGGACTTTATAGTGGAACACAGACCTGGGACTGCCCATGCCAATGCAGATGGCCTTTCCAGGTTCTTCCACTTAGAAAATGAAGACTCTCTTGGGAAAGGTTAGTCTCATCCTCTTTCGTTTGGGGGGGGGGTTGTGTAAGGAAATGCCTCCTTGGCATGGTTGCCCCCTGACTTTTTGCCTTTGCTGATGCTATGTTTACAATTGAAAGTGTGCTGAGGCCTGCTAACCAGGCCCCAGCACCAGTGTTCTTTCCCTAACCTGTACTTTTGTATCCACAATTGGCAGACCCTGGCATCCAGATAAGTCCCTTGTAACTGGTACTTCTAGTACCAAGGGCCCTGATGCCAAGGAAGGTCTCTAAGGGCTGCAGCATGTCTTATGCCACCCTGGAGACCTCTCACTCAGCACAGACACACTGCTTGCCAGCTTGTGTGTGCTAGTGAGGACAAAACGAGTAAGTCGACATGGCACTCCCCTCAGGGTGCCATGCCAGCCTCTCACTGCCTATGCAGTATAGGTAAGACACCCCTCTAGCAGGCCTTACAGCCCTAAGGCAGGGTGCACTATACCCTAGGTGAGGGTACCAGTGCATGAGCATGGTACCCCTACAGTGTCTAAACAAAACCTTAGACATTGTAAGTGCAGGGTAGCCATAAGAGTATATGGTCTGGGAGTTTGTCAAACACGAACTCCACAGCACCATAATGGCTACACTGAAAACTGGGAAGTTTGGTATCAAACTTCTCAGCACAATAAATGCACACTGATGCCAGTGTACATTTTATTGTAAAATACACCACAGAGGGCACCTTAGAGGTGCCCCCTGAAACTTAACCGACTATCTGTGTAGGCTGACTAGTTTTAGCAGCCTGCCACAAACCGAGACATGTTGCTGGCCCCATGGGGAGAGTGCCTTTGTCACTCTGAGGCCAGTAACAAAGCCTGCACTGGGTGGAGATGCTAACACCTCTCCCAGGCAGGAATTGTCACACCTGGCGGTGAGCCTCAAAGGCTCACCTCCTTTGTGCCAACCCAGCAGGACACTCCAGCTAGTGGAGTTGCCCGCCCCCTCCGGCCAGGCCCCACTTTTGGCGGCAAGGCCGGAGAAAATAATGAGAAAAACAAGGAGGAGTCACTGGCCAGTCAGGACAGCCCCTAAGGTGTCCGGAGCTGAAGTGACTCTAACTTTTAGAAATCCTCCATCTTGCAGATGGAGGATTCCCCCAATAGGGTTAGGATTGTGACCCCCTCCCCTTGGGAGGAGGCACAAAGAGGGTGTACCCACCCTCAGGGCTAGTAGCCATTGGCTACTAACCCCCCAGACCTAAACACGCCCTTAAATTTGGTATTTAAGGGCTACCCTGAACCCTAGAAAATTAGATTCCTGCAACTACAAGAAGAAGGACTGCCCAGCTGAAAACCCCTGCAGCGGAAGACCAGAAGACGACAACTGCCTTGGCTCCAGAAACTCACCGGCCTGTCTCCTGCCTTCCAAAGATCCTGCTCCAGCGACGCCTTCCAAAGGGACCAGCGACCTCGACATCCTCTGAGGACTGCCCCTGCTTCGAAAAGACAAGAAACTCCAGAGGACAGCGGACCTGCTCCAAGAAAAGCTGCAACTTTGTTTCCAGCAGCTTTAAAGAACCCTGCAAGCTCCCCGCAAGAAGCGTGAGACTTGCATCACTGCACCCGGCGACCCCGACTCGGCTGGTGGAGATCCGACGCCTCAGGAGGGACCCCAGGACTACTCTGATACTGTGAGTACCAAAACCTGTCCCCCCTGAGCCCCCACAGCGCCGCCTGCAGAGGGAATCCCGAGGCTTCCCCTGACCGCGACTCTTTGAATCCTAAGTCCCGACACCTGGGAGAGACCCTGCACCCGCAGCCCCCAGGACCTGAAGGACCGGACTTTCACTGGAGGAGTGACCCCCAGGAGTCCCTCTCCCTTGACCAAGTGGAGGTTTCCCCGAGGAACCCCCCCCTTGCCTGCCTGCAGCGCTGAAGAGATCCCGAGATCTCTCATAGACTAACATTGCGAACCCGATGCTTGTTTCTACACTGCACCCGGCCGCCCCCGCGCCGCTGAGGGTGAAATTTCTGTGTGGGCTAGTGTCCCCCCCGGTGCCCTACAAAACCCCCCTGGTCTGCCCTCCGAAGACGCGGGTACTTACCTGCAAGCAGACCGGAACCGGGGCACCCCCTTCTCTCCATTCTAGCCTATGTGTTTTGGGCACCACTTTGAACTCTGCACCTGACCGGCCCTGAGCTGCTGGTGTGGTGACTTTGGGGTTGCTCTGAACCCCCAACGGTGGGCTACCTTGGACCAAGAACTAAGCCCTGTAAGTGTCTTACTTACCTGGTTAACCTAACAAATACTTACCTCCCCTAGGAACTGTGAAAATTGCACTGTGTCCACTTTTAAAACAGCTATTTGTGAATAACTTGAAAAGTATACATGCAATTTTGATGATTTGAAGTTCCTAAAATACTTACCTGCAATACCTTTCGAATGAGATATTACATGTAGAATTTGAACCTGTGGTTCTTAAAATAAACTAAGAAAAGATATTTTTCTATATAAAAACCTATTGGCTGGATTTGTCTCTGAGTGTGTGTACCTCATTTATTGTCTATGTGTATGTACAACAAATGCTTAACACTACTCCTTGGATAAGCCTACTGCTCGACCACACTACCACAAAATAGAGCATTAGTATTATCTATTTTTACCACTATTTTACCTCTAAGGGGAACCCTTGGACTCTGTGCATGCTATTCCTTACTTTGAAATAGCACATACAGAGCCAACTTCCTACACTGTGTGAATTGCCTTGCTAATTTGTGGTACCTAACCCCCCCCCCTTTTTTGTTCTAGGTAAAAAGGATACATACATCTTGCAGAGTGTGTTTTTAGGAGACTGTTTTAATCTGTTTCTGTGATTTAAATTGTGTTTAAAAACTGTCTGCCTCCCTGTTTTCAACCTTTAAAAAAGCCAGATTTCAGAGTGCGCGCCCAGCAGTATTCCAGTGTTTGTTTTTTAAACAATCTCTCCCTTACCTGAAAAGTAGACTCTGCTAGCTTGGAAGTGTGGATTCAGCCTGTCTGTATCCAAGGAGATTCTGAATAGAGCAGCAGTTGCCTTTCCCCCAGCCCACAGGGACTGGACGTAGCTGATTGGCTCTCTATGTCCCTGTTGCACCTGAGCCCCGCCCCCCACACAAGCTCTGGCCCCTTAAGTTTGTGGAGGGAAGCCCAAGACAGCCACCTCCATTTTGTGAGCCTCAATATCTTCCCTGTATCCTGACACAGCCCAGTGTTCAAGGATTTCAAAAAGACCTAGGTAAGGAGCCCTGAGATTTTTCTGCGTAAATAGTATTATTTGTTCAAAAGTGTTTATTTCAGCTACCTGTGTCTGTTTAACTGTGGACTATCTGTGTTTCAGGCAGACTGGCCTATTTTGCCGTGACTGTGTGAATTGCCTTGCTAGTTTGTGGCACATAACCCCGCTCCCCTTTACTTCTAAGTAAAAAGGCTACATACATCTTGCAGAGTGTGTTTTTAGGAGACTGTTTTAATCTGTTTCTGTGATTTAAATTGTGTTTCAAAACTGTCTGCTCCCCTGTTTTCTACATTTGAAAAAGCCAGATTTCAGAGTGCGCGCCCAGCAGTATTCCAGTGTTTGTTTTTTAAACATTCTC
This sequence comes from Pleurodeles waltl, assembly GCF_031143425.1. NCBI lineage: Eukaryota > Metazoa > Chordata > Amphibia > Caudata > Salamandridae > Pleurodeles > Pleurodeles waltl. Next base: position 742,419,071 of record NC_090447.1, on the reverse strand, counting down.
TCCCTTACCTGGAAAGTAGACTCTGCTAGCTTGGAAGTGTGGATTCAGTCTGTCTGTACCCAAGGAGATTCTGAATAGAGCAGCAGTTGCCTTTCCCCCAGCCCATAGGGATTGGACGTAGCTGATTGGCTCTCTGAGTCCCTGTTGCACCTGAGCCCTGCCCCCACACCTGCTCTGGCCCCTTAAGTTTGTAGAGGGAAGCCCAAGACTGCCACCTCCATTCAGTGAGCCTCAGCATCTTCCCTGTATCCTGATACAGCCCAGTGTTCAAGGATTGCAAAAAGAACTAGGTAAAGAGGCCTGAGATATTTCTGGGAAATAGTACTATTTGTTCAAAAGTGTTTATTTCAGCTACCTGTGTCTGTTTTACTGTGGTCTCTCTGTGTTTCAGGCAGCCTGTCCTCTCTTAAAGTGGTGTTTTTTAAAAATGTGTTTTTGCCGTGACTGTGTAAATTGCCTTACTAGTTTGTGGCACATAACCCCCCCCTTTTATCTTCTAAGTAAAAAGGCTACATACATCTTGCAGAATGTGTTTTTAGGAGACTGTTTTAATCTCTTTCTGTGATTTAAATTGTGTTTTAAAACTGTCTGCCCCCTGTTTTTTGCCTTTAAAAAAGCACGATTTAAGGGTGCACGGCCAGCAGTATTCCAGTGTTTGTTTTTTAAACAATCTCTCCCTTACCTGGAATGTAGACTCTGCTAGCTTGGAAGTGTGGATTCAGCCTATCTGTATCCAAGGAGATTCTGAATAGAGCAGCAGTTGCCTTTCCCCCTGCCCACAGGGACTGGACTTAGCTGACTAACTCTCCTGAGTCCCTGTTGCACCTGAGCCCCGCCCCCCACACCTGCCCTGGCCCCTTACGTTTGTGGAGGGAAGCACAAGACAGCCACCTCCATTTTGTGAGCCTCAGCATCTTCCCTGCGTCCTGATACAGCCCAGTGTTCAAGGATTGCAAAAAGACCTAGGGAAGGAGCCCTGATTTTTTTCTGGATAAATAGTATTATTTGTTCAAAAGTGTTTCTTCAGCTACCTGTGTCTGTTTAACTGTGGAAACTCTGTGTTTCAGGCAGCCTATTCTCTTTTAAAGTGTTGTTTATTTAAAAATGTGTTTTTGCCTTGACTGTGTGAATTGCCTTGCTAGTTTGAGGCACATAACTCCCCCCTTTTTTCTTCTAAGTAAAAAGGCTACATACATCTTGCAGAGTGTTTTTTTAGGAGACTGTTTAATCTGTTTCTGTGATTTAAATTGTGTTTAAAAACTGTCTACCCCCTGATCTTTGCCTTTAAAAAAAAAAACAGATTTCAGAGTGCGTGCCCATCAGTATTCCATTGTTTGTTTTTGAAACAATCTCTCCCTTACTTGGAAAGTAGAATCTGCTAGCTTTAAAGTGTGGATTTAGCCTGTCTGTATTCAAGGAGATTCTGAATAGAGCAGCAGCTGCCTTTCCATCCAGGGCGGCACCCCGTGCAGGGCCTATGAATGAGGCAACACCATCTTCCTCCAGGGAAGGGAATCTCATGAACTGCCTCACGAAGCAAACGCAACCGCAGTGCACGAGTCTTGGAATGAGCCCTAATCGGGAACATCAACAGGTCAGTATCGACCACCGGGGGGGCGCTGCAGTGAGAGACAGAGAGCCAGTGCATGTTCAGACGAGCACCAAAGGCACTGAAACACGGGTATCACACAATCCAAAACTGGCCGGAATGACAGAGACCAGTCACACTCCAATTGTTCCAAGAGTGTTGCTCCAAAATGATGCATCATGCGTTCACGACACAGCTGCGCTGACGGGAGCGCTAATGTGGGATCTCGTCGCAGAGGGACAGCCATTGCGGAAGAACAGCAGCAACAGCAAAACCCCAGCCAATACAGCCAAAGTAATCGGGAATCCCCCAAAAATGCTTCCGAAAATAGAGTGAATAGCCGAAGGTATTAAACTGAATATGGAAGAGAAAGTGTGAGCAAAACCAACACCAACGGCTTTGAAAAAATGTGCAATTCCAGCAGTGCTGGACGCATTAAATATACGCCCCACAAGCTCACCAAAGTGACTCGGAAAGTTAGTATTCAAAAGGGACTGTATTTCCGCCGATGACCTTGCCACCTGAAGTGCGTAGGTCTCGCTAGCAGATGTAAGGGCCACATGCTTTTGAAACAATAGAGCCTTTAGTCGACTCAACTTGTCGAAATTCACCTTGGAAGTAGCAATATGAGGCCAGATGTCCGCTACCTCCTCAATTTGAGTGAGGGGAAACAACACATTCCCGCAGCACGTAACGGCCTTGGTGACAACGACTACGTAAACTATTCTGGCACGCATGCCACAACACGTTTCACTGTTAAGAAGGATGTAACTGCCGTTTGAAAGCACCTGGAAAGTGTTTTTAATTAGTGGGACTGGAACTCCCTTTAGATAACAAGCTAAGTTAGCAATCGAGGCATTACACCCCGTGCAAGGACAGCTGTTTACAAACCATGGAATGGCTGACAGAAGTTTCACATTCGCTACCGCTAAGAAAAACCTCCCTCAAGCCATTAATACATCTGTATAGAAAGGGAAGCTCCCACACCTCGTGTATGTAACTGTCTCATATCTACCCACCGGAATGTGCTTAAAACAAGAAGTAAATTGCAGAGTGGAGATAGGCAAATCAATAACCCCATGAATCAACCACCCAGCTGACGGAATCTCAGCAACAGTAAAAGGCAGTTTCTCCAACTTTTCAATATTTAACATAACATATGTCGCTTCCTTCTTAGCCATCAGCTGTTGTTGACGAGTCAAATTAAAGGAAATAAATATCTCCCTGGCACGAATGTGCTGCCACGGAACGCGACCTGCCTTCAAGGTCTGTAGAGTCCAACCCAACTGCATGACGGACCGCGTTTGACTCTGCCCATGATATAAAGAAGACATATCCGATTTAATAATGTCTATAGCAGAGGAAACTATGTTGTCTATTGTGTAAACACGATCTGAAAGGGTATATATCCCATTATCCACAACAGGCAAAGCCTGTATCAAATTTTCCTGATCAATCTGCCTTAACCGGGCCGCTGCCTCTTGTTGTGAAAGTTTCCAAATTTCATTATATACTTCATATAGAAAACGTTTCTTCCGCGGCATTCTTGGTCCTGACAAAAAATCTTGCAAGTCAGTATCGTTAGACAGTAACGTGAGATGTGTCTTAACTGCATCCAGCGTGGATGACTTCAACCATTGCTGACAAAGCTTCCCCACGCTGTATGTAGTAATGATATCAGCATGTTTTGGTGATATGTAGCGAGGGTCTGCTCTACTAGTCCTGAACCCCCCCGAAGAGGTGACAAAACGCTGATGACACCCATTAGTGTCTATGGGCCATAATAACCACCCGCCCGGATGTATCAATGAAGTGTTAAGCGTACCATTCTGGACCAAGTCAGTAAGCTCACTAAACGTGGCATTAATATATCGCTGCCAATTGTTCCATTTGGAAGGGAAAGGTATACCAGGAAAATTCTAATTTCCAATTGTTGCTAAGCTCAAACAACTAGTCTGTTGCACAGTGTCATTGAGGAAAATCATTTGGACAGGAATAATACACACCCTAAATAAAGTGTCCCTGCCCCGCATCTGCCAATTTTTCGTTCCCCAGACACTTTTCAAATCAACAGTCTTGGACCAGTAGTCATACCCCTCAACTGAAAGTTTAGATACAAACAAATTTGAATACAGTAATTTAGTATCTGTCAATAACATTTGCTTATTAACATACAGAGTAACTTTAAAATAGTAAGACTTAGCATTCATTTGATTATGCCCAGAAAAATATCAAAATTTATCATAATATGTTTTAGAGCTCCCCTGTGGAGGAGTCGGCCAATGTTCCCATTGCATATATTCAAATATCGACTTAGGGCTACTAGCTTTATGAATAAAGTGGTGTCCATAATAATTTTAGCAAAACATGTCACCATGATTATCTCTAAATAGGTAAGCATCTTCATCGTCATAGACAGTATAATATTGCAATTCTGTCAACATACAATCCACTGTCTTCACATCCCAATCATCAGATACTATGCCTGGTATAACAATATAATTCATTGATAACTTGAGTACATATGGTAATTGAATCAACTCAGTAGGACCATATATATCAAACATCACTCTATCCCACACAATCCCATCCGGAATCGGTACCGCAGAAATGTTCACAAAGGACAAGTCTCTTCGAACCATATGAGAGGAAAAATGTGGTTTCAACACTGTCTCCACGTGCTCAATGTCAGATCGTTCAGGAAGAAAATGACCATGTATCACCAAAAAAAAAGTAACCACAAATCCCAACCACAAGAAAAGAGTCATTACAGTCATAAAAATCCACAGATAGTTCCAAGGAAAAATAAAGTGCTTGTGTTTAAGCCAAAACAGCAGCTTACGTGGACCCCGGGCTGAAGATAAAGAGGACGAGGAGTCCGACACGACATTGTCAGTGTTGTTGAAGCAGCCAGAGGCAGTTCTCGCAAAAGGTGCAACTACAAACAAAGAAGCAGATGGTGGCTCTCGCCTTGGCACGCTATAAACCACATTTTCAGTAATATCAGTATAACGTTCAGCAACTTGATCAAAAGATTCCAAATCATTCGTCGTCTGTGGAACAATCGCAAGGTCAGCTTCCACCCTCCCCAAGCCCGGAGATGAAATAGCGTCGGTGCAAATCACCTGCAGCGGGACTTCTTCCCCAGTAGCGAGAGGGATTACGGAACTACTGGGTGTCCCTCTTGGTCTGCTGTGCAGAATCGGCCACATGTTGTAACTTGACATTGTCAATGGAAACAAAGCGATTTCCTTTGGCCCCATGCAGCAGTGGTAAAATAACAGTTCTAGTGCCGCTAGTCCCTAACACAGGGACAGGCACCCGATAAGAAGGACCAAATTCTTTTTTCACTGCTACCTTTTCACGCACAAGATCCCCAATCCTGGGAATCCAACCAGTAGACGTTACTGGTTCATCCTTAATTCCTGTGGAGGCAGCACTTGCAGAAGAGTTATCTTCACAAAATTGTTGTAAGTCCTGCAAAACAGTGACACGATCATTTATGTCAAAAGGTGTATCCGTCGTCTCCACACCAGGACCATCATGATCAGGAACATATATTTGTGTTCCAAACAGGCACTCATATGAAGTACGACCCCCCAGGGACCTTCTAGGCAAGTTATTAAGTGCTCTCTGTACTCCATACAGGTGGGCTAGCCAACTACGACCCGTACCTATAACTCTGGCCGTTAAGGATTGCTTTAAATCATGATTTCAACGCTCCACGACAGAATTTCCCTCGGGATGAAATGGAGACGAGAACTGGAGCTGGACCCCCAACGAAGCCATGGTGTCCCTGAATGCCTTAGAGGCAAAGGCAGGGCCCTGGTCCGAATGAAAAGCCGCAACTGCAAAGGTATCGACAAAGATGCGCAAATCTTTAATAACAGTTCGAGCGTCAGCCGAGCGCTGTGGCCAGACCCACACAAATCTGGAGCACGAATCTACAGCAACCAATATATATTTGTATGCACTATCTGGCGTCAGCGGACCACAATGATCCAAGTACACACATTGTAAAGGTTTATTTGATATGAGAAGGGGTGTCTGCTGCGGGCGTTTAGCCGTGGAAACTTTAATTTGTTGGCAGACATCACAACAAAGGACATACTGCTTTGTCTCCTTATAGAGACCAGGCCACCAATAACGAGCCTGTAAGAGTGAAATGGTGGCAGCCACCCCTGCATGTGCAGAAGCCGCCCCCTCATGTGCTGCAGTTATTAATCCAGGTCGCTCAATTTTATTGGGCATTTCACGTACACCAACGCCTGGGATTTTAACTACAGCGTTTAGCATACCACCCATTAAGTAACTATATTTAGATGGGAATCCTTTAGGAAATGGCGTGCCATCAGCCGTAGCTTTTATGGCAGCCAAAATCTCTGTGTCTGGTTTGGAACTCGAACGAGTTACCGCGGCCACAGTGGCAACTACCACTGCCGATTTCGCGGCTTCATCAGCCAAAGTATTCCCAGCAACGTGTATTCCAACGCGCTGGTGTCCAAGTGTATGCACAACATGGACCTTAGGAAGCGTCTCCTTCAGATCCGCAACCTTCCCACACAGCAATTTGTGTTTAATGGTGTTACCTTTGGAATCTCTGAACCCATTCAACCTCCAGTAGTGCAAATATTCATTGAAAGACTGAACACAGTAGTAGGAGTCACAGACCAGCAACGTAGTTATTGCCGGATCCGCGTGTTCCAAGGCTAACAATAGAGCTTTCAGCTCAGCCAACTGTGCCGTACAATCTCCCAAGGTTTGTGTATAAGTATGCCGGGGCAGAACACTTCCCCCTCCATATAGCCGCTCTCCACCGCACATGCAGCAGAATACTGTTGCTTAGTCCCAACCGCTGGTTGCGCAGAGCCATCAGTATACATGACCACCTCATATTGGTCAATAGGCAAAGTGCCAGCGGGAACTGGGTACTCCATTTCATATTGAAGAAATTCTTGAGTCTGCAGTTTAGGGTCAAATATGTAATCTACATCAGTGGCTGTCAAAGACGTTGCCCATTGTATCCATCCGGGTGTAAAGCTTTCGAATTAGGAACACTCGCTTTTGTAACAGCCTCTAGGGCCGGAATCGGGGAAACAACAATAATGCGCTGTCCCTGGGCAAAAGGTTGTTCTTTAAAAACAGCCATCTGTACAGCAGTGAGAATTTTCTCAATTTGTGCAAAACGTTGTCCTGCAGCTGAATACAAGTGAGACTTGTATGCTATCGGGACTGTCTCACCCTCATTAAAGGTGACATATGTAAATCCAACGGCACCAGGTATAACCCTGATGACCAGATGTGTTTTATTGTCCTGTGTGTGTAAATGCTTTACTGCTAAGAGATCTGATTACAAATCTCGAAGAATATGTGTATGCTCAATCGTCCAAAATCTACTCGAAAAATTTGGGCGAATTAACTCGTATAAGGGTTTTATACATGTAGCATAATCAGGAATGTAAGTTCTGCCAAAATTCAGAAACCCCAATAATGACTGGAGTTTCCGAACTGTATTAGGAGGTTGCAACTGAGCACATTTCTCCAAAAAGTGTGGCGCTAAGCTCTTGCCCTCATTCGACAACTCATATCCCAGGAAAATGACACTGAGGAAAGCAAATTTTGATTTCTTAAAATTAAATTTGTAGCCAATATCAGCAATTCCCACAACAATGCGCGCTATGCGCCTTAAATGTTGCAGTAACTCATCGTCCGTCAGATATATATCATCCACATATGATAACGCTTCAAGGTCCAACTTGTGCAGAATTTCTGTTACACGAGCCGGGAATAGTCCTGGGCTATTCTTATACCCCTGAGGCAGACTACAAAACTTTTTCTGGGAGCCAAACACTCTAAAACTCGTATAGTCCCTACTTTCGGGTGCTATATTTTGGCAGAAGAATCCATTCGAGATATCTAATGTTGTTTTGTATTTCTTACGCACAATATTATTCATGAGCGCTGCGCTGTGAGAATTTTGTATCGCATATGTGCGTGTATGTCCATTTAAATGTCTGTAATCCACCACTATCCTATAAGAATGGTCCGGTTTAGCAACTGGAAACAAGGGATTATTCATCGGCGAGACACAGGATTCAATTACTCCCTGGTACTCCAATTGTGTAAGTATTTTCCTTACCGTTGCCCTTGCCTCAAATTTTATAGGATATTGCCGTTGCGGCTGAGGTTCGCCTTTTATTGGAATTACATGATAAGGTGAATTTCTATCCCACCCCACATTATTTCTATATAGTGCGGGAGCCTGTGCTAGGGTCCATGATTTACTATAGGACTCTGCTAGTTCTCCCGGAACAAGTGGCGAGAATGAAGGTGTAATAACCTCCTCCCCAACTGGACAGCCACGAACAAAGTCAGGTGGCCAATCCTGTTCAGCCAGCAGAACGTCATACAATTTGACCACTCGATCCCAAAAGATGGCATTTATAGTGCGCTCAATGTCCCATTCTAATTGTAAAGGTACTGTATAAACTCTATCGTGATCAGAGACACGCATATCTGCTGTTTGGACCTGTATGAAGTCATCAGTTGCTTTCACCTCCAGATGCTCTAGAAGACTCCGGCGAACTATTGTGACCTCTGCCACGCTGTCTAACAGTGCTAACGCCCATGTCTTGTTCTTCAAGAGAACTCTCTTCCTGAGTGGCATGTCTAACTGAGACCGCTGCCACCTTCTTCTTTTTAAATTGCTGTTTTTGTTGGATCGGTTTCTCTTCTTGTTTAACAGAAACCTCAGTTGAGCGTTTTGACTCCTGTTTCGGTTTCACGTACTCTGTTCTCCGCTCTGATCACCCACCTCTCTCATTTCTCTTATCCGAGGAGTCCTGAAAGGAACGAGATTGGCGTATATCAGTATATTGATATCTATCAGGCGTCTTCAAATTATCCCTGTTCCTAAGATTATACTTATTCTGCGGAGTCTCCGGCTGCGGAGATTGTCCCCTATCTTTCTTAGGTGTCTGTTGTTTTTTCTCCCAGCACTTTTTAGTGCCCTCAGGTTGCTGTTGTTTAGTAGTATCTTTACTATTCTTACCCTGTAACTGGGGTTTCTGCGGTCTAGCCCCAAGGCTATCACGACCGATACTCGAATATGTTTCGGCTAT